>NC_050573.1:502768739-503368739 GCF_011100635.1 Trichosurus vulpecula | reverse complement strand
CAATTGAGGAATGACTTGCATTCCTATAAATTTGGCTCCATTTCCTGTATATATGTAGATATGAGACCTCTATCAAAGACACTGGTTGAAAAGATTTCCTTCAAATTTTCTACTTTTCTCCTAATCTTTGTTGCATTGGCTTTGTTTATACAAAAACTTTTCAATTTAACATAATCAAAATTATCCATTTTGCTCAATATCTCTTTTTGGGTCATGAATTCTTCCCTTTCCCATAAAACTGACAGGTAAACTATTCCTTGCTCTCCCAAATTGTCTATATTATGAACCATTATTCCTAAATCATGAACCAATTTTGACTTTATTTTGGTATACACTGTAACATATTGGTCTATGCCCAGTTTCTGCTATACCACTTTCCAATTTTCCTAGCAGCTTTTATGAAATAGTGAATTCTTAGCCCAGAAGCTGGATTTTCTGGGTTAATCAAAGAGCAGATTGCTGTAGTCATGGACTACTGCATCTTGTGTACCTATCCTATTTTATTGATTCAGCACTCTGTTTTTTAGCTAGTACCAAGTAGCTTTGATGACTGCTGCTTTATAATATAGTTTAATATCTGGAATGGCTAGGCTACCTTCCCTAGCATTTCTTTTCATTAATTCCCTTGATATTCTGGACATTTTGTTCTTCTAGATGAATTTTGCTATTATTTTATCCAGGTCTGTAAAATAATTTGGAGGTGGGGGGCAGAACCATGATGGCAGCTGGAAAGAAGGGACTTGTTTAAGTTCTCCCCCATGTCCCTCCAAACACCTATAAAAATGACTTTGAAAAACTTCTAGATCTGCAGAACCCACAAAATAGCAGAGGGAAGCAGGGCTCCTGCCCAGCACAGCCTGGATGGTCACTGGGAAGGGAGCAGAGTTGAGTGTGGGCCATGCCAGGACCAACAAGACCGAGAGCTGGGCAGAAGAGGCATAGCACCCTGAATCAGTGAGTTGTGGCAGTTGCCAGATGTCTCAATCCACAAATGCCAAAGACAACAGATAAAGTTAGTGGGAGAAGCTACTGGGACAGAATGAAAGGAGTTTGTAGTTGGCCAGTGCCTCAGGGGTGGCAGAGGTGGTGCAGCTCTGACGTTGCTTCCACAGCTACAGCTACAGTTGCCTTGAGCCCCAGGCCCACCTGGTGGGAGGAATTTTGCAGAGGATTAGAAAGGGAGTGCAAAGCCAGCTTTCCCTGCCTGGATCTGGGCCACAATCCTGTTTGATGGTTCTTGGGGGAGAGGGAGCACTGGTGTGGTAGAGCTTGCTGTGTAGAAGTAGCTCTGAAAATAGCAGCACAGCCCTTCAAGATTGGGACAAAGTACTCTCTACAAGCAGTTGTACCTGACAAAAAGCTCAAGGGTCAAGGAGTTGGCTGGGAATGTGAACAGGCAGCAAAAATGCTCTCAGATTCAGACTCAGACTTTAGAATCTATTTCTGGTGACAAAGAAGACCAAAATATACAGCCAGAAGAAGTCAACAAAGTCAAAGAGCTTACATCAAAAGCCTCCAAAAAAAATGTGAATCGGTCTCAGGCCATGGAAGAGCTCAAAAAGGATTGGGAAAAGCAAGTAAGAGAAGTAGAGGAAAAATTGGCACAAGAAATGAGAGTGATGCAAGAAAACCATGAAAAACAAGTCAATGACTTGCTAAAGGAGAACCAAAAAATACTGAAGAAAATAATACCTTAGAAAATAGACTAACTCAAATGGTCAAAAAGTTCCAAATAGCCAATGAGGTGAAGAATGCATTGAATGCATTCAATGCATTGAAAGGCAGCATTAGCCAAATGCAAAAGGAGGTCCAAAAGACCACTGAAGAAAATACTACCTTAAAAAGTAGATTGCAGCAAGTGGAAGCTAGTGAATTTAGGAGAAATCAAGATATTATAAAACAGAAACAGAGGAATGAAAAAATGGAACACAATGTGAAATATTTCATTGGAAAAACCACTGACCTGGAGAATAGATCCAGGAGAGATAATTTAAAAATTATTGGACTATCTGAAAGCCATGATCAAAAAAAGAGTGTAGATATGATCTTTCAAGAAATTATCAAGGAAAACTGTCCTGATATTCTAGAGCCAGAGGGTAAAATAGAAATTGAAAGTATCCTCCAATCACATCCTGAAAAAGATCCCAAACAGAAAACTCCTAGGAATATTGTTGCCAAATTCCAGAGCTCCCAGATAAAGGAGAAAATACTGTGAGCAGCCATAAAGAAAGAATTGTGGAAACACAATTAGGATAACACAAGATCTAGCAGTTTCTACCTTAAGTGATTGAAGGGCTTGGAATATGATATTCCAGAGGTCAATGGAGCTAGGATTAAAATGAAGAAAACTACAGGAAAACTGAGTATAAGGCTCCAAGGCAAAATATGGATTTTCAATAAAATAGAGGACTTTCAATCTTTCACACTGAGAAGACCAGAGCTGAATACAAAATTTGACTTTCAAATACAAGAATAAAGAGAAGCATGGAAAAGTAAACAAGAAAGAGAAATCACAAGGAACTTACTAAATTGAACTGTTTTGTTTATATTCCTACATGAAAAAGTGATGTGTGTAATTCGTGACACCTCAGTATTAGGGTAGCTGAAGGGAATATACATACATATGTACATACATATATATATTTTATATATATATATATATATATATATATATATATATATATATATATATATTTATACACATACACACACACACACACACACAGGGCACAGGGTGAGTTGAATATGAAGGGATGATATCTAAAAAATCAAATCTAAGGGATGAGAGAGGAATATACTGAGAGAAGGAGAAATGAAGAGACAGAATGGGGTAAATTATCTCACATAAAAGTAGCAAGAAAAAGCAATTTGTTGGAAGGGAAGAGGGGGCAGGTGAAAGGGAATGAGTGAATCTTGCTCTCATTGGATTTGACTTGAGGAGAGAATAACATACACACTCAATTGGTTATCTTACCCCACAGGAAAGAAGGAAGAAGAAGATAAAAAAGGGGGAATGATAGAAGGGAGGGCAGATAGGGGGAAGAGGTAATCAAAAGCAAACACTTTGAAAAGGGGCAGGGTCAAGGGAGAAAATTGAATAATAGGGGACTGAATAGGAGGGAGGGAAATGTAGTTAGTCTTTCACAACATGAGTATTATGGAAGGGTTTTACATAATGATACACATGTGACCTATGTTGAATTGTTTGCCTTCTTAGGGAGGGTGAGTGGGGAGGGAAGAGGGGAGTGAATTTGCAACTCAAAGTTTTAAAAGCAGATGTTCAAATAAAAGTTGTTTTTGCATGCAACTGGTAAATAAGATATACAGGCAATGGGGCATAGCCATCTATCTTGCCCTACAAGAAAGTAAGGGAAAAGTCATGGGGGGGAGTGGGGTGACACAAGGGAAGGCTGACTGGAGAATGGGGCAATCAGAATTTATGCCATCTTGGAGTGGGGAGGGAGGTAGAAATGGGGAAAATTTGTAATTCAAAATCTTGTGGAAATCAATGCTGAAAACTAAAAATATTAAATAAATAATAAGAAATATAATTTTTGGTAGTTCAGTTGGTATGGTGCTGAATAAGTAAATTAATTTAGGTAAAGTTGTCATTTTTGTTATATTAGCTCAGCCTAACCACAAGCAACTGATGTTTTCCCATTTATTTAGACCTTACCTTATTTATGTGTAAAGTGTTTCCTAATGATGTTCATATAGGCCCTGGGTTTGTCTTGGCAAGTAGACTTCCAAATATTTTATATTGTCTACAGTAACTTTAAATGTAATTTCTCTTTCTATCTCTTGCTATTGGGCTTTGTTAGTAATATATAGGAGTGCTGAGGATTTATTTGGGTTTATATTATATCCTGTAACTTTGCTAAAGCTTTTTTTTTATTATTCCAAGTAATTTTTTACTTGATTCTCTAGGATTCTCTAAGGAAATCATCATATCATCTGCAAAGACCAATAATTTATTTAATTCCTTGTCTATTCCAATTCCTTCAACTTCTTTTTCTTCTCTTATTACTAAAGCTAAAATTACTAGTACCAAACTGAATATTAGGGGTGATAATGGACGCACTTGTTTCACCACTTGTCTTATTGGGAATGGATCTAGCTTATCCCCATTGCACGCAATGCTTGCTGATGGTTTTAAGTAGATGCTACTTATGCTTTTAAGGAAGACTCCATTTATTCCTATGCATTCTAGTGTTTTTAATAGGAATGGATGTTGAATTTTATCAAAAAATTTTCCGCATCTATTGAGATAATCAAATGGTTTCTGCTAGTTTTGTTATTGATATGATCAATTATGCTGATTATTTTCCTAATATTGAACCAGCTCTGTTTTCCTGGAATAAATCCTACCTGCTGGAAGGGAATTATTCTCATGATAAGTTGCTGCATTTATGTAAGCATTTAGAGATATAAAATTTCCCCTAAGAACAGCTTTTGCTGCATACCGTAAGTTTTGCATGTTATCTCATTATTGTCATTCTCTTGAATGAAGTTATTAAATGTTTCTCTGATTTGTTATTTGACCTGCTCATTTTTTAGGATCAGATTATTTCATTTCCAAATAATTTTAGCGTATCTTTCCATGGTCCTTTACTACATATAAGTTCAATTCAATCTATTTCTTCCTGTAACTCCCTTAACTTCTCTAAGAATCATTTTTTTCTTTTTTTGTTATTTAATATATTTAGTTTTCAGCATTGATTTTCACAAGAGTTTGAATTACAAATTTTCTCCCCATTTCTACCCTCCGCCACCCACTGCAAGATGGCATATATTCTGGTTGCTCCCAGTCAGCCTTCCCTTCTGTCACCCCACTCCCCCCCTAGTTGCATGCAAAAACTTTTTTTTTTGTTTTTGAACATCTGTTTTTAAAACTTTGAGTACCAAATTCTCTCCCCTCTGCCCTTCCCACCCACCCTCCCTAAGAAGTCAAGGAATTCAACATAGTCTACATGCATATCATTATGTATAACCCTTCCACAATACTCATGTTGTGAAAGACTCAGTATATTTTGCTCCTTCCTAACCTATCCGCCTTTATTGAGTTTTCTCCCTTGACCCTGTCCCCTTCTGAAAGTGTTCATTTTTCATTACCTCCATCCCCATCTTCCCTCCCTTCAATCATCCCCCCTTTTTATCTTCTTCTTCTTCCTCCTTCTTTGCTGTAGGGTAAGTTACCCAATTGAGTATGTATGGTATTGCCTCCTTGGGTCAAATCTGATGAGAGCAAGACTCACTCATTCCCCCTCACCTGGCTTCTCTTCCCTTCCTACAGAACTGCTTTTTCTCGCCACTTTTATGCGAGATAATTTACCCCATTCTATCTCTCCCTATTTCCCTCTCTCAATATATTCCTCTCTCATGCCTTAATTTGATTTTATTTCTTTTATATATATTCCCTTCATCTTCAACTCACCCTGTACCTGCTCTCTCTCTCTCTCTCTCTCTCTCTCTCTCTCTATATATATATATATATATACATATATATATACATATATATATATATGTATATATATATATACACACATACATATATACATACATACATACACACTCACATATACACACATACATATGTATATATATATGCATATTCCCTTCACCTACCCTAATACTGAGGTCTCATGAATCACACACATCATCTTTCCATGTAGGAATGTCAACAAAACAGTTCAACTTTAGTAAGTCCCTTGCAATTTCTTTTTTTTTGTTCTTTTTCTTGATTACCTTTTCATGCTTCTCTTGATTCTTGTGTTTGAAAGTCAAATTTTCTATTCAGCTCTGGTCTTTTCACTGTGAAAGCTTGAAAGTCCTCTATTTTATTGAAAATCCATATTTTGGCTCAGACCATGATACTTGGTTTTTCTAGCTCCATTGACCCCCGGAATATTGTATTCCAAGCCCTTCGATCTCTTAATGTAGAAGCTGCTAGATCTTGTATTATTCTGATTGGGTTTCCACAATACTCAAATTGTTTTCTTCTGGCTGCTTGCAGTATTTTCACCTTGATCTGGGAGCTCTGGAATTTGATGACGATATTCCTAGGAAATTTCTTTTTGGGATCTATTTGAGGACATGATCTGTGAATTATTTCAATTTCTATTTTGCCCTGTGGCTCTAGAATATCAGGGCAGTTCTCCTTGATACTTTCTTTAAAGATGATATGTAGGCATTCCTGGAATGAATCCTACCCGATCATAGGGTATTATTCTTGTGATAAGTTGTTGTAATTTTGCTAATATTTTATTTAAAATATTTGCATCAGTATGCATTAGGGAAATTAGTCTATAATTTTATTTTTTCTGTTTTAATGCTTCTCAGTTTAGGTATCAGTAGCATATATGTATCATAAAAAGAATCTGGTAGGACTCTCTTTTCCTCTTTTCCAAAATGGTCTATACAGTATTGGAATTAAATTTTCTTTAAATGTTGATAGAATTCACTTATAATCCATCCGGCCCTGGGGATTTTTTGCTAGAGAGTTCATTGATGACTCATTAAACTTCTTTTTCTGAGAAGGGGTTATTTAAATATTTTATTTCCTCTTCTGTTAACTTGGGCAATTTATATTTTTTTAAATATTCATCCACTTTCCTAAGATTGTCAAATTTATGGGCATACAATTGGGCAAAACAATTCCTAGTTGTTTTTTTTTTTTTTAATTTCCTACTCATTGGATGTGAATTCATTTTTTTTTTGTTTTTTATACTGGTAATTTGGTTTTCTGCTCTTTTTTTAAAGCAAATTGACCAAAGGTTTATCAATTTTAGTGTTTTTTCATAAAATCAACTCTTAAGTTTTATTTATTATTTCAAAAGTTTTTTTTAATTAGAATTTTATTAATCTCTCTTTTGTTTTTCAGTATTTATAATTTGGTATTTAATTGGGGATACTCAATATGATCTTTTTCTAGCTTTTTCAATTGCATTCCAAATTCATTGATCTCCTCTTTCTCTATTTCATTCATGTAAGCTTTCAGAGATATAAAACTTCCCCTAAAGAACAGCTTTTCCTGCATACCATAAATTTTGACATGTTGTCTCATTATTATCATTCACGTAAATGAAGTGATTGATTGTTTCTATGATTTGATGTCTGACCCACTCATTCTTTCAGATTAGATTGTTTAGTTTCCAATTAACTTTTTGTCTATCTTTCTGTGGGCCTTTATTACAAATAATTTTATTGCATCATGATCTGAAAAGTATGCATTGACTGTGCCTTTCTGTATTGGATCGCGAGGTTTTTATGCCCTAGTACATGGTAAATTTTTGTGTAAGCACATGTACCACTGAAAAAAAGGGATATTCCCTTCTATCCCCATTCAATGCTCCCCAGAGGTTTATCATATCTACCTTTTATAAAATTCTATTTACCTCCTTAACTTCTTTCTCATTTGTTTTGAGGTTAGATTTATCAAATTCAGAGAGGTGCAAGTTGAGTTACTCTACTAATATAATTTTGCTGTCTATTTCTTCTGGCAACTCCCTTAACTTTTCCTCTAAGAATTTGGATACTGTACCACTTGGCGCATCTATATTTAGTAATATCACTTCATTGTCTATGGTGCCTTTCAGCAGGATATAATTTACTTCTTTATCTCTTTTATTTAGATCTATCTTTTGCTTTAGCTTTGTCTGAGATTAGGATTACTACACCTGCTTTTTTTTTCACTTTAGCTGAAGCATAATATATTTTACTCCAGCCTTTTATCTTTACCATATGTGTATCATCCCATTTCAAATGTTTTTTCTTGTAAACAAAATAGTGTTTGGTTATGGTTTTTCATCTATTCTGTTTTCCCCCTCTGTTTTATGAGAGTTCATCCCATTCACATTCACAGTTATGATTACTATCTGTGTCTTTCTCTCCATCCTATTTCCTGTCCATTTATGCTTTTATTTCTCTTTTCTCCCTTCCCCTCCCCAAAAGAGTTTTACTTTTGACCAACATCTCCCTCAATCTTCCCTTCTATTAGCCCCCCTCCCTTTTCTTCCCCTTTTCCTTTACTACCATTTCTCTCCCTTCTAACCCCCACCCTTCCTTTTCTTTCTCCTTTTCCCTCCTACTGCCTGTAGGGTATGTTAGATTTCTATCTTTAACTGAGTATGTTATTCCCTCCTCGAACCAAATCTGATGAGAGTAAAACTCAAACAATGCTCATCTCCCTCCCTTCTTTCCCTTTACTATGATATGTTTTTCTGCCTTGTCATGTGATTTAATTTCCTTTTCTGTTTCCTCCTTTCCTCTTCTCCCTTTACAATCCCTTTGCACCCCTTAATTAGTTTTTTATCACATCAGTTAATTTATGCGTACTCCCTCCACCTATCCCTTTAAATGTAATAATAAATATAAACTTCTCAAGATTAATAATTATTATTCTCCCACATATGGATGTAAACAGCTTGCCCTTATTAAATAATAAGATTTTTTTTTCTTTTTTTCTCTTGTTTACCTTTTTATGCCTCTCTTGGGTCTTGTATTTAAAGATCAAATTTTCCACTGAGCTCTGGTCTTTTCATCAGGAAGGTCTGGAATTCCCTTATTTCATCGAATGTCCATCTCCTTGCCTGAATAAAGATTTTGCTCAGTTTTGCTAGTTAGTTTATCCTTGGTTGTAGTCCAAGCTCCTTTGCTTTCTGGAATATCATATTCCAATAACTCTGATCTTTTAACGTAGAAGCTATGAGATCCTGTGTGTCCCTGACTGTAGTTCCTTGGTGTTTTAATTGTTTTTCCTTTTCTGGCTGCTTGCAGTATTTTCTCCTTGGCCTGATAATTCTCAAATTTGGCTACTATATTCGTTGGCATCTTCAGTTTGGAATCTCTTTTGGGAGGTGCTCAGTGGATTCTTTCAATGTCTATTTTGTCCTCTGGTTCTAGGACCTCAGAGCAGTTTTCTTTGATGTTTCCTTGGAAGATACTGCGCAGGCTCTTTTTTGTCATGACTTTCTGGTAGAGCAATAATTCTAAGATTGTCTCTCCTGGATCTATTTTCCAGGTCAATTATTTTTCCAATGAGATATTTTATATTTTCTTCTATATTTTCATTCTTTAGATTTTGTTTGATTGATTCTTGATGCCTCATAGAGTCATTAGCTTCTACTTGCCCAATTGTAATTTTTCTCAAATTGTTTTCTTCAGTTAGCTTTCGTACCTCCTTCTCCATTTGGACAATTTTTCCTTTTAAGTAGTTACTTTCTCCAGATAGGTCTTGTACCTTCTTACGCATTTGGCCAATTTTCCTTTTTAAGGAGTTGTTCTCTTCAGTGATTTTTTTTTCAGTTTGTCAATTCTATATCTGAAAGCATTCGCCAGTTTTTCTTCTACCTCTTTAATTTGGCTTTTAAGGTTTTTTTTTTGAGCTCTTCCAAGAAGGCTGCTTTTTTTGTCTTCAGACCAGTTCATATTCCCTTTTCAGGTTTCAGATGTGGACATGGTGTGAATGCTGTCCTCTCCTGAATTTGCATTTTGATCTTCCCTGTCCCCATGATAAGATTCTATGGTCTTTATGTTTCTGGTTTGCTTCTTGTTCATGGTAGTTGCCTTCCCTGGCTTTTAAAGCGAATCTCTGTTTCTGGGTCACAGGAAGCTCTGTCCCACACCTCTTGTGCTGGGAGCTAGGGTTCAGGTCACTGGCTTTGTGTGCTGCGGCCTCTGGTTCTGAGAGCTAGAAGCTATATAGTGCTTCAGCTTACCTAGTGCTGGGCTGGAGTTGCCTGGTGTGCCAAGGCCAAGGCCAAGGCCAGAGGAAGTATCTGAGTTTTACTGGGGATTACATTGAAGTTCACAGCATGAGGTGTGAGGGATGAGTGTTCTGGCAGGTGCAGGTGCCCTCCTCCCCCTAGGGCTGCACTAGAGCCCTTTTAGGTGCAGCTGCTGATGAATGCCTGACCACAATGGTGTCTGCTTATTCCCCTGGGTGTATGAAGGCATTCCTGGGGTCCTGGTTTGGCGCTTGTTGGCTCCACACCTCTAGGGCTTAGGGTCTGCTGGTGGTCTTCTTAAGTGGGACTTGCTGGGACACCTCTGGTCTTGCACTGGACCCTCTCAGCCACAGGCACAGATCACTTCCCAGTGATTTCCCTAGCCTCCTGAGCTAAAAGACTGCACTGACCATTCTGTTGGTTCCCCTCTTTCAGATTATTTCCTGGGGCAATATTCTCTGGGTTTTTTGAGGTCAACAAGGTGTGGGAGTTAGTGGTGAGAACATTTATCATTTATTCTGCCATCTTAATTCCTGGAAGTTCAAGTAGTTAACTTTCAAACATTTATACTGTATGCTGATGGCCCCAGGAGTAGCTGCTGCCTCTGCGACAGGTCCTGCGCTTCTCTCCTGGATTATTATTACTGTGAATTTTGTACCTTCCTATATGGTGACTCCTCAGCTTCCTTTTTGGCTTATTTATATCATGCACCATAACTAAGGGTATTCTACAAGGCTCTATCCCTCTGTCTTCTCTTTCCATAGTCACTCATTTAGTGACATTATCAGTTCCCATATGTTTAATTATTAATTCTATACTACTGGTTTCCAAACCAATGACTTCTAAAACTATACAAGGTGGCCAAAAACTCTTAGTGCAGTTTTTCTTATTTAAGCTATTAAAGCTGAAACCTGAATTAAGACTTTTGAGACCCCTGTGTTTTCAAACTTGGTCTCTCTATCCAAAAATTCAATTCCAAATTACCAATTGCATTTATATATTTCAAATTGCATGTCCTAGAGGGATCTCAAACTCAATAAATTCAAAACAATTTTCCCTTCAAAATTTCTCTGCTACCAAACTTACCTATTTCTGTCAAGGACAATACCATTCATCCAGTCTCGGGTTTATAAGCTCATTGTTAAATCAATTTCTCTCTCTCCTTTGCCTAACTTATTTGCTAATTTGCCAAAATTTTATGATTTTTATTTCATCTTTCACATCTGATCCCTATTCTCCACTCATACATTCCACTTTAATTTAGACTCTTATCACTTCCTGCCTAAACTATTTTTTAAAATTTATTTTATTTTTAATTTATGCACTAAAATAAGCATTTCCATAACAGTTTATGAAACTCTTCACTGGAATATAGATCTTTTTGCATCATGATAATATCTGCCACTCCATTTATCTCATCTCTTCCTCTGAATAACGTAGGTTAATCTTTTTCTCTATTTTAATCATGATTCACATTCTACAAAGTCCTATGGAAACATATGTCAAATTTATTCCCTTATGTAAAGGTTTTGTGGTCATTGTATTTCTTCCTAATATTCCTTACGTAAACTAATTTGTCCCTAAAAACATATTTTTACTTCAACAGCATATATCACATTTGAGAACTTCTCTTTCCTCAAACATTTGCCTTTAGGTTCTCATCATTTCTTGCCTAGACTATTGCAGTGGCCTTCCAAATGTTCTCCCTGGCCCAAGTCTCTCTCCACTCCAATCTAGAGCTGCTAAAAAGTATTTTCTTAATCATAGATTAGGCATTTAACTCTCCTACTCAATATACTCTAGTGGCTTCTTATTGTCTCTTGAATAAAATGTTTTTAGTACATAGCAGTATATATATAAAACCATGGCTAACATTTACGCATTTTTTCTTGAATAGTATCCTCTTGATAAATGCTATTCCTTTCTAGCTCTGTTGCTTCATACCCATGTATCTTTGGGCAAGTCAGTTCAACTCCATCTGACATAGTTCCCTCATCAGTAAAATGAGAGGTTTTAATCCAGATGACTTGTGAGATCTCATCCCTCCTGACTCTGTAATGCTGTTATCCACTGATTTTTTTCCTGCTTTGCTTCTGTGATATTTGCTTACTAGATGTATACGGGCAGCTCCATCATTTTCATTTTAAAGCCATTTTGATCTATTCAAATTGCAGATTATTCTGATGCTGGACAAGGCAATTCTATGTCACCAAAATCTGGCTTTAATAATGAATAACAAATGGAACATAATATGTTTTGGATAATGTAAGCTACCCATTTTAGATAGGGCTTACTTTTAAAGTAAGTCTTCTCTCGTTAAAATCTTATTTATTCCATCATTTCTAAAAAATCCTTTTGATGAATGACTTCATTTATAGGAAAATGAGCAAGATTAATCAAAAAAAAATGTTCTGTAAAGTGTCAGGTTTAATACAAGTCCACAGATAAAAAGTGTAAGTGCATTTGTGCTCTCTAACTAGATGCTAAGCTCCATGAATAAAGTCATTATATGATTTTTCATGACTTAGTTCCAAAATTTTACACTAATTTTACAGAAGTTAATTGAAACAAAATATTATTGGTAATATTGTCTTCCTAATAAGACATTGTTGTTTTTTATCCCACCCCTAACCCACATTCTACGAGTAAGATAGCAGAGCCAAGATGGTGGAGTAAAAGCAGGGACTTGCTTGAGCTTTCCCCCAAGCCCCTCCAAATACCCATGAAACATGACTCTAAAAAAATTCCATGGCAGCAGAATCCACAAAATGACAGAGTGAAACAAATTTCCATCCCAAGACAACCTGGAAGGTCGACAGAAAAGGTCTTTTGCACCTGTCTGAGAGAAGAGCAGTGCACTGGCACAGAAGGGGCCCTGGTAAACATGGAGCCCAACTTGTGGCCTCAGAAGACTGAATCACTGATAGGTGTGGTGATTTCCAGACTTCTCAACCCACAAACACCAAATGCAACTTAGAAGGTCAGTAGGACAGGCCTATTGGACCTGGGTGAGGGACGAGCACAGTATGGCCCCAGCCTCAAGGTGGTAGTGGCTGCTGCAGTGGTTACTTCCAGAACTCTTGGCCCATAGATGGTGGGGGAATTGAGTTGCTGAGGAGAAGGGGATTGCAGGGATGTCTTTCATGGTGCTGAGGCAGGATTCTCTTGCTTTGGCCATGCCTGGATCTGGGTTGCAGTTGCAGGTGGCAGTCCTGTGTTGAGGAGGAGGGTTGGCATTGCAAAGCTTGTGGTAGCAGTGGAGAGGGAATCCATCTCACAGTTCCAAGGCAGAGAAGAGTGCTTATGGTCACTTGCAGACAACAGCACAGGCCAGGAGAGGAGTAATACCTCTCCTTTGATCATACAACCTTGGAAGAAATGAAAATTTACAGGTACCTAGAAATATCTCTGAAAATATTTGCACAAAACCCCTGAATCTTGGGAAAGTACACCATCCATACTGGAAGCAGAGTCTTACCTTAACAAAGGGCTAAAAACTCAAGTAATTGCCTGGGAAAATCAGCAAACAGTGGGAAAAAAATCAGACTATAGAATCTTACTTTGGTGACAAGGAAGATCAAAACTTACAAGCAGCAGAAGAAAACAAAGTCAAAGACCCTACATCAAAATCCTCCAAGAAAAATACAATTTGGCCTCAGATCATAGAAGAGCTCAAAAAAAAGGAATTTTGAAAATCAAGGAAGAAAAACTGGGAAGAGAAATGAGAATGATACAAGAAAATCATGAAAAATGAGTCAGCAGCTTGCTAAAGGAGACCCCCCCAAAAAATACTGAAGAAAATAACACCCTAAAAATAGACTAACCCAAATGGCAAAAGAGGACCAAAAAAACCAATGTGGAAAAGAATGTCTTAAAAAGCAGAATTAGCCAAATGGAAAAAGAGGTCCAAAAGCTCACTAAAGAAAATAATTCTTTAAAAATTAGAATGATGCAAATGGAAGTTAATGATTTTATAAGAAATCAAGAAATTATAAAACAGAACCAAAAATAAATAAACAAATACATAACATACAATGGGAAATATCTAATTGGAAAAAACAACTGACCTGTAAAATAGTTCCAGAATAGATCATTTAAAAATTATTGGACTACCTGAAAGCCGTGATCAAAAAAAAAAAAGAGCCTAGACATCATCTTTCAAGAAATTATCAAGGAAAACTACCCTGATATTCTATAACCAGAAGGTAAAATAGAAATTGAAAGAATCCACTCATCACTTCCTGAAAGAGGTTCCAAATTGTTTTGACATGCAACTGGGAAATAAGATATACAGGCAATGGGGTGTAGAAATAAATCTGACCCTACAGGAAAATAGAAGGGAAAGAGATAAGATAAGGGTGGGGATGATCAAAGGGAGGGCAGATTAGGTGAAAAAATAATCAGAATGCACACTACCTTGGAGTGGGGGGGGGAGAGATGGGGAGAAAATTTGGAACTCAAAATCTTGTGGAAGTTAATGTTGAAAACTAAAAACTGCTGTGCTTTATGCTGGTGGTACAGAGACAACTCGAAGAGTCACTGAGAAATGCTTACATTCTAATAAACATGCAAAATATGTACCAGGTTGTACTTCTGCAAAGCTCAAGGTCATGAAGGTCAAAACTTAGATACATTTAAATACAAAGGGAATATGTAAAGAAAGCACTACCCATCCTGAAAATGGTTTGAGGTCAGGAATGGTGGTATAAGCCTGTAATTCCTGCTACTGATTACTTTGGGAAGTTAGATATGGCAGCCAGGTGGTGCACTGGATAAAGCACCTGGCCTAGAGGCAGATTGTCAAAAATGTTTTCTGAAGCTCTAAGTACATACCTGTTGGGTGTTTCTGCTCCTGGATGTAGAAGAAGGAGTTGGGTTTTATGTGATTTTTATTGTTGTAGTATATATTTTTAAACTTCAGTTATTAAAGCAATTTTAAGTGGATTTTCATGGTTCATGAGTGCCTATGGAATTTTAAAAAACAACAACAATTTAAATCTGTTGAACTTGGCCAAATTTAAACAGCCCACAATAGCAGCTCTGTGGAGAATAAATATAAGAAGGGAGAGATTGGCTACCAAGAGACCCATTAGAAAATTATTTCCGTAGACTGGGAGAGAGGTGCTTAAGCCTTAGTTTCATTATTATTGGAAAGTAAGGAATAGATGTGACAGATTTTGAAGAGGTAAAATCAACAAGACTTGAATAGAATCAGTGAGGATATGGGAAATCAAATTTAAGGAGAAGTCTCTTGAGAATACTCATCGAATGCAATGTTCCACATGGATGAGGTGACTCCAGAGATGCATGCTAACATGAAATAGAAATGCTTTGGAGATGTTTGGGGCATGGGCAAACATTCTATATCTGTTCCTCTTTTGCTTGTTTCATGATAAGCAGCTTCTTTTGATTGGTTGCATAACTGGAATGGGAGAGTATTCAAAAGCCACTAGTGAGCTAGTTGTCTTTTAGTCCGATTCATTCTTAGCTGGTTGTGTTCTGATGAGAAAAGAGAGATGATGCTTTAAAGGAAAAGACCTCAGTAGCTCTCTTTCTTAGAATAATGTGATGTGTGGATGTGAATCTCAGTTCTATAATGATGATGATGATTGTTAATAGTTAACCTTTATATAGAGCTTATGTTCCGGGAACTGTTCTATACGCTTTACAATTATTACTTCATTTGATCTTTACAACAGCCCTGGGTGAGAGGTACTATATTATCTCTGTTTTATAGATGAAGAAACTGAGGCAAAAAGAGATTGTGGCCTGCTCAGGATCATGCAAAGAGTAATCTGTTCTTCTCTATGAAAGAATTTGAAAATGGCTGCAACCATGTAAATTTGAAAGGTGAGGAGAACAAGATACTATTAATTCAGGAGTAGAGGCTATGTTGGTTTTAATAACCATCCAATATAGTATCAAGTCCCTAAGTAGTAATGGCACACTTGGATATGGACTTGCTAGTACCAATGCAATGCAGAAATTGCTTTAAATTTGTCATCTTTTTCCCCAGGGATTTCAGGAACAAGTGTGCCCACCAGTATTGAGGGAAAATGTTGGTACTTCTGTTCTTACTTTATCTTTGAGGTAACTATCCCCTTGTAAGAGCAATTGATGTTAACCGGTTTGATCATCTACTAATCACTGATAGCTAACAGGGGAGGGGGTTGAGAGGGAGAGGGTTTAAGAAGGGAGGAAGCAATTATTTGTGCCTATGACAGTATATACCAGGCACTGTGCTAACTGCCTTACAAATATTATCTTATTTGATATTCACAATTACCCTAAGAGGTAGGTGCTAGTATAGTCTCCATTTTACAATTGAAGAAATTGAAAGCAACAGAATGGAGGCCCAAATAAATAACCTCAGAGAAAGATATCTTCAACCCTTTGAGGGTATTCGTAGAACGCTAAAAAGGAAATATAGCTGGCCTTCTTCTGGGAGACTGAAGCCAGAATCATCACTACATGAGGATGTACTATCCTAGGTTCTGAACTGGAACTGGAAGAATGGTAGGGCCCTCAACAGAACAAGAGAAGTTAGGAAATAAGGCCAGTTTAGGAAGAAAAATAATATAACTGGTTTTTTTGAGTTTGAGATGGAGATGTTCAATATCCAACTGGTGATAAAGTACTGGAGCTCAGGACTTAGATAAATGTTGGTAAAATTACTTTTTTTAAATAGTCACATGGCAAGCAAGGAATTTTCCATGTTGTTTGGACTTTATCTGGCTATTTCTCCACCCTCCTCACCTTTACTTTACTGAAATAGACATTGTAGACCAAGAAACTCACTGAAAATGTATGTGGTAGGACTCAACTGATCATAATGCAGGACTTGTCTGTCTATGAATACTAAAGTATATGTTAGCTCAATTCAATTCAAAAAGATTTATTAAGCACCTTCTCTGTGTAAAGTAGACATTATGCTAAGCATTACGTTTACAAAGACAAAAACAACAACAACAAAGTATACTCCTTTCCTGAGAGGACTTGCACTCCAGTGAGGTGAAATTTATAAAGGAACTGAAGATATAACAGGCGAGTTGTGTCCAGGTAGTCATCTTATATGAAAAAAATACTTCAGTTGATCAGATGCTTAAAATCTTTATGAAAAATAAATGTAAAATTATCTCTTCCTACATACCAAGTCACTCCACTTTGTGGCAGGTAACACTACTCCTAAGCATGCAAAACCACCAAGGTTTGGCATGGCACATAAATTAAAAGTCTGCAGGGACACAGAGAGCTTTGAGTTCTGTTAAAGACTTTATCACCAGGGAAGAAAACAAGAGGGATTCAGTCCCAGGAGAAGTTAATTCTTCTTAAATGCCGGCTGGTGGTATACAACTATGACTCCCTTGTCTATTTAGCTTTGCCATAAGCAGTAGAGGGTATGGAGCAATCATTTATCACAGAGAACTAGACAAAATCATTTCACTGCAGTGAATTATCCTTCTGCAGAGATGGTTCTTCTCCCATTCCTAATTTGGCATAATAGAAAGACTGCATCCCCAAGTGACAAAACAGACAAAAAACATTACTAGTTAAATTGAACAGATTTTTTTGAGTATAGCAAAATTAAAAGGTTAAAAGAAGGTGTGTCACAGTAAAAATATAGGCATTCATTCATTTCAAGTATGAATCTCATTTTCTGATTTCACTTCAAGATGAATTGTAAATTGGCTATTTTCACTTCCTGACAAGAATAATCCTTTAAGAAATTAAATTTCTTGTAGAAAATCCATGAGAACTTTATAGTCATAAACCTAAATCATTTTATACTATCTATATGTTTCATTTATTATTTAGAACAAATGCCAGATCATCTATTTTTGGCTTCTGTTATTTTCTCATTAAAGTTAGATGGTGATAAATTATTTGAAATTGCCTTGGGAGCAGTTGCCCTCCTGTTCTATTAAATAAATAGCATCCAGTTTATTATTTTTATAGTACTAGGTTGCTCTCCTTGGTGCCCTCTCACTTGCTTTTCTTTGCATCTTTAATACCAACAGTCACCAAATAGCTATAACAGCCTATGAGGAGATGATAATTTCCCAATGAGTTATATAGAGTGATCTTTCTGAGTAAGGAAAGAGAGAGAGAGAGAGACAGAGAGAGAGACAGAGAGAGACAGAGAGAGACAGACAGACAGAGAGAGACAGACAGACAGACAGACAGACAGACAGAGAGACAGACAGAGACAGAAGTACGGAGACAGAGACAGAAAGAGACACGGAAACACAGAGATAACAGACAAAGAGACAGAGACAGGCAGAAAGATAAAGACAAAGAGAGAGACAGAGAAACAGATACAGAGACAGAGTGACAGAGAAATAGAAACAGAGAGAGACAAAGGAACAGACAGACACACATACAGGGACAAAGAGAGATACACAGAGAGAGATTTCTGCTGCTTTACACACAAACAAGATCATTCAGTCTTTCCATACAAGAGACTTAGAGATCTTTTATAAGGGCCAGGTGCATACATCTCCTAGTCTTGACAGGTGAAGCTTCAAGGATGACCAGCTTTTTCAGCTTGATGTACAAAGGGGAATATGTGCAACTGGAGATTTTGCTCTTTATTCTCTAATACACATTATACTACTAATCGTAAAGGTTCAGTGGGGAAGTGTTCTTTAATTACCTTTACAGCCTCATTTAATTTCAAAGCTATTCTAAATTGTGCTCTGACTGTTTCTTAACCTCTTTAATTCTTTACTAGATTCTTTTCTGGAATCCAATATCTCTTCACATAAATGCTGCACAAATTATCAGCAAATATACTATTGTTCAGAGACTCCTCTAGCAACATCAAAATTTATAATCTGAAACTTACAAATTAAGAAATAACAATGTTAAACTTTTTGTTGCAATTTTACTCAATGCATTGAAATTTTCATCTTTTCAGGTATAGAAACAATGAGACATTTCTCTTTCTGTACTTTAAAATTTCCAAAAAAGACTAACCTCTATCCTGAGGTTGTTTATACTCTAAAATGTCATCTAAAATGAACATTTTTTTCATATAGTGTTTGAAAGACTTCAAAGGATGTTTTATATGAAGAGCAAATTTGCAAATTTCCTTAGAGAAGAGGACACACCAAACTGCCTCAATAACACCCTCACAGTATGATTTCAAAGTTCTATAAACATGTTTTATTATTAACACAGTTAGAGAGAGTAGTGTGCCACAATTTGAAACAATCCTAATACATTTTTAAAAAATGTTTGTTTTACACTTCTGGAAAAGTCTAGCTGATCATTTTCTGTGCTATATTCCTTTCATTTGTCTTACATCCAAAGAGAATTAATCATATTAAATATAATATTCAGATGATGTCACCTCTTTTATGTGTTATCTGTATCCTCTTGGGAGAGTCTCAGGAAATAATTCACAGACATATAGAAAAAAGGCACAGTATAATCCACTCAAAATCCCAGTTTGTGATATGTCCACATGCCTGAATCTAAAATAATTTGAAATTATATATTCAAGAGAAATGTAATGGTAATGTTCTCTAAAACATATTTACCTCCCATTTCTTAATATACAGAAATACCATGAACCACTCCTCCTCTCTACCTCAAATATGCTCAGGATGGTCATATACTTTATGTCACTATAATCCAAACTGTTGAACATTCTACTCCCAATTAGGTTATCACTGAAGCAAGGCATACATTAGCTCTCACCTTATTTTTTATCATACTACCCAAGACAGATCTATCTAACTGTCTCTCCTTAAGCCTATTATTATCACCTCCATCACCCAATATTTGAATGAAAAAATAGAGCCTATTTCCTCTGAGTTCCCTGTCCCTTGCTTTACCTAATCTTCTGATCCCTTAACATCATCTCCTATTTTCTCTTCTTTACTCTCATCACTAATGAAGAAGTGGACCAGGTGGACCTACTCTAAGTCAAACTCATCTCCTCTACTTGCACCATGGATTTCAGCCCCTCATACCTTCCACAGAAAAATTGGTACCACAATCAAAATCACCTCTATTTTTCTTCACATTTTTTGCATCTACTTATTCCTTCTCTGCTGCCTACAAATATAACAAAGACTCTCCTTTCATAAAAAATATCACTACATGATAGAATTCCTATAAATTTTATGTGTATGTGTATGTATATGTATAAACCCATACATATGTGTGTATATCTGTATATATGTACTATACACACATATGTATATATACATACAATTAAAATATTTCTCTGAGAAAGGAGATAGTCAATAGCCAACTTTCATGAAGGTAACATTCCTAGAAAATAACACTAAAATTTAAGAAAAATGTAAACCTATGGGAAATAGGAGGATAGGTTTCTAAAACCACCAAAAATATAATCTTTCTCTAGAGATTACTGTAAAGGTACTTTTCTGCATATAATTGTTTATAACAAAACATTAATTTTTTAATATTCACTTTTCCTAAAGCATTAACCATTAAATAACTCATAAAATATGGTACAATAAAATAAAATTGGTAACATGCAAAATATTTTTCTCATGAGTACTTTCCTGTTTATTGTAGATATAGCTAATCATCAATTCATTAACATTAAATTTGTGACTGGCCAATATCAGCTGAAAATATTCTATCACAAAGTTTATCTAACACCTTTATTTTCTCACTAACATGCAATGATTTTGCTTGCTTGGGCTTAAAGCCCAAAGGACTTGTGCTCTGCTTTGAATATATAATTGCAAAACAAAATTTAAGTTTTATAGGCAGTCAATGAAAATATATGACAAAAACAGGGGGGTTCTTTATGCTGTAACAGTGGGCTCAATAAGACCAGAGGAATAACTAGTGGGATACTAGCCACTTTACATGGCTCTTAATGTTTTGCTTTTTTTTTTCCTCTGCAGACATTTCAGAATGTGCAGTTGCAAATGTGAAAGTGAAAAGGTTAGTAATGAATACTTAAAGTTACAAAAGTTAAGCATGCAAATGTTGAGAATCAACTTTATATCCCCTTCCTTTTTCAGAGAAATTTCTTTTTAAAAATATATATTTTTTTTAACTCATAAGACCTTTCTCATTATTAAGGCAGGTATAAGGAGTGTATATATAGAGGACACAGGTGTGACTTGAATATGAAAGGATGATATCTAAAAATGAAATTCAGGGGTAAGAGAGGAATGTATTTGGAAAAAAGGAGAGGTATAATGGGGTAAATCATCTCACATAAACAAAGAAAGGAAAACCTTTTACAGTGGGGGGAAAGAGGGGGGAGGTGAGGGGGAATGAGTGAAACTTACTCGCATTAAAATTGGCTCAAATAAGGAATAACATACCCACTCAATTCAGTATAGAAATCTATCTTACCCTACAGCAAAGCAGAAGGGGAAGGAGATAAGAGAAGAGGAAGTGATAGAAGGGAGGACTGATGGGTGAAGGAGGTAGTCAGAAGCAAAATACTTTTGAGGAAGGCCAGGGTGACAGTAGAGAGAGAATAGAATAAACAGGGGGCTAGGATGAAGGAAAATACAGTTAACAATAGTAAGTATGAAAAAAATTGAAGTGATTTTCTCTGATTAAAGCCTCATTTCTCAAACATAAAGAGAACTTAGTCAAATTTACAAAAAATAAGAGCCATTCCCCAACTGATGAATGATTGAAAAATATGATCAGTTTTCTGATGAAGCTATCTGCAGGAAAATTTAAAAAAAATTAATTCAACATTGATTGGAGAAATGCAAATTAAAACAATTCCAAGGTACTGCATCATACCTATTAGATTGGCTAATAGGATATAAAAGGTTAATGACAAATGTTTGAGGGGATGTGAGGAAAATGAGACATCAATGCAGTGTTGGTGGAGTTGTGAAATGATTCATCCATTCTGTAGAGCAATTTGCAACTATGCCCAAAGTGTTATAAAATCATATATACCCTTTGACATGGCAATATCTATATGTCCAAAAGTATTTATAGGAGCTCTTTTCTGGGGGCAAAGAATTAGGAATTGAGGGGATGCCCATCAGCCTGGAAATGGCTGAACAAGTTGTGGTATGTGCTTAGATGGAATTCTATTTTAGTATAAAAAAATGGTGAGCAGGATGCTCTCAGAAAAATCTGGAAGTACTGGCATGGGCTGATGCAAAATGAAATATACTGTGTACAAAGTAAGAACAATATTGTAAAATGAACATCTGCAAATGACTTGGCTATTCTCAGCAAAACAATGATCCAGGACAACTCCAAAGCACTTATGATGAAAAATGCTATCCGTCTCCACAGGAAGAACTGATCGTGCCTAAATACAGATTGAAGCTTTTTTTTTTTACTTTAATTTTCTTGAGGGTTTTTTGCCTGTTTTTTTTTGTAACATGACTATTATGGGTATGTCTTGCACGACTACACATGTATAACCTAAATTGAATTGTTTGCCTTTTCAATGAAGGGAGATGTGGGGGGAGAGGAAGAGAAAGAATATGGAACTAAAAGTTTTGAAAACAAATGTTGAAAACATTTTCTTTTACATATGACTTGGGGAAAATCAAATGCTAAATTTAAACATATATATCAACATTCCTTTTTAAAATTTTGAGTTACAAATTCTCTAGTTCCAGCTCCTCTCCCAACCATTGAGGAGCCAAATAATATGATACACATTCTCCATGTGAAGTGAAACAAAACATAGTTCCATATTAGCCATATTGGGGGGAAAGCAAGGGAAATAAAGTTTAAAAAGTCTGCTTCTGTCTGCATAAGGAATTCATCAGTTCTGTCACTGGCAGTGGATTGCATCTTTTCTCATAAGTCCTTTGGAATTCTCAAGTCAAGAAAGTCAAAGGGCCTATATCAAAAGCCTCCAAGAAAAACATGAACTGGTCTCAGGCCATGGAAGAACTCAAAAACGATTTGGAAAAGCAAGTTAGAGGAGTAGAGGAAAAACTGGGAAGAGAAATGAGAGCGATGCAGAGAAACCATGAAAACCAGTCAATGACTTGCTAAAGGAGAAGCAAAAAATACTGAAGAAAACAACACCTTAAAAATAATCTAACTCGAGTGGCAAAAGAGCTCCAAAAAGCCAATGAGGAGAAGAATGCCTTGAAAGACAGAATTAGCCAAATGGAAAAGGAATTCCAAAAGACCACTGAAGAAAATACTACCTAAAATTAGATTGGAGCAAGTGGAAGCTAGTGACTTTATGAGAAATCAAGATATTATCAAACAGAACCAAATGAATGAAAAAGTGGAAGACAATGTGAAATATCTCATTGGAAAAACCACTGACCTGGAAAATAGATCCAGGAGAAAAGTTGTTTTTGCATGCAACTCCGAAATAAGATATATAGGGAATGGTGCATAGAAATCTACCCTCCCCTACAAGAAAGTAAGGGAAAAAGGGATGGGGGGAGTGGGGCGAGAGAAGGGAGGGCTTACTAGGGAATGGGGCAATCAGAATATATGCCATCTTAGAGTGGGTGGGAGGGTAGAAATGCAGAGAAAATTTGTAATTCAAACTCTTGTGAAAATCAATGCTGAAAACTAAAAATATTAAATAAATAAAAAACAGAAAAAATAAAAAATTTCCATCTTCTGTTTCTATAACTCTCCTTGCTGTTCCCTGTGCCTTGATTTTACTTAATTCTTTTTTCCATCTATTCCCTTCAACTACCCTAATACTGAGAAAGGTCTCATGTGTTACAAATATCATCTTTCCATGTAGGAATGTAAACAAAACAGTTCAACTTTAGTAAGCCCCTTGTGATTTCTCTTTCTTGTTTACTTTTTTGTTTTTGCTGCTCTATTTTCATTTTATAGTGGTTTTCTGCCTATTTGTGCAGGAAATCTGGAGAGCCTGGAAATTTCTGACCTACTCCATGATTTTTCCAGAATTATGCTTTCATTCTTTAAAAAAAAATTAAGGATTTGCCCCTTTAATAGATCCTATAAATCAAAGGCTAAGTTTATGCATGAATTGAAGTTAATGGGAAACATTTGTTTAAGTAACATGGCTGGTGGCGGGGGGAGGAAGAAGAAATGAGACCTTATTATATGAAAGGACCCTGGGAGAGACACCCTAGGAGAAAGGGTCCTTGGCCTCAAGACATTCCAAGAACTAACACTGGGAGAAGAACTGTATTCCTGTCAGAGGCCCAGGAAGTTATGTCTTTCTATTTGTCAATGTACATTTTAATGTTAGTGTGTTGGGGAGATGGGCATGTGCGTTGTATCAAAATTTGAATGAATGAATTGGTTGTATGTGAATGGGCATATTTAGAAACTCACATGTGCAATAAATATGTGTATAGTTTTGCATAATATCAACATATTTCATCTTTTAATACCATAATAACTCAAACTTCTTCTTTGGTATGAAAGGAGGGCCAAAAAAGTAATGCAGATTTTCCAGATAGAGGGGGAATCATGTCCATAAGCCTGGCAATATGGAAGGGATAATTGCACTCTGTATGATATATATCAGGTTATAGGGCAGATGTTTATTTCCTTCATTACAGAAGAAATGCTTAAAATACAAAAGACTGATGAGCATGCTTTAACAAATACAGAAATATAAAGCAATAACCCATCACTCTCATATTCGCCTGAGAGATAAAGATAAGGAAGTGGCATGGTGTAGTGGAAAGACCACTGGACTTGGACTCAGACCTGGTTCAAGTCCTGCTTAGACACTTATCTAGCTTTGTGATCCTGCGCAAGTAATTTAACCTCTTTGGGCCTCAGTTTCCTCATGCGTAAAATGAGGGAATTGGGTTCAATGACCTCAAAGGCCCTTTCTAGCTCTAAACCAATGATTTTCAGATACATACGGGGGACTACTGAACAGATATTTGGGGTGCATTCATCTCAGACTTTCACTCTCTGAGCAGCTCACAAGGTCTATCTAGACAAGCATGACTTTGACTTTAAACCTTCAGCTGCTGAGTTCTGCTGGTGCTAATAGTGCCCTTCTGCTCTCTGCCCTCCTATGCACCACCCTATGGGCAGGCAACCAAGACTGGAAATATCAATTTCCCAGGATCACTGACTGACCTGTACCTTTACATACTTCTCTTGAGTCTTGTATTTGAAAGTCAAATTTTCTACTCAGATCTGGTCATTACATCAAGAATGCTTGAAAGTCCTCTATTTCATTGAATATCTATTTTTCCCCCTGGAGGATTATAATCAATTTTGCTGGGTAGGTGATTCTTGGTTTTTATCCTCCCTTTTTTGACCTCTGGAATATCATATTTCAAGCCCTCTGATCCCTTGGTGTAGAAGCTGACAAATCTTGTGTTATCCTCATTGTGTTTCCATAACACCTGAATTGTTTATTTCTTGCTGCTTGTAATATTTTCCCCTTGCCTGAGAACTCTGGAATTTGGCTACAATATTCCTAGGAGTTTTCCTTTAGGGATATTTTTCAAGAGGGGATTGGTGGATTCTTTTGATTTCTACTTAACCCTCTGCTTACAGAATATCAAGGCAGTTTTCCTTGATAATTTCTTGAAAGATGATGTCTAGGCTCTTTTTTTTGATTATGGCTTTTGGGTAGTCCAATAATTTTTAAATTGTTTATCCTAGAACTATTTTCCATGTCAGTTGATTTTTCAATGAGATATTTCACATTGTCTTCTACTTTTAATTCTTTTGGTTTTGTTTTATAATTTCTTGATCTCTCATGTAGTCATCAGCTTCCATTTGCTCTATTCTAATTTTTTAAGAAATTATTTTCTTCAGTCAGCTTTTGGATGATCTTTTCCATTTGACCAATTCTGCCTTTTAAGACATTCTTCTCCTCATTGGCCTTCTGGATCTCTTTTACCATTTGGGTTAATCTATATTTTAAGGTGTTATATCCTTCAGCACTTTTTGGGTCTCCTTTAGCAAGCTGTTAACTCATTTTTCATTATTTTCTTGCATTGCTCTCATTTCTCTCCCCAATTTTTTCTCTACCTCTCTTACTTGATTTTCTAAATCCTTTTTGAACTCTTACATGACCTGAGGCTATTTCATATTTTTCTTGGAGACTTTGGATATAGGAGCTTTGATTTTGTTGTCTTCTTCTGGTTATATGCTTTCATATTCCTTGTTGCCAAATAAGATTGTATAGTCTGAAATTTTCTATTATTTGCTCATTTTCCCAGCCAATTTCCTGACTTTTTAAATCTTTGTTAAGGTAGGGCTCTACTACCAGTGTGGAGGGTTTACTGTCCCAAGATTCAGGGGTTTTGTGCAACTGTCTAGAGAAATTTCTAGGGACCAGTAAATTTTCAGTTCTTCCAAGACTGTATGATCGAAGGAGAGGTGTTTACTCCTCTCCTGGCCTGTACTCTGGTCTGTGAGTGACCACAAGCACTGTGAGTGACCACTGCCACCACAAGCTCCATGATGCCAGTGCTCCTCCTCACCCCAGGACAGCAACATAGGACTGTGACCCTGATCTAGGCATAGCCAAAGCAAGAGAATCCAGCAAAGAAATCCATGCAAACCACCTCTGATCTGCTGCTCCATTGCCCCAATGTCTATGGGTCAAGAACTCTAGAAGGAGTCACAGCTGCTGCTACCACTGCTGTGCTGGGGCTGGACCATGCTCCTCTCTCCCCCAGGTCCAACTCACCTTTCCTATTGACCTTCTAAGATGTCTTTTGCATTTGTGGGTTGAGAAGTCTGGAAACCACTACAACTGCCAGTGATTCGGTCTCCTGAGACTTGCTCCAGGTTTGCTAACACCCTGGCTATGTCAGCAGAGCCCACACTAGACTGCATTCCTCTCTCAGACTGATGCAACAGACCTTTCCTGCTGACCTTCCAGGTTGTCTTGGGCTGGAAATGTGTTTCGTTTGTGGGTTCTGCTACTCTAGAATTTGTTTAAAATCATTTTACAGGTATTTGGAGGGATTTCAGGGAGAGCTCAAGCAAGTTCCTGCTTTTACTCTGCTCTCTTAGCTCCCATGCCACTTTGATTCTTGAAAATGAACTCAGGCCTCCTACTATCAATGTATCTCAATAATGGTTTCATGGGCATTAGCTTCTTCTAAATCCAATAATTATTTTTCCCTTGGGTGTACTTCACATATTTCCAGTCCATATTTCTAACAGAAAACAGTTCTGCGTGAATTATTGCATCTTGATGTTAGTTTGGAGGCAACTAGGTGGCACAGTGGATAGAGCACTGGGCTTGGATTCTTCATGAGTTCAAATCCAGTTCCAGACACTTACTAGGGGTGTAACCCTGAGCAAGTCACTTAACCCTGACTGATTCAGTGTTCTCATCTGTAAAATGATCTGGAGAAGGAAATGACAATCATTCCAGTATCTTTGCCATGAAAACCCCAAATGGGGTCATGAAAAGTTGAACACAATTGAAAAACAACTCAACAATTGGCAATAGTGCCCCTGTATCACATTGTTATGATTTAATTGTTATTAGGTTATTCTTACTGTTTAGAGAATCCAGAGTGACTTTTCTTCCCACTTGCTTTTCCAATGCCAGTTCTATAGATTTTTAGTTTCTTATCTATCAACTCTGATTTTCTTTTATGAGAACATTCATCACTCATATGTCCACCCAAGTTATATTTGCTACAAAAAATAATTCTTCACATATACTTTGCTGGTTGTCATTTTATATCATCTGACTTTTTTGTCTTTCATTAAAAAATGAAACAATTTTTTTTTTCTTTTGGGCAATTTTTCCACAAATAATTTGTAAACTTTTTTTAATATTAGAATATCTTATGACTTTCCTTCTGGTCATCTTTAGGCCATAGTAATAGATTGCTTAGTATTAGTAAACATCTGTTCTCCATTTTAGGAATCCTTTTCAAGCATACATTTTTCTTTCCTGTTTATCTCTGCATAAATAACTTTAGTCTCTTATAATATGTTAACTCACTTCTGGGTCATGTGATCAAAAAGAAAGAGGCAATTTCTCTGATCCTCATGACATTCAAACCTCTCCAAAACAACATTGTGTACTAAAGATAAGGCAACTTCAACTGCCTCTGGTCTACAACATCTATAATACAAAAGGTGGCACAAAAACAATAAACTTGAATTGATGGCTACCCTGAAATCACTCAATACCCTCCCTTACCATTCACCATGGAGTGAACCTTTACTAGTTGACCCAAGGACCTGTCACCCAGGTAACAAAACTCAAGAACCTAACACACATCATTTCAACAAAATCCTAACTTCATACCCCACTCACTCTGCCCTCTTTCCAGTGTCCTCAAGTTCCAGACTCCAGTCTGAAGAAGCTTCCTGGAGGCATCACAGACAGATAGCACCATGGAGGCAATGTTCTGTGCTACAAAAAGATATTTTCAGGATATTGGAGGAACAGAGAAAAAAGGAAAGGATTTGTATGTAGGCTAGAAATAGAGCTCAGTCCCATACTTTACCCTATCCCTTACCCCAGAGCCAGAAAGACTCAAATTATAAAAATCAACCTTGTAAGTCCAGTATGACACCTCTCTTAACTGGCAGTGCCCAAACCAGACAATTGAGGATTAGAAGGAGAAAGAGAAGAAACCACATTTTTTTTTCTGGGAAGAGAAGAGGGCTTAAGTCTCCTAATAAGGCAGTTAGGTGACACAGTGAAAACGGTGCCAGGCTTGAATTCAGAAACACTCATTTTCCTGAGTTCAAATCTGACCTCAGACACTTACTAGCCATGTAATTCTGAGCAAGTCACTTAATTCTGTTTGCCTCACTTTCCTGCTCTGTAAAATGAACTAGACTCAGACTGTGCATAGCCTTTGACCCAGTGATACCATTTCTAGGTCTGTATTTCAAAGAGATCATCAAGAATTGAAAAAGACCCACATGTACAAAAATATTTACAGCAACTCTTTTTTGTGGTATCCCAGTATTTGAAATTGAGAGGATGCCTATCAACTGGGGAATGGCTGAACAAGTTGTAGTATATGAATGTAATGGACTATTATTGTGCTATAAGAAAAGATGAGCAGGCAAACTTCAGAAAAACTTGGAAAGACTGATGCTAAGTGAGGGGAGCAGAAACAGGAGAACATTGTACATAATAGCAGCCACATTGTGCAATGACTGTCTTTGATATACTTAGCTCTTCACAGCAATTCAGGGATTAAACACATCTCCAAAGGAATCATGATGGAAAATGGTACACACCTTCAGAGAAAGAACTTTAGAGTCTGAATACAGGTGGAAACATACTATTTGCTCTCCTTTTATTTTGTTTTTTTTTGTTTCATTTCTTCTTTCTCCTGGTTCCTCCAATTAGTTCTAATTCTTCTTTACATCATATCTAATGTGAAAATATGTTTAATATGAATACATAAGTAGAGCCTATGTCACATTGCGTGCTATCTTGGGGAGAGGGAAGGACAGAGAGGGGGGAGAAAATTTAAAACTCAAAATCTTATGGAAGTGAATGTTGAAAACTAAAAATAAATAAATTAGTTGTAAAAAATAAAATAAAATGAGCTGGAGAAGGAAATGGTAAACCACTTCAGCATCTCTGACAAGAAAAACCCAAGTGGGGTTATGAAGAGTTGAACATGACTGAAAACTGTCTGGAAAACAATAGAGTTTACACTCCATTAAGTCTGAAGGAAAGAGCTCAACATCTAGGTGGAGTAGGTTCCCTCACCTCAAATGTCTCTTGAGCAGAGATGTAGGCTGGTGAACCATCAATTGCCCTGTGTGTGGGGAGGCTGACACACTTTGAGGTTCAGCCCCTAGAGAAACCACCATCAGAGGGAACAAAAAATGAATAGAGGAAAATCACGGGAAAAAATGGGTTGAAATTACCAAAGATCTCAGGAAGAAGAAAACTCAAAGACTGAATATAAGCAGATAAATTAACAGGGAACACATTAATTGCAAAAGGAAAGAAAGTCTCCTGATCTAGTAATTGAGTTCAGACATATATGAATAAATATTGCAAAACACAGGAAAACAAACTATCCAGTATTTGATGAGACAAAGGACCCTGTGGAATTTGAGAACATGGGACCACAACATACTATTTATGAGTATTTTAAAGGAGAAATGAGAATTATGAGATTAGAATTTATGGACTTTACAGTAAAATATAATGAGCAGAATAGAAAAACCTTAATCCTCCATAACAAGTCTTACCAAATAAGTAATAGAGAGAAAAATACATTAGAAATGCAGGTAAAAAAAGAACTCAAAAAACCCAGTAACATTAAAAGAAATTATGCTTACTACTAAAGCAAGGCATACTGATCTGGAAGACATGATGCACTGAAACAACCTAAGGATCATAGGTCTTGTAGAAAAATAGCACAAGATAAAAACAAAACAACAATAACAACAAGAATTAACCTGATGACCATACTTTAAGAAATGATAGAACAGCATTCATTAGAACTTCCGATTTCAGGAAATTAAAAAGCAATTGAAAGAATTCATTGATCACCTCCAGAAAAAAAATTCCAAGACTGCACACTCTAAAACATATAGCAAGCAATGTAAATGAACAGAATTCACATACCAATTTTTGAAATGAATTTTACAAACACACAAATGTCAAATATAATTCAAATGAAAAGATATAAGAAGTAATTTGCAAACCACTCTTTCATGGAGGTGAAGAGTCAACAAGTGTTTTATATATATATATATATATATATATATATATATATATATATATGTGTGTGTGTGTGTGTGTGTGTGTGTGTGTGTGTGTATACATATATATATGTATGTATGTATAAGTATACATACATACATATATATATATATATATATATATATATAGCACATGGTTTTGGAATCTTTCAGTATATCTATCAGTCATGCTTTTCTAATTTAAAAATACTGTTATATGGGTTTGCTCTTTAGGAGAGAAGGGATCTCAGGGATAACAATGATGATTTAAGACACAGAAGACATCAATAAAATCTTATTTTTAAAAAGTCACCTCTTTCTTTTGTAGAGGACTTAGCTTATATTCTTCTCATAGCTAATCTGTCTCTGATATTTTTTCCCAATCTTCTTGCCATCAGACTCACTTTAGATAAGACATATATGAAAACCGGAATTATATCTATAAATATAGATGTAATTTCTACCAACTAGACTGTAAGGTCTTTTTGAGGACAGGAAGAGTTTTCATTTTTGATTTGATTAATTGAACTTTTCCTCTTATTTTCATAATTCTCATTCAAATAGGAATTTTTGTTTTCTGAGGAGTTGGTACTTCAGGGAAACATTTATTGAAGATGACAATATGGAGAGTAATGAGAAAATTGCATGTGGTTAATACAATATGAAATATCAATCAGGTCCATTTGCAGGAATTATGTACTAATGATACTAATGAGGTCCCAGGAATAGCTATGGGATATATGTGTGTGTATATATATATATATATATATATATATATATATATATATATCAAGAAAAAAATAAATTCTTTCTCATTCTTTCTGCTAATGGTACTTACTGGCTAAGGTATCAGCCAGCACCAAGGCAGTTAGTGAATGATTTAATTGTTTAGAATTTCATCACTGCATGGCTTCAAATTTGCAAATACCTTAGCTATGCAGTAACAAGGAATTCAGTAACTGTAGAACATGCTGGAGAAACTCTCATCTCTCCTCCACTAATTTAGCATAAAAAGAATTTCCTGGGCTACAGTCTGAAGAGTTGAATTGTTTGCTCCTACTTCTAGAAATGATCAGGCAATAGCAGAAAGACACTCGACTGCTGCTTAATGTCTCCCTGTCTCCCTCACCATAATGTATGTGAGTAGGGTGGTGGATGGCTCAGGGAGACAAGATAGCTTCTATACGGAGCACAGGCAAATGTAAGTTGGTTAATATCCTTAACACTGTTAAGTATAGGTAGAACCTGCCAAGATTAAATATATGTGTGTGTGTATAATATATGCGTGTGCATGTATATATGTATATGTATATGTATATATATATATATGTGTGTATACACATATATGAAGTATATAAATATAGCTGGAAAGCACTCTTTTCACTAATACAGATCTAAATTAGTTGAGAAGTATTATTGCTCATGCATAGGCTAAGCCAATATAATAATAAAAATATGATAAAAATCATAACTATCTAAAATAGTTCCAATCAATCTATCATAAGATTTTCTTTATAAACCTAGAAAAATAGCAAAATTCAACCTTAGAAACAAATGGATGAGAATTCCAAGAGAAAATGCTTTAAAAAATGGGAAGGAATAAGAACCAGGAATACAATATTTCAAACTATACTAAAAAGCAGTAATCATTGGAGAGATTTGGTACAACTTAAGAAATGAAGATATTGATCAGTGGAAGAGAATAGGTATGCAATACACAGAAGCAAAAGATTTTAGTAGCTTAGGGTTTGATTATGATGATAAATTCCTAGAGTTTATAAAGCACTTTCAGGTTTCCAAAGTCCTTTATAAGTGTTAACTCTTGATCTTCACAACAATCCTTTAAAGAAAAAGAAAAGGAAAAATAAAACTTCCAATCAGATCTATGGATAGGGAAAGAATACATGACCAAATGATAGGAAGGATTTCAGTAAGTAAAGTGGACAATTTTAATACATAAAGTTGAAAAGTCTTTTGCACAAACAAAACCAATGCAATTTCCACTAGTGAATTTCTCCTGGATCATCCCTCTTGAGGAAGGTCCCAGATTAGTCATACTTAACTCTCCAAGTCCTCCTCTGCCTCCCTCCCCCATTTTCAGCTCTATGTTTTGTGTTATCTTCCCTTATTAGTATGTAACCTCCTTGAGGATAGGGATCCTCTTTCTTTTTTACTTATATGTGTATCTCCAGTGTTTAGCACACTGGCTATCACAAATTAGATGCTCAAAAATTCTTGTTGATGTTACTACAGTTAAAAGGGAAGCAAATAGGTGATAAAAATATCGTTACTGTATCTTTTTCTCTGATGATTCCAAGATGTATATTTAAATGATTAAAATTTATAAGAACTATTACCTAATTGGTAAATGCTCAAAAGATATGAACAAGCACTTTTCAGAAGAAGAAATCTGAATGACCAATAAACCAAAAAAGAGCTGCAAAATACTGATGATTAGAGAAATGCAAGTCAGGGAAACATTGAGTTTCTGCCTCATACTTGTCATATTATCAAAATGGATAAAAAAGGAAAATATCAACATAGAAATTAATTTACTGGTGGTATAACTATGACTTGGCCCAGTCACTTTGAAAAAAATTGCAATTATGACAAAGTTACTAAAATGGGCATACCCTATGAACCAGTTTAACTACAAGTAAGTCTATATTATCAAAGAGATCAATGATAGAAGAAAAAGATACACACATCCCAAATTATGGTATATGACTATAATGGTATACTATTGTGGTGTAGGAAATGTTAAAGGGGACAGTTTCAGAGAAATCTAGGAAAACTTGTAATGGGAATACAGAATGAAATGAAAAGAATATTGTAAAGACAAATAAATTTGAATGACTTAACAACTGTGATCAATCTAAGGACCAATACATATACATATATATATCTATATATACACATGTATGTATACACAGACTCATATATATCTACATATCTATATCTATATACATATAGATCAATAGAGATATATATATTTAGAGGGAGGACATGTTCCAATGAAGGATTTTGTTTTGATAAACTACATATTTGTTTTAAGGTGTTTTTCTCTATCTTTTCCAATGAGATGAAAGGAGGCAAGATTGAGAAAATAAATTTTAACTGAAAAAATATTTTTTTTCTGACCTCTAATTCTTTTTTTTTAAATTTCTTTATTTATTTTTAGTTTACCCCACAGGGTTCTACATAGTTTTGAGTTCCAGTTTTTCTCCCCTCCCTCTCCCCTCCCTCCCCAAGACGGCATGGAATCTCATATAACTGTCATGTATAACTTTGCATTGAATTAATTTATGCACTAGACAAGTTGTAGAGAAGAATTTTGACCAATGGAATGAATCATGAGAAAGAAGAAACAGAACCAAAAAAAAAACCCAAAAACAAAAACAAAAAAGAAGCAAAAAAAGGCGAGCATGTAGTGCGCCTCGATCAATATTCAAACTTCGCAGTTCTTTCTCTGGATGAAGATAGCATTCTCCATCGTGAGTCCCCTGGAGTTGTCCTTGCCCCTTAGGTTGCTGAGAAAAGCGCAGTATGTCAGGGTTGGTCCTCACGGAATCCATATATCTGTGGCTGTGCACAACTTTCTCCTGGCTCTGCTCCACTCACTCAGCATTATGTCGTGTAGGTTTTTCCAGGTTGTTATGAAGTCTGCATCATCCCCATTTCTTATGGCACAATAGTATTCCATCACCTTCATATACCACAGCTTGTTCAGCCATTCCCCAATTGATGGGCATCCCTTTGATTTCCAATTCTTAGCTACCACAAAAAGAGCTGCTATTAACATTTTTGTACATATGGGTCCTTTTCCCGCTTGTGTGATTTCTTTGGGAAACAACCCTAGAAGTGGTATTGCGGGGTCAAAGGGTATGAACATTTCTATAGCCCTTTGGGCATAGTTCCAAACTGCTCTCCAAAATGGCTGGATCAGCTCACAACTCCACCAGCAATGCAACAATGTTCCAATTTCCCCACATCCTTTCCAGCATTTATCATTTTCCTGTTTTGTTATTTTAGCCAATCTGACAGGAGAGATGTGGTATCTAAGAGTTCTTTTGATTTGCATTTCTCTAATCAGTAGTGATCCAGAGCATTTTTTCATATGCCTGTAGATAGCTTTAATTTCTTCCTCTGAAAACTGCCTGTTCATATCCTTTGACCATTTCTCAATTGGGGAATGGCTTGTATTCCTATATATTTGGCTCAGCTCCCTTTATATTTTAGAGATGAGGCCTTTATCAGAGATACTAGTTGCAAAGATTTTCTCCCAATTTTCTGCTTCCCTCCTAATTCTTGTTGCACTAGCTTTTTTTGTACAAAAACATTTCAATTTGACATAATCAAAATTATCCATTTTGCATTTTGTAATGCTCTCTATCTCTTGTTGGGTCATGAATTCTTTACTTTTCCACAAATCTGATAAGTAAACTATTCCTTGCTTTCCCAAATTACTTAGAGTATCAACTTTTACTCCTAAATCATGAACCCATTTTGACTTTATTTTGGTATATGGTGTAAGATATTGGTCTATGCCCAGTTTTTGCCCTACCATTTTCCAATTTTCCCAACAGTTTTTAAAAATATAGCTGGGTCCAGTGTAAATTGTGTTGGCAGGTAAAAACTTATTTCAAGATTATTGTATTTAATAATAAAACATGTGTCTTCCTTGTTCTGCATTTTTCTTTGAAACAAGTTTTGGTACAGTGTGATAGAAATTGCTGCTGATCCATGGAAGTAGAAGAGGATTATGTGGGGTTACTTAACCCCATAAGTGTGGCAGTATTCCTGTATCCAATGTAGTGACACTCAAAAAGGATATTGAGAGAGAGAGAGAGAGCGAGAGAGAGAGAGGTATAATAACTTTGCTGTTATTATTAAGACTAGGCTGCACCTATATATAAATGCAGCGTGGTGGAGGAAAGTAAGAAGTAGAAAGAGGATAAAACTAGTGGATTTGGAATTAGGAAGATTCAAGCTTCAAATCCTTTTTTTGACACTACTATCTCTGTGATCAGGGAAAAGCCACATCACTCTAAAGGGAAGTTTCCTCATCTGTAAAAGAAGACAAATAATATCTGAAGACCAACCTCATCAGAGCACCTGTGAAAGTCAAATAAGATCATGTGTATAAAGCCCTTTGCAAGCTTTAAAGCATTATAAAAATACCAATTGGTTATAGTGCTGTTATATTTCTCAACTTTTAAAAAATGTAATCAAAATAGAAAACATTAAGGAGTAGTATTATTATTGTTATTGTTATGTTATTATCATCTTTTTTCGAATATGAAGTAATTCATTCTACCATCTCTAATACTCCATGCATAATCTAAATGAAACAGTCTCCAGGCTCCTTAAAGATAATTTTAATGACTTCTGGTTTTAATGACCTGCTCCTGAATCACTATTATGTCTCCTGTCTATAAAGAGTATGCATTCCTAAGACTTTTGGTCAATGTCTTTTTTGTTAATATACTATTTTTTGAGTTCATTTGCATGTCACCTATGGAGTGCCTTGTGACTCTCCTATTGGATCTTAGCTACTTGATACTAGACCTTAGCCTCCATACACAGGTAAAGCACCTTCCAGTAGGTGAAATAAATCCAGTGACATATACCTGTTGCCAGTTTTTGCTATTATTTCATGAGTTGAGTTTTTTTTTGTTTGAAAACAGTTTCTGTAAAATATTGTTCTTCATGGTCTCTGAAAGCATCAACCTCTCCTCTTTCTTCTTTTTGGATGATGACATGTAAATCTTTCTTTAGTAGTCCTGGGATTCCATCAATATTATTATCATTTTTCTTATAGCATTAAGTTCATCTTTTTTCATATTCAGATAAGAAATATCATAGAACTGGTCATTATCCTATGATTATTACTAATATATTTTATGTTCTATATCATTGCATGGGGATAAAATAATCTTTTTGTAGTTGAAAAGATATAGAATTTGAATTCATTTTCTGTAGGCTCACTGAAGCTATCCTCAGTATAAGTCCAGTAGCAAACAGGTGATAAGTATGATATGCACCGTGTCCTTTTCCCCCATGATTTTGATCTCTTTTTACTGGATAAAAGGATCATAGATGTGGAGTTGAAAAGGGTATATAGCTTAAAATCTTTGTAGTCTGACTCCTTCATTTTATAGATGAAGCACAGGGAGGTTGAATGATGTGAGTCAAACAGCTAGTAAGTATCTGAGGCAAAGACAGAAGCCAAGTCTTCCTGACTCCAGGTTCAGTGCCCTATCTTCAATGCCATTCTGTCTATTCTTCTTGGTCCCTACACTATAAAAGCTTTTCGTGACATATGGCTTGAGGATTATGGTACTGTAACTTTCTTAATGTTCTTAACAAATTAAAGCTCAATGACAAATCTAACAACAGTTTGATCTATGATGATGGTATCATTGCAATAGAAAATATCCCTAAGATATTTTGAGGTTTATATTTGTAGGATGGAGAATTGTTATTTGTCAGCCCATAAGAGAGTGGAAGCTTCCATTGTATAATTTATGCACCAAAACATGACTTGCTAAGTATTTGGTAGGTACTAAATATCCACAATCTGTAATGACATGTTACTTTCTATCAGTTCATATTCTACATTGATCACTAAGTTGGGGCTTCTTAAGGTTATTGTCACCAGACAATAACCTGGTCTTAAATTACTATCATAAACGTGTTCATGCAAACACAACTGCTTGACTTAACCATTTATTTATTGCTTTGTTGTCAACATATTGCTACCTTTGTTTCTGAGGTTATTATCCATGGAAAATCATTCAATTGCTTTCTTGTATTTTAGCTGTTTTGAGTTAAATGATGTTTTCCTCATTTTAAACAAATCCAATAGGATGTACCTTTTATCAGCCTTTACTACTGGCTATTAAAAGGATGATTACTTTTACCTAAAGTACAATTCAGACTTATTTATTATATACTCTAATAATGGCTAACTGTCTCCATCCTTATTGGAAATGGAAGAAACATGAAACTTTCCATACCTGCCTTACCATGATCGGCCTTGTGTTTTGTTAGCATTGTATTGTTTCTGTTAGTATACTTTTAGAATGTGTTAGTATCTATTAAATAGTTTTGGAAGTGTACTTTAAAAGTGATATTACATGTGTTAATCGCATTATATATGTTCTTTCCATTATGTTTTACTTTTGGTATGCAAACGAGTCTCTTAATTTATATATGTACAAGCATTGCCTTTATTATATTATGCTCAATGTGTATTGGGAAAATAAGGTATTTGAAGTAACTTCATTAGTAGCTCCAGGTTTAAATATGAAGCCTTCAGTCTATTTTTTGGTCATACATTAATTATTTTACACATATTGAGTCCAAATAACATTAAAATCATTTTATTATGAACTTAACATTAGGATCTTTATATATATATATCAGTGTTAACAGGGTAGTTCTAACACTGCCCTACATCTCTGTCCCTTTCTGTACTTCCTTCTGTTCTCTTCTGTTTATTTTTAATGATATTAACTCAAAAACTGATATTAGCTCACTTTGCTTTCTTTTTTTAAAAATACTATCATTACTCCTTTCCTGCCTAAATTTCTCCATAACAGATCCCTCAAAAAGCCCTACTTTAAAAAAGAAAAACAGCAGTTTTAGGTATCTAAAAGAAATCTACACATTAGCCTGAACTTAAAATCTGTTTCAGTCTGTACTTCTGGTCCATTACCTGCCTTCCAAGAGCCGGAAACATGATTGGTCATCAGTCTTATAGAAGCATGATTGGTCATTCATCTCTGTTCTTGACTGCATCATAACTGTTTTCCTATACAATGTGACAGTCAATGCCTTAATTGGTCTCCTAGTTCTAATTATGCAACTCCCTATCATTTCATTTAAATGTCAGGTTTCTCTTAATCTGTCCCTTTCATTTGTTCCAATGAAATTGTATTCCATTGCATTCATATATCATATGTGAATTCAGGGCCTAGCTGATGAACACCTACTTCACGTCCAGTTTTTTTTTTTTACTACTATTAAAAAGTATTCTTGTTCGGGGGTGGAGCCAAGATGGTGGCTGGAAAGCAGGGACTTGCATGAGCTCCCCACCATGTCCCTCCAAAAACCTATAAAAAATGGCTTGGAACAAATTCTAGAACTGCCGAACCCACAAAATAGCAGAGGGAAGCTGGGATCCAGCCTAGGACAGCCTGGATGTTCTGTGGGTGAGGTCTATCCCGCATGGAGCGGAGGGGAGCAGAGCTCAGCGTGGAAGGCAGCAGAACCAACCAGACCAGGAGCCGGGCAGGACAGGCCCTAGCACCCTGAATCAGTGAGCTGCGCCAGTTACCAGACTTCTCAACCCACAAACACCAAAGACAACAAAGAAGGTTAGTGGGAAAAGCTGCGGGGGACAGAGTTTGTGGTTCAGCCACCGCCCCAGGGGCAGTGGGGGAGATGCAACTACAGAACTACAGCTGCAGTTACTTCTGGCCCCAGGCCCACATGGTGGGAGGAATTAAGTGGCGGGTCAGAGCAGGAGTGCAGAGCCTGCTGAAGATTTGCGTCAGGTCCAGGTTGGTGGTTCTTAAGGAAGGAGGAGTGCTGGGGTGGCAGAGCTGGCTGTTTGGAAATAGCTCTGAAATCAATGGCACATCCCCTCAACCTTGGAACAAAGTACTCTTTACTCTACAAGCAGTCATACCCCGATGAAAAACTCAAAGGTCAAGTAAGTTGGCTGGGAACATGGCCAGGCAGCGAAAACACACCCAGATTCAGTCTCAGACTTTGGAATCCTTCTTTGGTGAAAAAGAAGACCAAAACATAGAGCCTAAAGAAGTCAACAAAGTGCAAGAGTCTACACCAAAAGCCTCCAAGAAAAAACATGAACTGGTCTCAGGCCATGGAAGAGCTCAAAAAGGATTTGGAAAAGCAAGTTAGAGAAGTAGAGGAAAAATTGGGATGAGAAATGACAATGATGCAAGAAAACCAAGAAAAACAAGTCAATGACTTGATAAAGGAGACCCAAAAGAATACTGAAAAAATATTGAAGGAAACAACACCTTAAAAAATAGACTAACTCAAATGGCAAAAGAGCTCCAAAAAGCCAATGAGGAGAAGAATGCCTTGAAAGGCAGAATTAGCCAAATGGAAAAGGAGGTCCAAAAGACCACTGAAGAAAATACTACCTTAAAATGAGATTGGAGGGTCTACTCAGCGCAGCAGTAGCCCTTCTTCCTCCACAGTGGTCACCTACGATCCCCGACTCCCCAGCAACCATGTCGAAGGGACCCGCAGTTGGCATTGATCTTGGTACCACTTACCTCTGTGTGGGAGTCTTCCAACATGGGAAAGTGGAGATCATTGCTAATGACCAAGGAAACAGGACCACCCCAAGCTATGTCACCTTCACCAACACTGAACATCTAATCGGTGATGCTGAAAAGAATCAAGTTGCAATGAACCCCACCAAGACAGTTTTTGATGCCAAACGTCTGATTGGTCGCAGATTTGATGATGCAGTTGTACAGTCAGACATGAAGCATTGGCCTTTCATGGTGGTGAATGACACAGGCAGGCCTAAGATCCAAGTGGAGTACAAAGGGGAGACCAAAAGTTTCTATCCAGAAGAAATATCTTCTATGGTCTTGACCAAGATGAAAGAAATTGCTGAAGCTTACCTTGGGAAGACTGTCACAAATGCCGTGGTCACAGTACCAGCCTATTTCAATGATTTCCAATGCCAGGCCACCAAAGATGCTGGAACCATTGCTGGTCTCAATGTGCCCTGAATCATCAATGAGCCAACTGCTGCTGCTATTGCTTATGGCTTGGACAAAAAGGTTGGTGCCAAGAGAAATGTGTCGATCTTTGACCTTGGAGGTGATACTTTCGATGTCTCCATTCTTACCATTGAAGATGGCATCTTTGAGATCAAGTGCACAGCTGGGGACATCCACTTGGGTGGAAAGGACTTTGACAACAGAATGGTCAATGATTTCATTGCCGAGTTCAAGCTAAAGCACAAGAAGGACATCAGTGAGAACAAGAGGGCTGTTCGCCGTCTTCGCACCGCTTGCGAACGTGATAAGCGTACCCTCTCTTCCAGTACCCAGGCCAGTATTGAGATTGACTCCCTTTATGAAGGTATCAACTTCTACACATCAATCACCTGAGCCCATTTTGAAGAGCTGAATGTTGATCTCTTCCATGGCACACTGGACCCTGTGGAAAAGGCCTTGAGAGATGCCAAGCTAGATAAATCACAGATTCATGATATCATCCTGGTGGGTGGTTCTACTCGAATCCCCAAAATCCAGAAGCTTCTGCAAGATTTCTTCAATGGCAAAGAACTCAACAAGAGTTTCAATCCTGATGAGGCTGTTGCTTATGGTGCAGCTGTCCAGGCTTCCATTTTGTCTGGAGATAAATCCAAGAATGTGCAGGACTTGCTGCTGTTGGATGTCATTCCTCTTTCCCTTGGAATTGAAACTGCTGGTGGAGTTATGACCATTCTGATCAAACGTAATACCACCATCCCCACCAAGCAGACACAGACCTTTATCACCTATTCAGACAACTAGCCTGGTGTGCTTATTCAGGTTTACAAAGGTGAGAGAGCAATGACAAAGGACAACAACCTGCTTGGCAAATTTGAGCTCACAGGAATTCCTCCAGCACCCAGGGATGTTCCTCAGATTGAAGTAACTTTTGACATTGATGCAAATGGCATCCTCAATGTTTCAGCTGTGGATAAGAGCACAGGCAAGGAGAACAAGATCATCATCCCCAATGACAAAGGACATCTGAGCAAAGAAGACATTGAGCGCATGGTCCAGGAGGCTGAGAAATACAAGGCTGAGGATGAGAAGCAGAGAGACAAGGTGTCTTCTAAGAATTCTCTGGAATATTATGCTTTCAATATGAAGGCCACTGTAGAGGATGAGAAACTGCAAGGCAAGATTGGGGATGAAGACAAACAGAAGATCCTTGACAAATGTAATGAAATAATCAACTGGCTGGATAAGAACCAGACTGCTGAGAAAGAAGAATTTGAGCATCAGAAGAAAGAATTGGAGAAGGTCTGCAACCCCATCATTACTAACCTGTGACAGAGTGCAGGAGGCATGCCAGGAGACATGCCTGGTGGGTTCCCAGGGGGTGGAGCAGCCCCATCTGGAGGTGCTTCTTCTGGACCCACCATTGAAGAGGTCGACTAAACACACCAGAAGAAAGAGTATTCCACGCAGCTTTCCAAAAATTGAAGGACTCAAATTTGTAGCCAAGGCAGTAGCAGTTTAACATTTAAGCTACTGTGTAAATCTGGGCATTCTGAATACTTGAATGTGTGCAGAGGGAGAGAAGCAAACCACATTGCACTTTATCAGTACTGTAAACAAGTGGAAATGCAATTTTTGTCCTGGAGAATAAAATCTATTTAAATTGGCACCATAAAAAAATGAGATTGGAGGAAGTAGAAGCTAGTGACTTTATGAGAAATCAAGATATTATAAAACAGAACCAAAGGAATGAAAAACTGGAAAACAATGTGAAATATCTCATTGCAAAAACCACTGACCTGGAAAATAGATCCAGGAGAGATAATTTAAAAATTATTGAACTACCTGAAAGCCATGATCAATAAAAGAGCCTACATATCATCTTTCAAGAAATCATCAAGGAGAATTGCCCTGATATTGTAGAGCCAGAGGGTAAAATAGAAATTGAAAGAATCCACAGATCACCTCCTCAAATAGATCCCAAAAAGAAAACTCCTAGGAACATTGTCGCCAAATTCCAGTACTCCCAGGTCAAGGAGAAAATACTACAAGCAGCCAAAAAGAAACAATTTGAATATTGTGGAAAAACAATCAGGATAACACAGGATCTGGCAGCTTCCACATTAAGGGACCAAAGGGCTTGGAATGTGATATTCTGGAGGTCAATGGAGCTAGGATTAAAGCCAAGAATCACCTACCTAGCAAAACTGAGTATCATGCTCCAAGGCAAAATATGGATTTTCAATAAAATAGAGGGCTTTCAAGCTTTCTCAGTGAAAAGACCAGAGCTGAATAGAAAATTTGACTATCAAATACAACAATCAAGAGAAGCATGAAAAGGACACAGTTCACATGGTGGCCAGAAGAAGCAATATAAGGATATTCTCAAGGTGTCTCTTAAAAACTTTGGTATTCATTGTGTGACATGTGAGGTGCTGGCACAGGACCATTCAGCATGGTGTGCCCACATCAGAGAAGGTGCTGTACTCCATGAGCAAAGCAGAATTGAAATAGCTCAGAAGAAGCACAAGATGTGCAAATTTAGAGAATCCACCCCAAATTCTCACCTGGACTATTTGTGCCTGACCTGTGGTGGAACATTCAGAACTGATATTGGTCTGATTGTCCACAGTTGGACACAGTGAAACTTGACTCTGGCATGGTGATATTATTTTGGTCCTCTTTGAGAGCAAAGGACAATAACCAATGAATCTTTTAGTTACCCTAATCTCACCCTCAAACATATGCCTATCTAGATAATAAAGAATAAGGTGTCTTGACATGTCAACATTTCCCAGGGATAAAAGGATAGAAACCATAAGACGAACAGACTCACCCAGCTTGATGTAGGCATAACTCTACATCCTTTTCTGTCTGAGCCCCACAGTTGTTAACCCTGAGAAGGGAAGTTTTAAATTTCAACTACAGCCACTGAGGGAAATGACTTCCAGAATGGCCCTAGAGAGTTCCAGGGTCCCTGGCTCCAAGATTTGTTCTGGAGTGGGAAGCTCCAACTAATCGTTCAAATGAAAAAAAAAGTATTCCTATGAATATTTTTGTTGATATGGGTCCTTTTCTTCTTTCTTTAATCTCTTTGGCAATATATTGTGGGATAAAGTATGTGAATAGTTTAGTGACTTTTAGGGTACAGATCCAAATTACTTCCTCAAATATTTGGACTACTTCACAGCTGCACCAACAGTGCACTACATTGCCTGTCCTCTCAGAGTCCTTCCAATAATTGTCATTTTCCTTTCTTGTTATTTTTGCCAATCTAACATGTGTAATGTGGTATGTCAGAGATGACTCAATTAGTATTTCACTTATTGTGATTTAAAATATTTTACATTGTTTTTGACCACTTTTATTCATTTGAGAAATGTCTGTTCAAATGTATTGGCCATTTATGTATTGCTTAGGGGGTTTCTTAGTTTACCAGTCGATAATTTATCGAACTATATCAGACCTTTAACAGAAATTTGCTGAAAAGATTTTTCTTGGTCTACTCTAAGGGTACAGTACCTGCAGCCTCCAGGCCACATGTGGCCTGAGGCCTTTGAATAAATCTAAGATTTACAGAACAAATCCTTTTATTGAGGAGATTTGTTCTGTGAAGTTTGGATTCAGTCAATGGGCCACACTTAAGGACCTAATGGGCCATTTGTGGCCTCCAGGCCCAAGATTCTCCATCCCTGGTCTACTTCATTCCATTTTAACTATATTCGTTAATTTGTGCAGAAACTTTTCTAATTTAGCAATATTGAAATTGTCCATTTTATCTCTGTGATTCTCTTTTTCCCTTGTTTGGGCAATAATTCTTTTATTAGCTGTTGTTCTGAAAAGGATCACATTTCCTCCTCATTTTGCTTATAGTATTATTTTTTTTAATCTAGGTCTCATGTTGACTTATGGATTGAAATGCTTGTTGAAACCTAATTTCTAAAATTTTAATATCTTATTTGATCCATAATCTTGGTTGATCACCAAGTTCTTACCCCAATATCCTGGGTTTTATTAAACACTGTACTACTCAGTGTACTCAGTATCTCACTGCTTCTTATTTTTATTTTTTTTAACCCCTAAGCAGGCCAACTGGCTTGTTTTATTTATTTTATTTGTGAGCATGGATTTAACAATGAGCAGGGGCAGCTGTGACCCAAGGGAGGTAAGAGGCACTCCTTCCCTCCCCTGACACACCCACTGCCCAGAATTTAAAAACAACATAAATAACAACTAAGAGGGAGGAGAGTAACTGGGACAGCCATGGGTGAAGGGAGGCCATGGGCCCGAAGGGGCAGCAGTGAAGAGACCATGCATGTACTGGGGGAACCACGAGGCATGGGCAGCTGTACAAATGAGGAGAGTATGCCTATGTCTTCCACATATATATGTTTGTATATATGTATAAACATAGAGAGACAAGTTCTGGGTTTCTTCGTTCCCCTTCTCTGCTCCTGCCAGGGTGCCAACCTCTCTTCATACAGATAAGGGGGAAGGGACAGGGCCCAATTAATCATCACTGAACTGAGGTAAAACCCACATCCATCAGCTTCTGGATCTTCTGGGCAATTACAAGGTTCTTTAAGTATTTGCTGAGTGCCTGTGAGTCCTTCTGCATCTGCTCCAAGATGGAACACGGCCGGGTCACTCATTATCTGCTGTACCTCTTGGTCAGCCATGGATCACTGCTTCATGTCCTCAGGCTTGTAGCTATGGTTGTATTGTGACATTAAACATCACTGTTAGACATCTGTTGCCTCCTTGCAGGTGGAGTCCAAGTCTAGGGCCTTCTGGTAGACCTCCATAGCTTTCATATATTCGACTCTTCATGGCTTTGAGAGCAGCCACTCTCTGGGTGTAAGGTCGGCTCCAGTTGGATGCATTCCTCACAGTCTTTGAGCACCAGCTGGTACACCAGAAGCGTGGTGTCACAAGCGGCTCAGTTGCTTTACAGCTTGGCATCCTTCAGATTCCTTTTGAGGGCTTCTGTGTAATGCTTCATAGCCTGAGGGTAATCACCTTTCTGGAAACACTCATTGTCTTTGCTCTCCTCCAAGGCCAAGTCTGGGTTGATTTAAGCCAGTCTCTCCTCTTCCTTTAGGATTTTCTCAGCCTGCTGGTATTTCTTGCGGACATCTGGGGTCCTGTGCTCATCCAGGGACTAGTTGTAGAAGTGGATGGCGTCCTTATATTTCTCTGTCTTGAAATACGAGTTGCCAGTTCTGGCATAAGCTTTTGCAATTTGCCGATAGTCCTCTCAATTCTCTCTCCCCACCTGGATGTCCTTCTCACAGAGTTCTATGGCACTTACTGTAGTTACCCTGTTCAAGGTACATTGCTGCCTGATTGGTGATGTAGGTAATGTTCATAGTGTGCAAGTCCTTGGCTGCGTAGTAATGCGTCAGGACTATGTCTAAGTCTTTCTTCTTGTAGACATCGTTTCCCAGCTCTTTTTCTTTCAGAGTCTGCTTTTTCTCCTCAGGGAGATCGTCCTCTATGGGCTCAGGCTTGGTCTCCTTCTTGAGGGAAAAGGGTGGTGGTGGGGACACTACCAACCCCTCCTCATCCATGTTGCTCAAATCCATACTGAGTGTGGTCATAACATGGAGGCACTATAACTTCCTGCCCAAATCTGAGAGTTTATTATGGAGCTGCTCAATCGTCTCTTTGTAGATGGGGTCATTCAGGAGGGCTCACATCAGAGGGTTGTTCTCCAACTTCTGGTACAGGTGGGGAGTGTTGAAGGGGTTCATGAACTTCCTCTCGGTCAGGCGGGCCTCCATGTTCTGCAGCCCCTCCTTGAACTGAGAGTTGCTGGCTTCATGCTTTAGACCCTCCTCACAGGTCCACTTAGCTTCTTCAGTTTAAGAACTCAAGAGTGGCTGCCTTCCAGGAGTAGCTCTTGCCCCATTCTGGCTTTCAAGTCCATGGTCTTGCAACTATCCTTGTAAGCCTTCTGGTAGTCTCCCTTCTTCTCTTATGCATCAGAAAGGTTGCTGTACAGCACATCGTTTTGGGGGTCCAGCTTCATGGCTTCTGAGTAGCATCTCAGTGCATCGTTGATGTTGCCAGCACTCAGGGCCTTGTTGCTCTTCTCTTTCAGCTCATTCACCTTCCCCATGGCCTGGGCCTGAGCCAAGGCAGTGGCGAATCCATCAGTTTGCTGGCCCTCTGACTTGCACCCAGCTCCCAGCCAGCCATATGCTCCTGTCTGATTGCTTCTTGTGTCTCGTATGTTCCATTGAACATTTTTCTTTTATTTTAAGTAACTAGTGGGGTTTTTTTGGCTGATTACTGCTTTATACTTTAGCTTGAGATTTGGTACTACTTGGCTCCCATTCTTCATAATTCTTTTCATTATTCGTCTTGAGATCCTTAATCTTTTGTTCCTCTAGATGAATTTTATTGTGGTTTTTTCTAGTTCTATGAAGTAATCCTTTGGTAATTTGGTGTGGCAATAATTTTATGAATTGATTTAGATAGTTTTACCATTTAAAAATATTGTTACTACCAACCATGGGCATTTTATCTCTCCAATTATTTTGGTCTCTTTTTTCTGTAAAGTGTGTTATGATTATATTTATATAATTTCTGTATGACTTGTAGACTAGTTCCCCAGGTATCTTGTACATTCTGTAGCTATTTTGAAAGGAATTTATTTTTTCTATCTCTTTCTCTTTGGTGTTGTTTAAAATACATAGAAAGGCTGATGATGCTTTGGATATGTATCTCTACCTTAAAATTCCATATAGCTGAAGATCTAGACCAAAAATTGTGGGGGTGATTCTGGGTTCATTTCTTTCCTCTTATTTGAAATAGCTATTGGGTTACAGTGCACTTGGTCTTCTTGATTTGAAACTTCTTTCTCTTGAGTCACTGCCTGGTCCAGGCAATCTTTGAACTACTTGTTGCTGGTGTTTCCTTAAATTCTGCCGAGCTAAATGTTTATTTTTTATTTATTATCTATTTGTTCATCAATAAATCTAAACAACTTACCTATAGGTAATAATTGGTTTTGATAAATTATCTGCAAGGCCCTATTTAGTCTTTAGGAGTATTACATAAACAAGCAAGTTGGCTATTCTCTCAGAAGATTTCCAGAAATCTGCTAAGTTGTGTGCACTACTGAACAAGATTTATCTCTCTTTCTGTTGGTGACTTCCTCATTGCCTCCAAACACATGCATGTCCGTCCCATCCTTAAAAAATCCTCAATACACCCATTCATCCCTGATAGCTATCATCCTATGTCCCTGATCAATTCTGGCACTAAATCCCTAAAAAAGACTGTCTACAATAGATGCCTTTGCTTCCTTTCATTTTACTCTCTTCTTAACTCTCTACAATTTGACTTCTGATCTTATCATTCAACTGAAACTGCTCTCTCTAAAGTCACCAGTGATCTCTTAATTGCCAAATTTAATGGACTTCTTTCAATCCTCATTCTTTTTTTAACCTCTCTACATCCTTTGACATCATCATTCACCCTCCTCTTAGTAGTTGCTTCTCCTTAGGATTTTGTGAGAATTCTTTCCTTTTTTTTCACCCGACCTTTCTCATGACTCTTTCTCACCTCCATTATAAGAAGATCATTATCCAAGTTATGCTTACTAACCATAGATGTCTCACAAGGCCTTGTCCTGAATCCTCTTCTCTTCTCCCTCTATGTTCTTTTGTTTAGTAATTTCATTAGCTCTTGTGTGTTTAATTATCGTACCTATGCAGATGATTTTATGAGCGCACACATTGGGTTTCCATTTGTCATTTACACTATACTTGCGATGGAATACTAATAGAGCTGCCCCTAGCCTCAATATTCTAACTTTCTTATAGGCCCCACTGAACAGCAGGCACATTACTCCTACCTACCCACTTACCACCACCACCCCCACTCAATATCTTAACTTCTTCGTATGTGCCTCACTGAACACTAGAACAACAGGTGTGTCCAAGAACTCATAGTTCTCATGGAAACAGCAGACACATCCATGTTATGGGATCTCTAGTTAGGCACTGCCCCCAGACCCATTCCCACAGAAATAGGTGTGTCCATGCACTCAGCGTCAACCACGTCATCCATCTTGACCAGACAGGACCACAATAACTAGTCAATCAGACAGCAGCACCACCAAGATACCCAAGCATTATGTGGACCCCAAAGCTATAGAAGGGACTTTCCATAAGTAGACACCCGTGCAATAATAAAAAAACTGTCCTTTAGGTGAACTTGTGATGTAGAGAAGCTAATTATAATATCATTATCATACATAAATACTCCCCAATTGGTTATTTCTCTATGCATTGTGGGTAATCACATGTGCAATTCCAGTGTGGCTGGGACTCCTCTTCCATTACTTAATCTCTTATCAAACTCCTACTGCCTTTTTAATATTAATCATATTCCTATACTTTATGTAAATTTTGATTATGTAATCAACATCTTTACCCTATAAAAATCCATCTTGCTTTCTCTGAAGATGTTGGTTCCTCTTGAAACTTAGACCACTTCATGAGAGGCTTCAATCTCAATTACTGCCTATACTTGGATCAGAGGTGGTCTGACTGAATTCTTTGAGATGGTTCCACCACAACACATCATGAAACCCCAATAGTTTTGGTATGGGCAGACACTGAACTATAACACTTGTAACATACTGAAAAACCTGAAGATTGCTCCTTATTGAAACTAACATTCTGTTGATAGACAAATGGGTTTGATGTAGCAGAACTAGGGTAAAAGTAGAAGGTGTCCAGTGCCAAGTTAATGATAGAAAATTCCTTAGTAAATTTTGGTCAACTCAATGTATTCCAAATATAGGTTACTTTTTTGTTTGTTTGTTTTTGGGTACTTATTCCTACAAATCCAAGTCCTTCAAGAGACTGTAAAGCTTTTTATATGCATGTCTGCCTAGGAAAGCAAAGCAGTCCAATTTATAGCTTTATCATCAACTCTGTGTCAGGTTCCATGGTTCCAATTGGATGACATAAGTTGCAATATTTGTAAAGTCATGCTCAATGACTTCAGAGACTGAGACAGCCCTCTGTCCTTCTGCTTGCTTTTCCCAAGGTAGTAAGAACTGATACCTGAGAAAGTTTCTATTTTAGGCTATTATTGGCACCCCTAAAGAGACAGCAAGTCTTAGACCAGTTCACAAATGAGGCTTCTCTGTGCCACCTAAATGTCTAAACTGGCTGATAAAAACATTAACATCTCTTTACACCATCAGAGGCCCAGGTTTAGTCCACAGGTAAACTGTCACTTTCTGTGATGTCTTTATGATGCCAAGCATCTTGCCTCTGCCCTCTCTACAGGTAAGACCTGGGCTGAATGCTACTATTACTATTACTTATTAATACTACTTCTCCTACTGCTGCTACTGTTGGTGCTGCCACTGCCGCCACCTCCACCACTACTACCCCCACTGCCACCACCACCACCACCACTACTACTACTACTACTACTACTACCACCACTACTACTACTACTACTACCACCACCACCACCACTACTACTACTACAACTACTACTACTACTACTGCTACTTCTACTACTACTACTACTACTACTACCACTACTACTACTACTACTACCACCACCACCACTACTACTACTACTACTACTACTACTACTACTACTACTGCTACTTCTACTACTACTACTACTACTACTACTACTACTACTACTACTACTACTACTGCTGCTACTGAACTGTTCTACTTCAGGGGTAGGATTATAAGTCAATCCTCAAGTACTTCAAGGATGTCAGGAAATTTTGATTTGGTTAATTGACTGCAGTAATTCAAAGAGTATTTCCTTAGCAGATTCTCCTACCTTCACTCCATTTTAAACAAATCTATTTTCCTCTCAAATTTTAACTGTTTCCTTCAATTCTTTTGTAATATCCTCATGCCAGGAGCAGAACAGAGGTCTGTACACAATATTTGTATATCTGACCAAGGCCTTTGATGCTGTTAGTTATGAGGGCTTATGGAAAATCTTGTCAAAATTTGCTTGCCCAGGGAAGTTTATGTTGTATGTCAATTTCATGACAGCATGCTTGCCCGAGTTCTAGATAATGGACAATGCTTTTGTGCCTTCCCAGTCACCAGTGGAGTGAAACAAGGCTACATGCTTGCAACCATGCTTTTTAGCATGATGATTTCAGCCACATCATCAAATGCTTTCAATGGAGATGAATACAGCATCAAGGTCAGCTACCACATTGATGGTAAATTCTTCAACTTGAAAAGGCTACAAGCCAAGACAAAAGTGGAAGGAGTGTTGGTGCATGATTTTGTGTTTGCAGATGATTGTTCACTCAGTGCAGCCTCTGAAGCTGAGATGCAACAAAGTATGGATCAATTCTCTGCAGCTTGTGTTGATTTTTGCCTAACAATTAACATCAATAAAACTCAAGTGCTCCATCAGCCACCACCCCACCATCCATATGGGGAACCATCAGTTACAGCAAATGGAGAAGTTTTGAATGCTATGGATAAGTTTATTTACCTTGATAGCGTACTTTCCAAGGATGTTCACACTGATAATGAGGTTGACAACATGCATTGCCAGAGCTAGCTCAATGTTTGGGAGGCTCTGAAGGAAAGTATGGGAGAGAAAAGGTACTAGACTGACTACCAAACTGAAGGTCTATGGAGCCATTGTGCTCATTGTTGTATGCCTGTGAAACCTGGACAGCATACCAGCACCATGCCAGGAAATTGAATCTCTTCCATTTGAATTGTCTTAGGAAGATTCTGAAGATCACCTGGCAGGATAAGTTACCAGACACTCAGGTTCTTACTTGAACTAAACTGCCAAGCATTCAGACTCTCTTTCAGAGAGTGCAACTCCAATGGCCTGGCCATGTTGTTTGAATGCAAAAAGTACATTCGCCAAAAAGACTGTTTTATGGAGAACTCACACAGGGCAAGCATTCACATGGTGGTCAGAAGAGGTGATACAAGGACACTCCCAAGGTCTCTCTCAAAAAATTTGGAATTGATTGTGTTACATGGGAGACAGTGGTAAAGTGTTATGGGCTTCCGAAGCCTCGTAACTATGCTCGGGGTTCTCCCCAAACCCCAGGCCTTTGCCTAAGCAAAGGACCTGATCTCGCGGACAATGAACGGGGCGGGAGCCGAACAAGATGGTGAAATGACTCCGTTTATTATTTCAGCAAGCAGCACATTTATATCTTTAGTGACATAGGTACATTCTTTGGTTATGTGGGTGAAGGACAGGTAAAACTCTATACACCTGGGTCCTAGGACCGCCTCAACTCCACCTACTCTCCTACCCTTCTCTTCCCGCTACCCGAAGCTCCCTGCAGGCAGGCAGGCCAGGCAAAGAACTGGAAACTCCACGTGGACAGGTAGCCGGAAGTTCCACGTGGTCAGGCAGGCCCAGGCAAAGACCTGGAATTGCCAGGGAGGCAGCAAAGGTGAGACCCCTCCTCCTGGCTCCACCCACATCCCAAAGCCCTGAGTTTATCTCAGCAGGCCCCTGGGCCTGGAGGTCTGAGGAGGACAGGGCTCAGCTCTAATGCGGCCCCTAACAGTAAAGGACCTCTCAGCATGGTGTGCCCACATTAGAGAAGATGCTGTGCTCCAAGAGCAAAACAGAATTGAAGTAGCTCAAATGAAGCACAGGATGGGCAAGTTTAGAGTATCCCCCCAAAATGTTCACACAGACTATTTGTGCCCAACATGTGGTAGAGCATTCTGAGTTCCTCTTGGTCTGATCAGCCACAGTCTGATGCATTAAAACTTGAATCTAGCATAGTGATGTCATTTTGGTCCTCTTTGAGATTCCTGGACAATGACCAACAATGAATATCTTCACCTTTATACACATGGTCTACTTAAAAACCAGTAGTCCCCTATGGACATCAATGCCCACTAAATGCCAACACAGTTCATATAAAATATACATTGAAAAATATTGAGTCACCATCATAAATTCAATCAATTAAACAATGAAAATATCCTCACTATATAGTCCTATATCACAAAGACAATATAAAGGAATAGTCTAAACAACTGACAGAGAAAAAGGAAACTAGAGGAAATATGCAAAGTAGGATACAATAAGAACACTCTTTTGGCACACCAACAACAAGTAAGTCATCAAAGCTTAGTGACATTAAATAATAATCTTTTATTGAATTTAATTTCAAATGCAAAGAAATGGTGTCAGAACAGGTGAAATGGGTGTAATTACAAGGAAAGAGAGTGAAAAACTAAATCAGCAGCAGCGGCAGCAGCAACAACATTATATGACACTTACTGTGTGCCAAGCACAGTACTCAGTGCCTTTGACAAATATTATTTCATCAAAAAAGGGGGGAGGGCCTATTTGTTCAACATATTTGTAATAGCTCTTTTTGTGGTTGCTAAGCATTGGAAATTGAAGGGATATCCATTAGTTGGGGAATGGCTACCAACATGCGGTATATGATTGTGATGGAATAGTATTGTGCTATAAGAAATGTTGAGCAGGATGCTTTCAGAAAAACCTGGAAAGACTTACAAGAACTGATGCAAAGTGAAGTGAGCAGAACCAGAATAATGTTTTATACATGATCTTGTACAAATGTGTAATCACTTATGCAGTGAAGGCATTTTTTTTTTTACAATGAAGAATTGTGAATGACTATTTTCAGGAATTTGATGATCCAAGACAATCCCAAAGAACTAATGATGAAGCATACTATCAGCTCGAGAGAAAAAAACTAATACTGTCTGAATACAGACTAAAGCACGCTATTTTTCACTTTTATTTTATTTCATTCAAGTCTTATTGTACAAAAAGACCAATTATGAAAATGTTTTACATGATTGCACATGTATAACCTATATCTTATTTTTTACCATCTCAGAAAGGGAAAGGGTAGGGAGTAAAGGAAGGATGCAATCAGGAACTCAAAACTTAAAAAAAAAAAACAAATGTTAAAATATTGTTTAACATGTGATTGGGGAAAAAACAAAATAATATATATTAAAAACTCCAAATATCTCATTTGATCCTTACAACAACCTTGGGAAGCATGTGTTATTATCATTTTGTAGATGAAGAAACTGAGGCAAACAGAGGTGAAATGACTTGTCTAGGGTCACATAGCTGATAAGTATCATAGACTGGTTTTGAAATTACTTCTTTTTTACTCTAAGTCCAGCGCTTTATCCACTGTGCCAAGAAAATATAAAAGAAAAAAGAAAACAAAAAATAAAAAATAAATAAATTTAAAAGGAGAACCATACCAAAATCTTAAAAAAAAAGAAAAGAAAAGAAAATATTAAGGAAACAAGTGTATTCCCAAAACAAATAACATTGTATATTCTAAGCAGGAAATTTAACAAACAGTAAGCCAAAAGTTTAAAATTCATCAGGCAAGAAATATCCCTCAAAATGGCAGGACTGCAGGGCTAAATTCAATTCTAAATCCAAATAATTCAGGGAAAAAATAACTTATATTAAAAAAAACAGAATTAAAAAAATAATCTAGGTAATCTGCAATACTATTAGCAGTCATACAGGAAAAATCTGCTTTGAAAGAATTAGGAAGATATATTAAGCTCTTAAATGAAAGGGGGAAAGAAAGTATTCCCTTTAAAGTTCAAATGAATAGTCCAGTATCAGATCTTCATGTGTTTCTGGGTCTTCATGAAATACTATTTTTATAAAATGAAAAAAAATTTCCGCTCCATGTATGTGAGAGGAAGGATTAGGAACATTCTTACTTAAGTTATTCCCACATTACTCCCACACCCACCTTTGAAATGTGGGCATCACTACTGTTTTCCAGACTTGCATTTTTTATGAGACATAATCTTCTCCCTATTATCTCCCCATAGGGGAGATCTTGAACATGTGAGGAGTTAAAAAAAGAAAAAAAAACGATCCACAGCTTGTCCCAGAACCCATAAGACAAGAACTATTGTTGCGTTAACCTTATGATTAGGGGAAAATGATTCATGCTTTTGCCTCACTTCAGTAATTTATGATATATAAATCAGAGATTCCCTTTCATTTTGTTCCCTAGCCTCTATTTGGGATGATTCCCAGGAATTACTGACAGATTCTACTTCTTCTTCTTCTTCTTCTCTCTCTCTCTCTCTCTCTCTCTCTCTCTCTCTCTCTCTCTCTCTATGTGTGTGTGTGCGTGTGTGTCTTTCTCTCACTCTCTCTCTCCCCCTCTCCTCTATATTCATATCTATATCTATACATATGTAGTTATATATGAATATAAAGAGATATAGAGATTTAGATAGATATAGTTATATAATACACACATATGTACATCCATTGTATGCTAGTCACCACCTCTCTTTCTTCAATCTCGTGCCTATTAATGAACCAATACAAATCAGAATTTCCCACGGTCATCTACAGCTTTACCTTCTGCTGGTTTTTAATAATAATTGAACAGAAATATAAACAACTTCACAGTATTTCAACTTGACCTATGCTACTCTGAGCAGAAAGCAGGGAAAGAGGGACAGGAAAAATCACCATTTGATAGTACTCCCAAATGAAAATTAAGTATTAATTGGTTCACTCACATACACACCTCCTATCAGTCTCAGATTCTTTCCTAGCCGTGGCAGGTAGAAGCAGCAGGAGTAGCAGGTGTATCATTTAGTGACTACTCAAATTCTAGAACCAACTGATATGTCTATAAATGTTCAAGTCTCTCAAAATTTTTCAAGTATTCAGACTCAGCCTCATGCCCATACACATTTTACATTTTGCATCACTTTTCCAGGGACAGAGGATAGACGATACTCTGTCTTTAAATATTATCATTTCTTTACTTAGGGACACAAAAAGAAACCAAAGATTTCTGCCCCAAGTAGTATAATTCCCAGCTTTTTTAAATCCTTTGGTTGAATGGGTTTCACATTATGCAATAATGGCTGGTATTTAAATATCGCTTACTATGTGCCAGGCATAATGTTAAATGTTTTATTACTATTATATCATTTTATCCTAATAACAACTGGAAAAGATAGGAGTTGCTATTATTATCCCTATTTTATAGTTGAGGAAACTGAAGCAGACCGTGGTTAAGAGACTTGCCCAGAGTCACATAGCTAGTAAGTATCTGAAGTTGGGTCTTCCTAACTCAAGGCACAGTATTTTATCCCTTGTACTACCTAATTGCCTCACCATACACAATGCTCTTATTGCAGAAAGAAAACTAAATCTGCTGATGAGATAACTTCATTTCATTAAAATCAAGTTTTCATTGGGTCTTCCCTATTACTTACATAAGTAAAACCATCACATCCCATTTTTTATTTTAATAATATCATGATTATTAAACATTTTGCAAGCACCTCCCACTTCCTAGGCACAATGGGGAATCTAAAGAGGCATAATACATGCACTCCTCTGTATGTAACTTAATTTTGTTAAAGAAGGACACAGATATGCACAAACATATACTTACAGAAACATAAATCTATATACCAATCAACAATTACTATTAAACAGTAGGGATATAAAGACATAAATAAAAAGGTCTTCATCATCAAGAATTTTACATTCTGTCAGTAGGCATGTGTTTACAACAGTCTGTGCAAAATATATACAAAATAAGTTCTTTTGGTATACATTTGTACAGTCACAAGCAACATAATTCTCCAGTGTTCCTGTAGACTCCTGCTTGCCTTGTGATTACAAGTCTGTCCGAATTCAACTGCTGCTAGTTCAGAAAGTTTAGAATTCAGACAAAGTAAAATACAGCAAAATGTGGCCCACATATCCTGGCTACTAGTGATGGTAACCCATACATCATTTAAAAAAAGATTGAAAATATCCTGAATGATCCACTAAAAGGTAAGCCATGGCAGAAGTTAATGAGTTACATAGATCAGGTTTTCTCATATAACCACATCTTTCTCCTCATGCCCCTCGGGGTTTCTTTTGAGAATGTAATTTTAATTCCTTTTTAGCCCACAACCTGCTCTTCTGGGTCCAGGTGCATTGGCTAAGTAACTTCTCATTCTCTTTGCTACTGACAGTCCACTGTTGCCAGCTTATGTTTCTGTAGTTCACATTAGGAAATCTTAATCCCTCTAAATTGTTAATTAGGGAGCCATGTGGTTCTTTCTCTCCAGGGGTTGTGTGATTCTTCAGAGGGGCTACACAGAAGTAACTGCCCCTTCAGGAAACAAGGTTGGCTCTTTGAGTACAGATCCTTTAATCCTAACATTTCATTTCTCCAGTCCTTCAGTTCTCCTATTATTCACCCATTTCTGGTCTCCTATTGCTAAGTCTGAAGATGGTGGTCAGGTAAGAATCAATGAATCATCCTTAATATGACAATTACAAGGACAAGACAAGTTCGTTCTTCATTAAAAACTAACCTAGTCGAAGGATTAACTCACCATTAGGGAGACTTGAGGGGGTTCCAGATGGCCTTAAAAGGCTTATTTTAGGCATAATCTCTACATAAACATAGATACAAAGATAAATGTAAATACAAAGATGAATAGAATACACACTTACATTTGTATCATTAACTCATATAAAGAGAAGGTGGTAAAAACTAATCAAGAGATAATTCATTTGGACTCTTAATATTTGGATCTTGAAAAATTTTGACAACAGGGACAATTACAGGATGTCAGTTAGAATGAAGCTCAAATGTCATCTAGTACCTAGTTCACCTGTATACCAATGGTGCTACTGCACAACACACCTAATATGTGATCATACAGCCTTCAGTGGAAGACCTAAAAAGAGGGAAGCATGGAGGGAGGAGTGTGCTCCTCCTAAGGCAATTTATTCATCTTTTCAAACAACTCTAATTAGAACAGCATGGTTCAGAACTAGCAAGACATAGTTTAATTGGCACTAATGTAGTCTTGAAATTGAACGTTAAAAAATCAGTTGTAAATGTCCAGAAACTGGGAAAGACTTGGCTGGAGAGTAAATAGTTCTAGTGTAAAGGAACATGGAAGATTAACTGGCTATAAGCTCAATATAAGTAAACAATATAACATAGCCTCCCCCCCCAAAAAAAAAGTAAACTTAGGCAGTTTTTAGAAGGTATAAAATGTCCACAGTAAAGTAAGTTTTAATCTTGCTTTACTTAGCCCTAATCAAACCACATCTAGAGCAATGCATTCAGTTTTGGTATAATCATATGATTATACCACCCAGTGTGGAAAAAACAATTTCTGACAAAATATTACACCCATTCCTACTAAAAATTCTAGAAATATATGTTAAAATTAAGAAATAAAAAGATGATGACCTGAATGTCAAGAGAATTCAAAACTATATAATGGAAGAATAATTTAAGAAAGTGGGATATTTAGCCTAAAGTGTGTTTGGGGTGACAGAGCCCTTAAGGTTGGAGGAAAATGGGGCAGTTAGCTGGCTCATTCAGTAGAGCACCAGCCCTGGAGTCAGGAGGACCTGATTTCAAATCCGGCCTCAGACTCTTGACACACTTTTTAGCTATGTGACCTTGGGCAAGTTACTTAAACCCAATTGCGCTGCCTTCTCCCCTGCAAAAAAAAAGATTGGAGGAAAGATAGATTTCCTTAAATATTTGTTTAGTTTACATGTGAAATGCTAAAAAGAGAATATAAACTAGGAAGATTTTAACTCAATATAAGCTATAACAATTAGAGCCATTAAAACTGATACAGGCTTTCTAATCCTTTAGGTGGTGAATATCCCATAACTGGAACCGAAGCAGAGGTTGAAGGAACAATTGTTGGGGGAGCATCAATTAACAGGGAGTTTCTTTAATATTCTCAAGGATTCGACATAATTCTACTACCAATAATAATAATAAGAGGTAACATTCAATCAATTTTTATTTCTTAAAAAGATGTGAGTTGGGTGTCAAGGTATCATATAATAAATTCCAAATTAGTACAGTATGCAGTAAGCCCTGTGAGAGATGAGAAAAATAAGAGATCCCTCTTAATCAGGAAAAGCTTCTCAGAGAGTTCCTATGTATTAGATTGGGACCAAATATTGAATATTTCCATATACTTGTTCTATAGTAGCTATATGTGCTGTGAGGATCTTAGAATCATAGGATAATAGATATAGAGGTAAAAAAAAACCTCAGAAGTTGTAGAATCGACCCCTCTTTATTTTTACAGACAAAGAAATGGGCTTACACAGACCAAGTAAGGTTTCAAACAACATACAACTAGTGATGTCTGATATGGGATTTGAACTGAAATCCTCCAAACTTCCTCTGCTGTCCACTCTCCACTTTACCAGAATCTGAATCACCTACTCTGGCTTCAGAACTTTCTTGGAAAGGTTACAGTAAATTGACATAATAATCACATGCTCATTCAAATAAAAGAAACAAAACTAAGTCACTATATGGCTTTGATTTTGTATACTAGTAGAAAATGATTATTTAAAATAGGGAGTATTATACAAATGGGACCAAATTACCAGAGCTCTCTCACAAGTTCTTTCAGATTCCTATAAAAAAGTGAATCTGAGAAGATTTGAGAGAGTTAGAAACCAGGAGCAGTCTGAGTGATGCAAATTTCCACGACAGGAGAGTCAGAAAGGCCAACAGGATGAATCTGTAGGCTGGGAGAGCTCTCAGCATGCAGAGCTGCTCCAGACAACACCAAAGCAGAAGCAGCTACAGAAACCAGCATGAGAGACAGGCTGGCAGAAAGCTGGGCTCCCAAAGCTGGCAGAGATCCCAGGCCTCCCAACACAGGATGAGAGGCAGCAGAGCAACAACCCTGACAGTGAGACATCAACTCCTAAGGCTTGCAGACCAAAGGTATGAAATGTGTCTTCTTGAACTTCTGGGAGATATAATGGCCAAGTAAACAACTCTAATCCCTCCCCCTTTCCCAACCCAGAGAATTCCTTGGGGAAAAAACTCTGGAGTAGAGGAGACAGAAGTGGGGCTTCAGTGGCCAAGCACTGGGAGTTCCTGAGTCCCAGAGGGATAGAGCCAGCAGGGATCAACATCAGGAGCCCAGACGTAACCTTGCACCCCCAGAGGAAGTGCCAGACACCAGCACAAACAACAAACAGCTGAGACCATTGCTGAAAAGCAACAGTACTGGAGATCAACCCAAGGGGAAGAGGAGACCTCAGGCAGCCAGACCCCTCCCCCACACCTCAGGACACTGAAGCCTATAATACACAAAGCCAGTTAATTAGACTCATAATCCCCAAAATAATAAACCTGAGATAGAGAGACCTGAGCCCCAAAAGCAGAAATTCATTGTAAAGCCAGGAAAAGGCTAACCAACATGGAGAAGAACACACACACACACACACAAAAAACAAGGACCATTGATTCTTTTTATGGAGACAGGCATGATCAAAATACCAATTTGGTAGAGAATAGCAATGACACTATACCCACATCTGATACATCAAAAGGGAATGTGAACTGGTCTCAAACCCAAAAAGCACTACTGGAAGAGCTAAAGGAGTATTTTAAAAATCAAATTAGGGAGGTGAAAGAAAAAATGGAAAAAAAAACACTGATGAAATCAAATCCTTAAAAAATAAGATTGGTGAAATAGCTATGGAGATTCAGAATCGAAATAGAGAAAATGACACCCTGAGAGGTAAAATCAGCCAACTGGAAAAGGAGACTCAAAAGCAAAATGAAGGCAGAAACTCATTAAAAATTAGAATTGAGCAAGTGGAAGCTAATGACTCTATGAGTCATCACAAAGTAGTCAGATGAAATATAAAGAATGAAAAAATAGAAAAAAAAATGTGAAATATCTGATTGGAAAAACAACTGACCTTGAAAATAGATCTAGGAGAGACAATTGAATAATTCTTGGTCTACCGGAAATCCATGATGAAAAAAGAGCCTTGAGAGTATCTTCGAAGAAATTATCAAAGATAACTGCCCAGATGTCCTAGAACCAGAGGGTAAAATAGTCATTGAAAGAATCTACCGATCACCCCCTGAAAGAGATCCCAAACTGAAAACACCAAGAAATATTATAGCCAAATTTCAGATCTATAAACTCAAGGAGAAAATACTGCAAGCAGCTAAAAAGAAACAATTCAAATATCATGGAACTACAGTAAGGATCATGCAGGATCTCTCAGCTTCTACATTAAATGACAGGAGAAATTGGAATATGATATTCCGAAGGGCAAAGGAGCTGGGACTACAGCCAAGGATCAATTATCCAGCAAAACTAAGTATAATTTTTCAGGCAAGGAGATAGACATTCAATGAAATAAGGGAATTCCAGACCTTCCTAATGAAAGAGCCAGAACTCAATGGAAAATTTGATCTTCAAATGCAAAACTCAAGAGACACATAAAAAGGTAAACGGGGAAAAACCCCTGCAAACTTTAATCATCAATAAGGGCAAACTAGTGACATCTTTATACAGGATTATATCATCTCATGCATGTTTTATTTACACATATAATATATATATATATATATATATATATATATATATATATATATATATATATGTAATATAGACACACATATATGTCAATCTTGTGAATAGTGCAGCTATTATGACAATTGAAAGGGATACACATAGACTGTGAATGTCTGTGTAAAATAACTGATATAAGGATAAAAAACATAATTAAGAGATGTAAAGGGAGGGTTATGGGAGAAGAGGTAAGGAGATAGTAGAAAAGGGTAAATTACATCAAATGAAGAGGCACAAAAACACATTATAGTAGAGGGAAAGAAGGGAGGGAGAAGAGCAGTATTTGACCTTTACTGTCATTGGATCTGGTTCAAAAAGGGAATAACATACTCTGATAAGTACAGAAATCTAAAATGTCATACAGGCAATAGGAGGGGAAAGGGGGAAAAAGGGAGGGGGGTCGTGAGAAGGGAGGGAAGAAGGAGCAAGGGGAAAAAGGTAAGATAAGGGAGGGGAATCAAGAAGGAGGGTAAACTGAGGAAGGAGGCAGTCAAAACAAAACTTTGTTGAGGAGTGGAAGGGGAAAGGGAGAAGTAAAAGCATAAACATGGGGGGAAATAAGATGGAGAAAAAGACACAGATAGAAATCATAACTGTGAATGTGAAAGGGATGAACTCTCCCATAAAATGGAAGCTGATAGAAGAATGGATTAAAAACCAAAATCCTACAATATGCTGTTGTAATCAGAATGGCCTTTGTTTACTTTGAGTGACTCAATTTATCTCAGTGAGCTTTGCTGGGTGCTAAGCCCCAGGCCCAAACCCCATTTGGTATTAACCTAATCCATGTGGATGTGAACCTCCCAGGGTCCTAAGGGGAGGGGCCAACTCAAGAACCAATCACCAGAGCTTGAGCTCTGGTGATTCAGATGAAGTTTGATGATGTCTGAAGCCCTATAAGAAGGGAGGACAGAGCCATTTGTGCGGGACTCTGGAGATGGTGTTGATGAGGAGACTCCGCACAGCTGTAGCTAAGGAGCCCTCCAGCTTGTAAACCTGGATGCTGAAACTTTGTTGAACTCTGGTAACTGTGTCAGGATTTGAATCAGACAAAGTCTGTTGATGTTTGTAATTTGTTTGCATTTTGTTTTGAAGTTCAGGATGCTGGCTTTTTCTTCTGAACTAACTGAATGATATTTGAATGCTGAATTAAAAGTAAGCTTGTCAACCCTTTCACCTCACTTTCCTTAATTATGCTGATCAGAAGAACCTGTGCAGTTGGCAGCTTTCTGGGTGCTGGCTGTGGGTGAATCTTATACCCCACAGAAGCTGCTAGCCAGATTGTTGAAACAGCTGTTTACAAGAAACACATTTGAAACAGGGGGATACACACAGAGTAAAGGTAAAAGGCTAGAGTAAAATATATTGCTCCTCAGCTAAAGTAAAAAAAGCAGGTGTAGCAATCCTAATCTCAGACAAAGCAAAAGTAAAGATATATTTAATTAAAAGAGTTAAGGAAGGACACTACATCCTGCTAAAAGGCACCATAAACAACGAAGTAATATCATTGTTTAACATATATGCCCCAAGTGGTATGGCATACAAATTCTTAGAGGAGAGGTTGAGGGAGTTACAGGAAGAAGTAGACAGCAAAACTATAATAATGGGAGACATGAACCTCCCCCCTCTGAACGTGATCAATCTAACCTCAAAATAAATAAGAAAGAAGTTAAGGAGGTGAACAGAATTTTAGGAAAGGCAGATATGATAGACCTCTGGAAAAAAGTGAATGGGGATAAGAAGTAATATACTTTTTTTTCTCAGCGGTACATAGCACATGCTCAAAAATTGACAATGTAATGGGGCATAAAAAGCTCACAACCCAGTGCAGAAAGGCAGGAGTAGTCAGAGGATACTTTTCAGATCATGATGCAATAAAAATTATTTGTAATAAAGAACCAGAGAAAATAAGCTAAAAATTAACTGAAAACTAAATAATCTAATTCTAAAGAATGAGTGGGCCAAAGAACAAATCAGAGAAACAATCAATAACGTCATTCAAGAGAACGACAATAATGAGACAACATACCAAAACTTATGGGATGCAGCCAAAGCAGTTCTTAGGAGAAGTTTTATATCTCTAAATGCTTACATGAATAAAATAAAGAAAAAGGAGATGAATGAATTGGGCATGTAACTGAAAAAGCTTAGTAAAAGAACAAATTGAAAATCCCCAATTAAATACCAAATTAGAAATATTGAAAATCAAAGGATAGATCAATAATGTTGAAACCAAGAAAACTATTGAATCACTAAATAAAACAAAGAACTGGTTTTATGAAAAAAAAAACAATAAAATTGATAAACCTTTGGTCAATTTGATTAAAAAAAAGAAAAAGAAAATCAAATTACCAGTATCAAAAATGAAAAAGGTGAATTAATCTCTAATGAAGAAGAAATCAAAACAATGTTTCAGAATTATTTTGCCCAATTATATGCCCATAAATTTGACAACCTTAGGGATATGGATGAATATGTACAAAAACATAAATTTCCCAGGTTAACAGAAGAGGAAGCAAAATTTCTAAATAACTTCATCTCAGAAAAATAAATTGAGCAAGCCATTAATGAACTCCTAGGAAAAAATCTCCAGGGCCAGATGGTTTTACATGTGAATTTTAGCAAACATATAAAGAACAATTAATTCCTATACTTTGGAGACTATTTGGGAAAATAGATGAAGAAGGAGTCCTACCAAATTCTTTTTATGACACAAATATGGTACTAATACCCAAACCAGGTAGAGTCAAAACAGAGAAAGAAAATTATATACCAATTTCCCTAATGAATATTGATGCAAAAATTTTAAATAAAATATTAGCAAAAAATTGTAGCAACTTTTCACGAGAATAATACACTACGACCAGGGAGGATTTATTCCAGGAATGCAAGGCTGGTTCGATATTAGGAAAACGAGTAGCATAATTGACCATACAACAACAAAACTAGCAGAAACCATATGATCATCTCAATAGATGCAGAAAAAGCCTTTGACAAAATACAACACCCATTCTTATTAAAACACTAGAAAGCATAGGAATAAATGGAGCCTTCCTTAAAATTATAAATAGTATCTACCTAAAACCATCAATAAGCATTATTTGTAATAGGGATGAGCTAGATGTATTCCCAATAAGATCAGGAGTGAAACAAGGATGTCCATTATCACCCCTAGTATTCAATTTGGTACTGGAAATATAGGCTGTAGCAATAAGAGGAGAAAAAGAAATTGATGGAATTAGAACAGGCAAAGAAGAAACTGAATTATCACTTTTTGCAGATGATATGATGATTTACTTGGAAAATCCTAGCAAATTAAGTAAAAAACTACTTGAAATAATAAACAACTTTAGCAAAGTTGCAGCATATAAAATACTTCCATATAAATCCTCAGCATTCCTATACATTACTAACAAAACCCAACAGCAAGAGATAGAAAGAGAAATTCCGTTCAAAGTTACTGAAGACACTATGAAATATTTGGGAGTCTATCTGCCAAGACAAATCCAGAGCTTATATGAACATAATTATGAAACAGTTTTCATACAAATGAAGTCATATTTAAATAAATGGAAAAAATATCAGTTGCTCATGGCTAGGCAGAGGTAATATAATAAAAATGACAATTTTACCTAAATTAATCTATCTACTCAGTGTCATACCAATTGAACTACCAAAAATTATTTTACAGAGCTGGATAAAATAATAACACAATTCATCTGAAGAACAAGAGTTCTAGAATAACTCTGGTATTAATAAAAAGGAAATGCTAGGGATGGTGGCCTGGCCATACCAGATATTAAACTGTACTATAAAGCAGCAGTCATCAAAACTACCTGGTACTGGCTAAGGAACAGAGTCATGGATCAGTGGAATAGGATAGGTACACAAGTCAACAACTATAGCAATCTACCCTTTGAAAAACCCAAAGAATCCAGCTTCTGAGCTAAGAATCACTATTTCACAAAAACTGCTGGGATAATTAGAAAATGGTAGGGCAGAAACTGGGCATAGACCAATATCTTACACCATATACCAAAAAAAAGTCAAAATGGGTTCATGATTTAGGAATAAAGGCTGATACTATAAGCAATTTGGGAGAGCAAAGAATAGTTTACCTATCAGACTTATGGGAAAGGAAAGAATTCATGACACAACAAGAGATAGAGAGCATTACAAAATGCAAAATTGATAATTCTGATTATGTTAAATTGAAATGTTTTTGCATTAAAAAGCCAATGCAACAAAGATTCAGAGGGAAGCAGAAAATTGGGAGAAAATCTTTACGAATGTCTCTGATAAAGGCCTCATCTCTAAAATATACAGGGAACTGAGCCAAATATATAGGAATATAACTCATTCCCCAACTGAGAAATGGTCAAAGGATATGAACAGGAAGTTTTCAGAGGAAGAAATTAAATATATGTATAGGCATATGAAAAAATACTCAAAATCACTGCTGATTAGAGAAACGCAAATCAAAACAACTCTTAGTTACCACATCTCTCCTGTCATATTGGCTGAAATGACCAAAGAGGAAAATGATAAATGCTGGAGAGGATGTGGGAAAATTGGAATATTGTTACATTGCTGGTAGAGTTGTAAACTGATCCAGCCATTCTGGAGAGCAATTTGCAACTGTGCCCAAAGGGCTATAAAAATGTTCATACCCTTTGACCTAGCAATACCACTTCTAGGGTTGTATCCCAAGGAGATAACACAAGTGGGGAAAGGACTTATATGTGCAAAAATATTTATAACGGCTCTTTTTGTAATAGCTAAGAATTGGAAATCAAGGCGATGCCCATCAATTGGGGAATTGCTAAACCAGTTGTGGTATATGAAGGTAATGGAATACTATGGTGCTATAAGAAATGGGGATGATACGGACTTCATAACAACCTGGAAAAACCTATACGATATAATGCTGAGTGAGCAGAGCAGAACCAGGAGAACATTATACACAACCACAGATATATGGATTCTGTGAGGACTAACCCTGATAGACTTTCCTCTTGTCAGCAACACAAGGTGCAAAGACAATTCCAAAGGACTCACGATGGAGAATACATCCAGAGAAAGAACTATGAAGTATGAATGCAGATTGAGGCACACTTTATGCCCACCTTTTTTTTCCCCTTTTTTTTGTCTCTTTTGTTTTTAGGGTTTTTTTTTTTTTTGGTTCTGTTTCTTCTTTCTCATGATTCATTCCAATGGTCAGAATTCTTCTTCACAACTTGACTAGTATGTAAATAAGTTCAATGTGAAGTTATATGTAGAAGATATATCAAATTCCATGGCATCTTGGAGAGGGAGGAGGGGAAGGGGGGAAGAAAATCTGGAACTCAAAGTTATGTAGAACCGAGTGTTGTAAACTAAAAATTAAAGAAAAAAGAAAAAAAAGAGAAGCATTCTAAAATGTTTTTGTGACATGACATGGATCTCTTTGGTAGTTTGATGAACCTCATTCCCAGAACAATGGTTTCAAATTCATAATATAAAATACATAGTGTTACAAAGTAAACAAATTATATAAAAATGCAAGCATGTATACACACACACATGTTTCATTTATACATATGTGTATGTATGCATGGATATATGTCCACATATGTATGTATATATACACATATATGAAACATGATCATATATACCAGATTATGAACCTCAAATGTAGGCCAAAAGGTATTTTTTAAGAAAGTAAAATGCTCTGGATAGTTTACTCCTTAAATTAAAAAAAAAAAAACAAAACGAACGTGACAAAATTATTGTTTAATGTATTATATTAAATAGGATATATTAAGTGTGGAATATGTTAAGTTGAACAAGTATCTGTTTATGATGTTTCCTTAGGTCATTGAAAAGGCCTTCAAAGTAAGGGGTAGATGCCTAAAAATCTGAATTTTACTGATCACATTCTCATGAAAGATTTTAAATGAAGAATCTATGGTTTTTACCCCAAGAGATGAGAAATCCCACAGTCAAGTCAATGCAGATTAATCCTGTCTAAGGCTTTTGGAATTTAAGTGATTTGACTGGGATCCTATTTCTGAAAAGCGCCACAAGCAGAATTTGAATCCAGGTCTTCCTGACTTCAGGTATCTCCTATACTCTGCTGAATGTTTTTTGAGAATTATCAAATCATGGCACTCTTCACCCATACCAATAATAGTCATGTCATAAAATACACTCAAGATAACACTAAAACCTGAAACTATCTTGAAGAGTCAAAATACAAAAAAAAGTTATTAAATTATTTTTAATTTAATTCATAAAATATTTCCCAACTATATGTAAAATAATTTATAACAACTTTTTTTTTAAAAATTGTTTAAAATTCTCACCTTCCCCCCAGCCAGCCGTCTTCCTTGAGCAGGCAAGCAATTTGATTTTAATTATACATGTAAGGTGATGCATATGAGCCATGTTGCAGAGGAAAACCCAAAGAAAATAAAACAATAAAGATAAAGAAATTTTCTAAAAGTGTGCATCAGTCTGCATCCAGTGTTCATCAGGTCAGTCTCTGGTGGTGGGTTATCATCTTTCACCATTGGTCCTTTGATGTCTGAGAAGAATGCCTTTGTTAGAATAGCTAAATCTTTCACAGGTGATCACCTTCACAATTTTGCTTTCACTCTACACCATGTCTGCTGGGTTTGTCCACTTCACTTTGTGTGTGTTCATATAAGTCGTCCCAAGATTTTTCTGCTCATGACTTCTTGTAGCACAATAGTATCCCATCACAATCATATCCCACAAATCCATTCCCTAAGTGATGGCCATCTTGTCAATTTCCAGTTCTTTGCCAACACAAAGATCGTTGTTATAGATAGTTTTGTACATGTGGCTCCTTTCTCTTTTTACTTGATCTCTTTGAGATATAGACTTAGTAGTGGTATTGTTGAATAACTTGGTCCAAATTGATCTCCAGAACGGTTGGACCAGTTCACAACTTCCCCAACAGTGCATTAGAGTTCCAATTTTTCTACATTCTCACCAGCATTTGTCATTTTCCTTTTCTGTTATTGTAGCTCATCTGACAGTGTGAAGCATGTTAATTTGTGTTTCTCTAATCCATAGTGATTTCAAGCATTTTTAATGTGACTATTAATAGCTTTGACTTCTGAAAACTGCCTGTTTATATCCTTTGACTCCTTATCAACGAAGGATGGCTCTTTCTTGTTTTAATAAATTTGGCTCAGCTCCATAGACATTTGAGAAATGAGGCCTTTGTCAGAGAAACTGCCTCCAATCCCCCTCCCCAGTTATCTTTGTTCCTCCTAATTTTGGCTGTTAGTTTTGTTTGTACAAAAGCTTTTTTTTTAATTTCCAGGTAATCAAAATTATCAATTTTACTTCCCATAATCTCCTCTATTTTTTTTCTTATAAACTCTTCCCTGTTTCCACAGATCTAACATATATTTTTCCAAGTTCCCCTATTTTACTTATGGCATGACCTGTTACATCTAAAGTATTTATTCACTTTAACTTTATCTTCACATATGCTGTGAGGCGTTGGTCACTAAACCCTACTTTCTGCTTTTCCAGCTTTCCCATCATTGGGAAACGGTGAGTTCCTACCCTAAAAACTTGAATCTTTGGGTTTATCAAACACTACGTTACTATGGTTACTTACTATCGTATATTGTGAGCCTAAACTATTCCAGTGATCTACCACTCTATTTCTTAGCCAGTACCTGATTGTTTTGATGATTGCCACTTTGTAATAGTTTGAAATCTGAAACTGCTAGTCCTGCTTCCTTATCATTTTTTCTATTGCTTCCCTTGATATTGTTGACTCTTTCTTCTTCCAGAAGAATTTTGTTACTATTTTTTTAGCTCTGTAAAATAATTATTTGGTGATTTGACTGGTATGGCACTGAATATGTAAATTAACCTAGGTTGACTTTTCATTGTTATTATAATTGTTCAGCCTGTCTATGGGCAATGAAAATTTCTCTAGTCATTTAGATCTGTCTTTATTTGCATAAAAAATTGCTCTGTAAATTGTGTTCATCTAATCCCTGAGTTTGTCTTGGCTGGTAGATTCCCAAGTATGTTATTTTGGCTGTACTTATCTTAAGTGGAAATTCTCTTTTTACCTCTTCCTGCTGGACTTTGTTGGTAATATATTGAAATGCTGATGATTTATGTGGCTTTATTTTATATCCTGCAACTTTGCAAAATTTCTTAATTGTTTCAACTAGATTTTTAATTGATTCTCTAGGTCTCTAAGAAGACCATCATATCATTTGCAGAGTGACCATTTTGTTTCCTCATTGCCTATTTTTATTCCTTCAATTCCTTTTTCTTTTTCATTGCTATAGTTAGCATTTCTAGTATAATAGTGAATAATAGTGGTGATAATGGATATCCTTACTTCATCCCTAATCTCATTGGGAAGGCATCAATTTGATCCTCATTACAAATAGTTCTTGGTCTTGGTTTCAGATAGATATCACTTATTACTTTAAGAAATATTCCATTGAATCCTGTGCTTTCTAGTATTATTAAGAGGAATGGAAATTGTATTTTGTCAAAGGATATTTTTAGCATGTAATAATATATTTATATCATTTTTGTTGTGATTCTTATTGATATGATCCATTATGTTGATATTTTTACTGCTATTGAACCAGCCCTGCTTTCCTGTAAGAAATCCTACCTGGTCATAGTGCATAATCTTTGTGATATATTGCTGTAATCTCCTTGCTAGTATTTTATTTACAAATTTTAGATTGATATTTATTAAGGAAATTTGTCTATAATTTTCTTTCTATATTTTTTGTTCTCTTTGGTTTAGGTATATTTGTGTCATAAAAGGGATTTGGAGGATGCGATTTTTTTCAAATAATTTATATAATATTGTGATTTATTGTTCCTTAAATGTTTGCTAGAATTCAAATGTCAATTTTATCTGCTCCTGGGGACTTTTTCTTAGGCACCTCATTGATAGCTTATTCAAATTATTTCCTAACATAGTATTATTTAAGTATTCTATTTCCTTTTCTGTTAATCTGAACTGTTTACATTGTTGTTCCTCAGAGTCCATGTTTCCCTTGGGGCAGGAAGTGATAATTGCCTCTCAGAGCTTTCCCTCTCTCTTAACTGAAAGTGCTCTTTCCTGCCCTTGAACTATGATCCAGAAGGAATATAGGCAATGGAGATGCCAAAAAGCATCTGGTCCTGTATCCATTGCTATCATAGAAGTAACTGGCAATCTCTTTCTGATCAGTTGCTAGTTGTATTTACCATCTCTGGCTTGAGAGCTCATGAAGGTGCTGCTGTTTCTATCATCACTACCTAGTCCCACCACTGGTCTTTCATCTACATGGGTTTTGTCTGGGCCAAACGTCTTCCCCTCTCCTCTCCCTCATCTCATATGTCACTTTCTGACCTCCCATCATTCTTGAAGTGAAAAAAAAAATCTCACTCTGATCTTTTTTTTGTCTTTGCCACTCCAGAATTCAATTTCAGGCACAATTTTAAAGTTATTTGGAGGGTAATGTTGGGAGAGCTAAGATTTCTCTTCTATACCATCTTGAATCCACTCCTGGAAGACCCAACATACAGAACTTTAGAGGTGATTGTATTGAATTGATGATATGGTGGTCTTATCACTTATCATCATAGTCTACATAGTAAGATGAATCATTTAAGTGTATAGAACAAGGTGATAAGTGAAAAGTAAGCAGGATGTCATCCACAGGCAGAGATAAATTCAGGCAGAGTCAGTTAGAGTTTCAGAGGGTCCATCAAGAAGTCCAAATGCAGTGACTGACAGATGCTTGGATGGCATGGATATATTTGGTGAGATAGGAGGATGTGCAGAGATCTTGTTGTCGTGAAGTGGAAGTGAAATTTCTCGTGCTTTTTTCATGACAGAATACATTAATACCTAATACCAAAACACCTCATCATTGAAATGATAAACTATATGTGGTATTAAGTAAAGTATTACAGAGTATAGAGTTCCTCTAAGAATCTGAATTCAGCTTTTACACTATTTGAGATATAAATATGTGGGACTTATTAAAAAATGCATTTAAAGTACTATGGAATGTTGACCTTCTATGACCAATTTTTTTGTCTCAAAATAACTTATGTGTAGCCCCTGTCCTTATTAATTGTAATGTTGAGCCACTGCAGTAATAAAATTGCTATATATTGAGTATCTGGGTTGGATTACTCTGCAGTGTTACATTATAACTGTTTATAACTTTGTAATGTCTTCATAAATGTGATTCATTGCACTAATAAAGATGCAAGACAACTGCAACATCTTGCTGTTTCTCTCTCTCCCCCCCACCCAAGTGTTACTAAGTTAGGCTGGCCTTGGCAACCAAAGATTTTCACCTCAATTTCAAACAAAACTATGTTAAGTCCAAGACTGTGGTTCATAGTTGATATGTTGGATCTTATCTTCTTTGTTACTTATTTTTTTATAATATACTATCAATGACAAATCACTTGACTACAAAAGAAAGTGCAACTCAATATTTAATAATGTGATAACATAATTTATAGCATAGGAAAGGTGTTACATTTTTGTGTATATATCATGAACTTTTTGGTAAACTAGAGAAATCTGTGGCTCCCTTCTCAGAACAATATTTTTATTGTTACTTATGTGCTTATTTGTTTGTTCATTTACTGTGCTGTTCATTCAGTTTTTTTAGTTTGTTAGTTGGTTGGTTTGTTAATTTGAGTTTGGGTCTCCCTATCTTACCTAAGCTGGAAATAGGTCATTCATTAGTCGATCCTAACACTAATCGGCATGGAAACATTTAACTGTTCCCTTTCTGATCTGGGTACATTTACACTTCTTAAGGTAGGATGGTGGCTCCCTACTCCTGGAAGCTCACCGTATTTGTACCAGACTTAGTACAGACACCAGATCATCTTAATTCTATTGCAGCTCAGAAGTTCCAAACTTAGTCTATCAACCTCAACTGTCTCTAGTAGCAGAGACTATGAGATATGCACTCCCATGCCTGCTCTGAGAATAATGATTTTAAAGTGCATAAAATAAAATACATAGAATTAAAAAGAAAACAAATTATATTGAAATTCAATAATTAAAAAGTTCATGGATCTCAGGTTAAGAATCCCTTATAGAGGAAACCTCCCCTTCCGTGGGGGACAAAAATGATGACACTGAAAGAGATTAAGGAAACTGAAATTTAAAAGGGCCATAAAACTTTATAACTAAATGGACAGGAAGAGGATAAGTTAAAATGTTCAGTAGAGTATATTATTATTTATATTAAAATGCAAAAAGTCTAAGTTTTATTTGGGACTGAATTATATTTTATTTAAACAACATGGTAATAAAATAATAATATTTTATAAAAAAAATTAAAGTTATCTAACCTGGACAAAAGAAACTTGAATGTTAACCCAATTGTTTTCAAGAGTTATCTTATAGGGGCAACTAGGTGGCACAATGAGTAGAGCACTGGTCCTGGAGTCAGGAGGACCTGAGTTCAAATCTGGCCTCAGACACTTGACACTTACTAGCTGTGTGACCTTGGGCAAGTCAGTTAACCCCAATTGCTCTGCCTTCCCCCCTCCAAAACAAAAACAACAACAAGAAAAAAGAGTTATCCTATGCATGATAATGACCATTTTCCCCCGCCTCCCATGAGAGCAGAGTCAAAGGAAGTTAGCTCAAATTGAAGAATAAATGATGCAAGTTACATACAGAAAGCAGTTTCCTATTTTTAAAAATTCTTATGGCTGGCAAAATGATTGTCAATAAAAAATTGTGGAACCATCTTCCTCAGAGAGCTTTAAAAAATAGAATTCTGTCTGTCTAGTGCTATCTAACTGTAATCCTACCTAAACCCAGAGGCTCCTGAATAACCTGTGGATAAGTGTGCCAGTATTTTTTATACTTTATGAGATCTGGGATTTCATAGGTGTGGACACTCTACCCATTCACAGTGCTATCCCAGTTCATTGACTCGATCAATTAATCAATAAGCATTTACTATGCGCTAGGTGCTGTACTAAACATTAAGGATCAAAAAAAAAAATGAGCAAAAGACAATCTCTGCCCTCACAGAGCTTATACTCTAATGACTGAATTGTCTTGGCCAAACAATCCATTAGCTAGTGGCCAGTCTTAGACCACATATTAAATGAATACTTACTGAAGAAAGAAATGTATAATCCAATTCAGTTAAGTCACTGTGTCTTTCAGGCTCATTATCTTGAGGATAATAATCACACCTATTTCCTAAGGTGGGGATGAAAAGAAATTAACATGCAAAGTGTTATCTAAAATATTATATAAATGCTAGTTGTTTTTTATTTTATTTTATTTTTATTATTACTATTACAACCGCCAATGTTCATACAGATGGAGTCCAAGTTAGTGCTCCTAATTTTAAGTGAGTTTTCCTTCACTACCTTTTTGTCAGAAAACAAAGAAACTGGACACATCTAAGTATCTCATTGCAGATTAGCTCCCAAATAGCAATCAAATAAAACAGCAGTATCAAACTCAAATAGAAACATACATAAGAATACTTGCAGACTCCATATTGACTTAGAAAAGCACATATTAATATTATCTATGTTTTATTGTATTTTTATTTATTTTGTTAAACTATTTCTCAATTACATTGTAATCTGGTTTGGCCCACATTTGGAAGTGTTGTGGACCACCTATGTCTTTGACATCTCTGAAATAGAATATATCAGAATATATCCAGGAGTGGTTTGGTCACCTGAGTCATGAAAAATTTAAAAAAAAAGTCATTTTAAAGAATGAAATATTCCATTACTGTTATATACTATAAAAACTAAAAATTCTATATATTTGACAAGTTAGTAAAACCCTATTCTCTCTAAATTATGTTTTCAATTAAGAACCTTAATTTTCATAAACTGTTCCAGTTGCAATAAATAAGAGAGTAATGCTATTTACCCAAATTTTTAAATCCAGTGAAAGAAAAAAAAAGGATGAATCAGCAACAGTAGGAGCATTTAGGATTCACTAAAATTATATAGTCTGGGAAAGGAAGGCATTTGGCATCATCACAGAAAGCTGCGTGGGAAAATCTCTTTAATTTAGTTAAAGATGCTGTGTTGAAACAAACTTCCTCAGATTTACCCAAAACCTGTAGACCACTTCTAGAATTAACTGGACCCACTGAGGTGTGCCCTCATTTATTTCTTTAACTGATGCAGCTCCAAAAAGAGCCATTTAGTAGTTTATTTTTCAGAAACATGTAGGTAGACCTCGCTAAAAATAATATCCCCCAACACTTGGACTCCAAAGAGTATTCTAGATCTTGTCTTTTTTTTAAATAACAAAATTTTAGCTTTTACCAGTCAGAAACTTTGGCAAAGTTAGGATTTATTGTATGTACATGGGCATGGGTATTTATTTCACTGGTACCTATTTTATTCTCTTAAATCATGTCATCTTTTTGAATCTTAGTTAATTCTTTCCATAAATACTCAGAAGAAATGACATTGAGGATGCCCTAAAAAGCAATGGAGTGTAGTGTGGTGCCATGAGCAGGTCATAACACATTGTAATCATGGAATTGTGATTGGACTATGAGGCACTGCTACTCTCAGTGCTCCTAGATTCATAGTCTGGGACCTGTTCCCATCTAAGTCCTAGGTGAAAAAGCAGTCAAGTGGTGTTGGTTTGACCTATCAGGGACATATTATCTCCTTTAACTCCCTTTGGGAACCACTTTACTTCAACTAGGCTAGATTTTCTCTAAATACTTACAGGAATAAAATAGAGAAAGATGAGATCAATGAATTGGGCATGCAACTAAAAAAGCTAGAAAAAGAAAAAAAATAAAATCTCCAATTAAATACCAAATAAGAATTTCCGAAAACCAAAGGAGAGATTAATAAAATTGAAATTAATAAAATTATTGAACTAATAAATAAAATTAAGTGCTGGTTAAATAGATAATAGATAAATCTTTGGTTAATTTGATTTAAAAAGAAAGAAGAAAACCAAATTATCAATATCAAAAATGAAAAGGATGAATTCATGCTGCAACAAATCAGCTAGTAACTGTTGTGGGGGTGAAAAACCAAAACAAGCCCAACAACAAGAATGCTGCCAGGACAGATTCTTTTGATCTGCTTTACTAAGGAAAGTAGTGCTAAGGGGCTAACCATCTTATGTTAATGTAACATATACATATAAACTGGCTTAGTTCAGGAGGAAAAGCCTGGAAGGAAGTACAAATTATAAACATATACAATATACACAGACCAGATCACAATTCATAGTTACCAATCCACCATCAACATCTGGGCTTATGAGCCAGGGAGCTCATAACAATGGCTGGCCCAGAGTCATGTGCCACTCCTCCTGTGGCCCAGAGCCCCAAGGGAGAATGCCAACCTCTGGGTTTATATATCTTGTTCAGGGTCAAAGGTGAGTCACACATGCAACTCACCCATGTGACCTAAAAGCATCACAAAAATGTGACTTAAGCCTACGTGGTGTAAAAGCCTCTGATGTCCCAAATATGTCACTCAAACCCATGTAAACTAAGCTTTCCTTTGAGGCAAGGAGGTCATCAAGGACTCCCAATTTAATAAAGGAAATAAAGGCCAAACTCTTCCGGGGAACTTGGTTAAATAAGTGCTAAAAGAGAAAACTGAAAAAAAAAAAGTCCCAACTTAATTAATATTACAATTCACCATCATTGAAGAGGAAATTAAAACAATAATTAAGAACTATTTTGTCGAACTCTATGCCCATAAATTTGAAAATATTATTGAAATGGATAAATATTTACAAAAATATAAATTGCCCAGATTAACAGAAGAGGAAGTAAATATGTAAATAACCTCATATGAGATAAAGAAATTGAACAAGTATCATTGAACTCTCTAGGAAAAAAATCCCCAGGGCCAGATGGATTTTTAAGTGAATTCTATCAAAAATTTAAAGAAAATTTAATTCCAATACTATATAGACCATTTGGGAAAATGGGCAAAGAAGGAGTCCTACCAATTTTTTTTTTAGAATACAAATGTAATACTGATACACAAACCAGGAAACATCAAAACAGAAAAAATAAAATTATAGACTAATTTCCCTAATGCATATAGATGCAAAAATTTTAAATAAAATATTATCAAAATTACAGCAACTTATCATGAGAATAATACACTACGACCAGGTAGGATTCATTCCAGGAATGCAGGGCTTGTTCAATATTATAAAATCTATCAGCATAGTAGACCATATCCACATCAAAACCAACAGAAACCATGAGATTATCTCAATAGATGCAGAAAAAAATTATTTGACAAAGTACAACAGCCATTACTTTTACATACAGTGCAAAGCATAAGAATAAATGGAGTCTTCCTAAAAATGATAAATAACATCTACCTAAAGCCATCAGCAAGTATTATATACAATGAGGACAAGCTAGTAGCATTTCCAATAAGATTGGGGGTGAAACAAGGATGTCCATTATCACCACTGTTTTTTCAGTATTGTGTTAGAAATGTTAGCTTTAGCAATAAGAGAAGAAAAAGTAATTGAAGGAATTAGAATAGGCAAAGAGGAAACTAAGTTATCACTCTTTGCAGATGATATGATGATTTACTTAGAGAATCTTAGAGAATCAAGTAAAAAACTACTTGAAATAATAAATGGCTTTAGCAAAGTTGCAGGATATAAAATTAACCCACATAAATCCTTGGCATTCCTATATATTACTAACAAAGTCCAACAGCAAGAGATAGCAAGAGAAATTCCATTTAAAGTTACTGTAGATATTATAAAATATTTGGGAGTCTACATGCCAAAACAAACCCAGGAACTATATAAACACAATTACAAAACACTTTTCACACAAATAAAGTCAGATCTAAATAATTGGAAAAAACATCAGCTGCTCATGGCTAGGCCAAGCTAATATAATAAAAATGACAATTTTACATGAATTAATTTACTTATTTAGTGCCATACAAATAAAACTACTAAAAATAAATTTATAAAGCTAGGAAAAAATAATATCAAAATTCATCTGGAAAAACAAAAGGTCTCGAATACCAAGGGAATTAATGAAAAGAAATGCTAGGGAAGGTGGCCTAGCCATGCCAGATCTTAAATTGTATTATAAAGAAGGGTAGAACATGAAATACATTGTAGAAATGAAATCTGCAGATCTTCACCACTAATTGGAAATAGATAGAGGGGAAGAGTAGTACATGAACTCCTAAAGAGCTGTTCCATGTATGAAAATTTTGGCTGAAAAGTAATGAACTGGCCCACTCACTAATCCCCAATCTCATAAAGCCCTCTCTCATTTTTAAAATTTTTATTTTAATGACTTTATTCTCTACTTAATATATGAAACAAAAGACTTTCCATAACACAGAATAGAGAAAAAAGATTGTACATGAAACTGCAAATTTATTATGTATAATTTGCTATTCCATATATATATATGTATATATATATATATATATATACATATGTAAAATAAAGTTATCATGTGACTTTTTTTCCTCTTTTTCCCTTCCCCTCACCCTAGAGACAGCCACCATTAGACACAAATATGTATATGTATATACATAAAACCATGCTATACACACCTCTATTTATTAGTTCTTTCTATGGATACAGATAGCATCTTCCTTCATATGTCCTTTGTAGGTAATTGGGGCATTTATAATACTAAAAATGACTTAGTCACTCAAGTTGTTCCTAAAACAATATTGTTGTTACTATATACAGCATTCTTTTAGTTCTGCTCATTTCTCTCTTCATTATTTCATGCAGGTCTACCCATGTTTTCTAAGATCATCAAGCTCATAATTTCTTATAGCACAGTCGTATTCCATCACACTCATATACCACAACTTATTCAGTTGTTACCCAGTTGACAAGCATCCCTGTAATTTCCAGTTCTTTGCCACCACAAAAAAGAGCTGCTATAAATATTTTTAGAACATATAGGTTTCTTTCCTTTTTCCTTAATCATCTTGGGAAACAGACCTAGTAGTGGTATTGCTGGGTCAAAGTGTATAAGCAGTTTAATAACTCTTTGTTAATAATTCCAGACTGCTCTCCAAAATGGTTGGTTCAGTTCATAGTTCCACCAACAGTGAATTAGTGTCCCTAATAATATTTACCTCTCTGATTTCCCAGTCTTAGCACACTCTATCTCTCTGGGTATGGGCATAGACATTGGATGCCACTCCCCTTATTGGGCGTTCACAATTTGAGTTCCCCAGAGAGGTGGCTGATACTTCTCTCTCAGGGTTCCCAGAGATGTTAGTGGCAGGACTAAGCTGAAAACCAGTTTAAATTTGATGTTGGGTTAAAATGAGGCTCTTGAGAATCATTGAACATTTAACAGAAGGAAGTATACTTTGTCCAACTATAGCAAGGATATATGAGAATACGGTGGCATTCAATTTCTCTAGATGCATCCCTCCCCCTGTCTCCATGTTTGGTCAGCAGAACAGTATGTGATGACTCATGTTGTCTTCATACATTCACCAAATTGGAAGGGCCATGAATCCATGAGTAGCACTTTTTTGCTCTTAGGTAAACAAGAAGTTGCATCGAAGAAGGCAAAGGCCAATCAGTTCCTAGGGTCAGCTTTGCCACCTTCTGGAGAAAGACAATCTTTGTTTTGGGAACATAGGAGGAAACTGGGTCCTATCATTAGGGGGTAGGGTTCCTAGTATTGTCACTGGTGAGCCTTCACCATTGAATGTACTTTCTACTGATAGGCTTCATTAGTTTTTTTTTTTTTTTTTTTTTAGCAAAGAAAGACATTTACTAAGATGGTATAGAAAAAACAGTTGGCAGCAAAATATTCACCTCAAAAGTGTGGGACATATTATCTTACAAATACACAAATGGACTGAAATGATTATTTCTCTTTTATCAACTAGTTATTGAATTAGGACCAAGGTTTTACCCCTTCTCTACTTCCTCATTCAGAAATTATCCCCTGTAGGTTACTTAGGCAGCCTACAAAGTGCAGGTCAGGTACTGAGAGAGGGAGAACTCACATCTCTTCAAAAGGTAAAGTTAGGTGAGTGAATTCTAGTCCATTGTGTTTTACTCAGACAGACTTCGGAAAATACAGATTCTCCCTTTTATCAAATGGTTGATATGGATATAGGTAATTCTCTTTGACCAAAACTGAGTCATCAGAGTCAGGTTCCCCCAGACCCTCATTAGAATAAACCTGCCTCAAACTCCAATATTCATCCTTGTCATGATTTATTAATGAATCAGAATTGATTTCCACTATCAGGTGCACTTCCTTTACCAAAGGCTTTATAAGTATTAAAGGTTTTATAAGTATTAAAAGTTAGTCCTCTTTGGTCATCAAGAGGAAAAACTAGCCCTTTTCTTAACCTATTTGCTAGCAGCGGTTGATAACATTGATTATAATTTACCCAGAAACTCTCTCTCTCATTTTTTTTTACTCACAACAGAACCTTGGGGAAAGAAAGAACAAAATACAGGTGTCATTAGGTAGGCATGTGGCAAAAAGGTAACACAACTCTTGGTAACTGAAAATCCCTTTCTCCCTTTGTAGAGTCATCATTTGTTGTAGCACTTTGCTAGCCTTTGAGGTTTTGTGCCTTTCTAGAGTTCCTAGCTGGCATGACTCTCTAGGCTTGACAAGACATGCCTTGAAACTGCCTTTATTTAGATGACTATTGCTCATTATTTCGGTAATTGTCACCTGGTCCAGTCTCTCTAAGGACAAAGGCAAAGGACATTGGAGAGGAGAGATACATTCCTTTCACCATCTTACTTCCCCCACCCCCACCACCCACTCACACATCAAAAATGATTTCCTCTCAGGGGCTTCACTTAACCTGCAATCCCCTGACATGGAACTTTCCATCCCTAGCCTGATCCACCACTTAAATGGCCTTTAAACTAGGCTGGCTCCCTGCTGAAATCTTTCCAACTGTTCAAAGTCTCTAGAGATGTGGTTATCTGGTGTGGTTAGTCAAGTAGTTATTTCCTTTTTACCTAATCAAAATGGGTCATAGAGAGACAGAAGTATAGGAATATCTTGTTAATATAATAAAATACAATACAATACACATTTATTAAGTGCCTACTATTTGCTAAGAATTGTGCTAAGCTGGGGATACAAATAAGAAAAAAAATTACAATCCCATTGCTCAAGGAATTATCAATCTAATGGTAGGGTGCGGGGGAGACAATGGGCAAAAGAAAACTTAGAAGCTCGGGCAGGGGCAGGGAGGAGGTTAAGGAGTTACCCAGAGCAGGGGCATGATGGTTATGGAGTGGAATCCAAGCAGTATAGATGGTAAGAAATGAAGAGTTGGTTGGCCCACAGACCCTTCTTTAAATAGAGGTCTAGGAGGATTGATTTGCTTCTCCCTTCTGCCCTCCAGTAAGAGGAATAAAGGCAAATAAGGGTACTGGGTAGAGGAATAGAGGCAAATAAGGGTACTGGGGTCAGTGTGGAAGCCGATATGTCTCAGTGACGATGAGTTTCTTGGTGATGAGCTTTTCCTGGGGGACATGAGGATGATGGAGTTGAATCCAAGCAATGCAACTGGAGGGAAATAAAACTATTATATCCTCACTCTGATTAATTGAGATAGGAGGTACAGAACCCCCTCCCTTTGCTTGTAGTGTATTTATTTTTCTATTTGTATCTTCCCAGAAGAATGTGAGTTCCTTTTGACCAAGATATTTTTTCCTTGTATGCCCAGCACTGACCACAGTGTTTACACATATTGTTCATTAAAGAAGTTGTTTAATTGAATTCCATCCATGCCTGTGTAATCCAACCAAATTATTTCCCAGTTTCATCTTGAATTTCTCATCTCTGGGCATCATACAGGCTATCCCTTATGCCACAAATACTTTTCTTGTTATTTCTACCTATTGAAATACTTCTCTCCCTCAAGGCCCAGGTTAATTATTACCTCATTCATGAGGCCTCCCTTCATCTGCCTGAAAGTGTTCTTGCTCTCTTCCAATTTACTTGTAGAACTTTACATGGATTTTTCCTCTGCCTTTATCATATCCTACCTTATATTTTTCTTATGTGTTAACCTGTCATAAGGATGATGTAATTCCTTGAGAGCAGGACCAGGATATTTTTCATCATTGTATTCCCAGTACCTAGCACTGGGCCTTGCACATGGTAGGTACACTATAAATGTTCATTTATTTGAATTGAATATACATTATCTATGATAAGCCAAAATCTTTGTTTACTTTATCTTTGGAAGTCTGGAATCTCAATTACTAGGTATATGATTGGTTGTCTGAAGCTTTTCTTCATGGCTAACAGATTAGCCTATTTTTACTTTGGGACAAATCCTGAATCAATAACAGGTTTATTTTGGTATGAGATTTTTTTTTTGCTTCTGCTCTGATATTCAGGAACTTGTTTCCCTACATTAAATCTGAGCTTGAAAAGATAAACACACATGCCCAACTGTGAAATGAAGAAGCTATAAAATCAATTCCCAACAGAACCATATTCTGACACCCCACTGCCTTGAACAGGCCTGTGGAATATCTTATGGGAAAACACACTAAACCACAAAGACTAAATAAATAAATTTTATTAATCTAGTATATTTTTTCTTTCTCTTCACTTTTCAAGTTTATTTTCTTGTCTCCATCTCTTCCTCATTTTAAATTAGATAGATAGATAGATAGATAGATAGATAGATAGATACCATTGTTACTGGGGAAATCTTAATTTTTGATATTCTGTAATGAATATATAATTTTCTCATGAAACATCTTGAGTAGATCTAATTCTGCTTCAGGCTGATCTATTGACAAATCTAGAAGTGTCCTGTTCAGGTTTGTTAGTTACAAATTCACAGCAGGTTTAGGTTGTTGAGATAGTAGTTGACAACATTGTTCAGCAGTTGGTTAGCAATTTAAAGCTCCAGACACCTCTCCTGGATCACAAAGCTATAAAAGGCAACCTCCAGCCCCATGGAGCCTAAGTTCTTTTGAATCAGGCAAGTTCACATTTAGGGGAATCATAAAGCTATTTGCTTTCCCTGGTCCATGACAGACATGGAAAAAATTATGGTGACAGAAGAGAAAGAGATTTAATATCCCCATAATAGACAAATAAGAAAGAAACTGACTAAATATTATTTTTTCCTGTAAAAAAAATCCTTCTCTTTGTGGCACCATGGAATCCTAGTTAAATGTAAGTGGGTAGGAACACTAAAGGTTCTCTTTGCCAACTTCTCCAATGTAGTAGTGACTCCTGAAGCATCTCTGCTACTAAGCCAATTTATCTTCTAACACTTGTAGTGAAGAGGACACATTCCATTGTTGGCTCCATCTCGTTATTCTTCCGCCTCCTTAAAATTTCCACCCCATGGATTTTGGCTCTCCTCTAAAGACAAGAAAATTAAGTCTAATCACAAAATTACAGAAGTAAAGAGTTTCAAACTTGGAAAATATCTCATTGGCCATTAAGTCCAATACATAGCATCATAAAAATTCCCTCATCAAAAAAGCAACCAAGAATTTTAAGCAGCTCATATATTCTACTACAGCAGGCTTATACAGGTTATACATAACTTGCTGGCTGCTTATGGCCACTAGGTCCCTTGGGCCAACCAAATCATTTCCTCTATATACAAAAAGTGTTTTCCTCTATATTTTTCATGGGCCACCTGAAATTTTTTGGCTGGCCACAAGCAGCAAAAGGCCATATGCAGCTGGTGTGCCACAAGTTGTGTAGGCCCACACTAGAGTCTGAGTATACAAATAGAAAAAACAAGAGTCTTGTCATTAAGATATTTATCTCATGAGTGGGAGGAGAAGGGATACTTAATAAGATGTCAATCTTACTCTGTCTTAAAACCTGTAATAGGGAGATAGCCACAAATTTTAGAGCAAACTTATTCCACTTTTAAATAACTCCAACTATAAAGCAATTTTTCCTTAAAGCAAGCCTTTATCTGCCTTTGTAAAGTCTGCCCATTGCTCCCAGTTCCCCTCTAACATAAAAAGATTGAGATTTTTTAATATTTAATCAATTAATCAAAAAACAATTTCTTTCCTTCTTGTATCCTATCACCAAAAAACAAACAAAAATAAACTTAGCAGAACCAAGCAGAATTCAAATCTAATAATAATAATAATTATTATTTAATTCTGTACCTTGAGTTTTCTCTGACCAAATTGGGGAGCTGAGGTGAGCAGCAAACTTTTTATCAGCTCTATAAAAGTGGGACATGATGAAAAAGAAATTGCTCCTCAATTTTTTGAGTAAAGTATGAGGTGAAATACTTACCTGGGGGTTCATGGAAGGTGGGGGCAAGGAGAGTTATGGAATGTGTATGGACAGAAAAGAAGTTTATGAATACCTTCTATGGGTAGTGGTGTAGAGAATCAATTAGGGAGCATTAGAAGTATTTCTTTGATGCAGTGAGGCTTCAGTTGAAGTTGAATAATATGCATTCATTAAAAAAGTTTCAATCAACAAGCACTTATTTTCTCTCTCCCAAAGTCCCCCCACCACACATTAGGAAAGGAGACAACAATAGCAACAGACACAAAAACCAAAACCGAAACCAAACAATAACATTAGATAGGCAAGCAAATTAAATTCTCATATTAGCCATATCAAAAATGTATGTCTCGTTCTTCATCTTTCGTCCTTCACCTCTCTAACAGGATGTGAGCAGCATTTCTAGTTTTTGATCCTTTAGAGTCATGTTTATTCATTTGATCATAGTTCTTGAGTATTACAAAGTTATTCATCTTTATGTATTATTGTTATTGTACAAAATTCTGCTTCTATTCATGTCAGTCTTTATCATTTCAAACAAGTTTTCTCATGTTTTATTTTTCTAAAATGATCACTTTTTATCATTTCTTATAGAACAGTAGTATAATCTGAAACCATATTCTATTCAAAAGCCATAGTTTATATTTCCATCCCCCAATAAGTATGCAATCCATTAGTTTCTATTTTTTCTGCTATTAAAAAAAAAAGAAATTGCTATAAATATCTCTGTGCACATAATTCCTTTTCTCTTTCTTTGATAGCTTGGGGCAGGCTTGTACAACATACAGCCCTCTGGGCAGTTGTGGCCTGCCTAAGGATTTCAGGTGGCCTGTGAAAACTGTGGAGGATGTAAAAGAAAATAAAGCTGTAAGGAGGGTTTTATCCATACCCCACTTAACCCCCCTTCCACTAATAAGTGTTATACCCATCATCTAAATTGGCAAGTGGGTTGCCACTGCTCACTCTTGCCTGTTGTTCATGTGACCTGGGGCATCCAACCATCATCAGTCTTTTTCTAGTGTGAGAATACTTAGAGTCAGATCTTTCTGCTGTGTTTTTGGTCATTACTGGCATTGAACAGGGACAAAATGAATGCAGCCGCACACCAAAACAGCTGATGCCCACTATGGGATGAGTGGTAAAAATGTGGGAGCGTCTTCCTCTTCCTCACTGTGGAGTAGCCCTCCAAGTTATATGAGTGTGTGGCACTCTCTCCAAGGTCAAACACACTGTTCAGTTTTCTTTGTATGTGATCAGTTGCTGTGGAGATGTTTGGGTTCTAAGATTAAAGTTTTTGAGGTGACTTTGTAAAATGGGTGGTAAAAAGAAAGTGAAGATCGAATCAGAACACAGAGTTTAATTCAGAGTGGACAAACAGATACTTATTTACTCACAGGAGAGACAAAACATTGTGCCTTGTGTGCTGAGAAGTAATAGCCATTCTGAAGGAATACAATCCGTGTCGCCATTTTGAATCAAAACATCCTGACTTAAGCAAATCTGATGCCAATGAAAAACAAATTAAAGCGTCTAAGTTGTTGAAAAATCTCAGTGGGAACAATGTTTTTTTTTTTTCAAGAAAGTAAACTCAGAAAATCAGGTGGCTACTAAGGTTAGTTTTCAGATTTCTAAAGAAATTGATTTCAAACGTGATTCTTGCATACGATGAACTGGTTGCTGACAAGAAATGTAACATGTCCCATTAACTAAATGTAAATATAGTAGCTTCTAAGTTTGAAATGCTTTAATTTTGTGATTTTTGTGATTAGTCCTGTTTTTTTTCTATAGTAATTCTTTAGTTTTAAGTTATTTAGTCTTCAATTAATTTTAATATCTATTTCTCTCTGTATTTCATTTTTGGCTTAATGTTGTTACCTTTTTAACACTTTGATTCAAGTCTGTTTTTGCTGTTGCTTTGCCTGTGATCAGAATTGCCAACTCATCTTTGAGTTCATCTGAAGCATAATAACTTTTATACTGGGCCACATTTGAACTTTATATTAATTATTATGTTTCAAATGAGTTCCTTGTGAATGAACAATTGTTGGATTCTACTTTCCAATCTGAACTGCTTTCTATTCTTTCATTTTATAACTGAGTTCATCCCATTCACATCCATAGACATGGTAGCTGATTAGATATTTCCTCCTATCATGTTCGTGAACTTTTTCCTCTTTGCCCCTTACTGTCTCTTTAGAGATTACAGGTGGTGAGAGATGAAATGTGCTCATCACCAGGGTTTATGCTTATTTGAGTTGTTCATAGTGTATGTTGGCATATATCTATGAATCCTGGCTCCAAGGTCATTATGGCTGAAGTTTCCAGGTCCAGGGACTCTACTCCTTAAACCCTGAACTGAAGAGGACAAATGAAAGATCAAAACCCCAAGCCCATTTCTTGGCACCACAGGGCTTAAATAAATGGGAATGTGGCTCTTCACCATTCCTCACCTAGATTTTACCCAGGGAAGAAGAGAGAGGGAGAATGAGAGGGAGTGGAAGAAGGAGAGGGGGAAAAGAGAGGGACAGAGACAGTCAGAGACAGAGAGACAGAGACAGAGAGAGACAGTGATACAGAAACAGAGACTGACAGACAGAGAAAGAGACAGAGAGAGAGAGCAGAGACAGTGACAGAGGGAGACAGGCAGAGAGTGAAAGAGAGAAACACAGAGAGAAATGGAGAGAGAGAGAGAGAAACTGTCTAAAGTGACAGCTTTAGTAAAAAAATCATCTCCAGATGCCAATGGAAAATAGCTGCTCTCACCTACCTTTTAGGTAAATGTACACTCTCTTCTATCAAAAGCAGGTCTCTAATATCTCCCACATGGATTTATCCATCTTAGGTAATCTGGGCATGTCTTAGAGGTTTGGTACACAAGGCTTTTCGTTTTGAATGCAGAGATAAGCAAAATTTATAAAGGAAACAAGAATAAAAGTCACATAGTATGAGAGCAGTCATCATTACTGCCTGAAGGCACCTTGGTCCTGTTTAGACAGCAGTACCTCTTGCTAATCTTGCTCGATATTTAGATTCTTTGACATACATACATACACACACACACTAACACATACACCACAGGGCCCATATGTGTGTCTATATTCCCCATTCTCAACACTACCACCCACCAGGAGCTTAGACTGCCAAGAAATAGACGGATTGAATTAGGGGCCAGTTATGAAACATAGATCACCAATGAGGAAATATGAAGAAAGATAAATCAGTGGATAGGGCTTACTAAATTTAACACCTTCAGGGCTTCTCCCCTCATCTTTATGATATTAGGCACTGCCCCTGTGAATTAGAAAGTGTAGTGATAGTCATGTTCCCTACATAGCTCAATGAGCTACCAATTCTGTTCTAGGTCAATGGTCTCCAAAGTAGGATTCCCAAACTCCTAGAAGCACAGGAAATAAAGCATAAAGGTGGGGGATCAACAGATTCCAAGATAGCTTGAATGCTATGTTTGCCACGACAGCCAATAGCAAACCATGTATCACACAAAACCCTACCATACCCTTCATTCACGAAACATTAAATACCTCCTACTCTTAACTCTTCCAATTACTAGAAGTACTGCAGAAATTCTCCGTCTTTCTCCATCTTCCCATTTTTTATCTGGGATGGGCTGCTTGGAAGCTTTTGTAATAACAGAGACTCAGAAACTTGTAGAAGTTATGCAGACATTTTGGGGAAAAACGTCACCCCCAACCATTCTAAGCACACTTTGCTTCCTAGATCACCTTCGTGTAGTACTATAAAGGGAGCCTGTCACTGTGGCTGTGTTCTGCAGTTAGTAAAAATGTGACTGTTGCCTCTCTTTCATTTTTGGTAAGAGAGAGTGATTTTTCTGCATTGAAATTCACATGCTGGGTTTCAATATCTATAAACTTGGCTGAATCCCTGAATTCATGAAATAAGCCATAGGAAAAAGGTATTTTAAAGATATAAGAAGAGACACAGAGTAATGCCGAAAAATATTTACAGAGTTCCATGCTCATATACAGGAAGAAAATAAAACATATATCATCAAAATGCATTTATTTGGAAATGCTACAAAAACAAATGAAAATCCCTTGAAAAATTTTTTGTCCCCCCAAAATATTACATTTCCCAACATTTTTGCATGAGCCAAAATGCCATAAATAAAGCATGTATGAAGTACCCTAAGAAAAAATAATATGCAGATAATTAGAGACATATGTTGGCAGCCTCCACTTAGCACTAGGCAAAATGACAATGGCAAAGTCCAACTATACTACTTTGAACTCCTAAAATCCCACATAAAAGGGATAAAAATTCAAAATTACAGAAGTGTGTATTAAATGTATGTTATTTTTATCCATATTTTTTTCAATATCCACAAGTAATGTGTTTTTGAAACATCCAGGAAAGGGTAAATAAATGTTCGATACCATATGCAATTTATGTGGTGCTTAGAAATTTTCTGAAGGGTCCACATATAAATAAAAAAGAAAGTAGAGAAAAAGAACCATATTTGCCCTTTAGCTAATAAACATTGGCAGGCTGTTCAGAGAAAACTACTTTTTTAGCCTGACTGCTGATGTAACCTTGACACAGACACTACTAAGAGAATGGGGTAGGGCTCAGATGGTATTATCAAGGATGCATCTATTGTTGACCTTAGGGCATAGAATCATTTCTGTGCAACTTTTTGCTTTATCCTTTGCTTTAGATTTCAAAGCAGTTTATAGCACATCCTGATTCAAAAGCCAGGCATCACACATAACACAAGGAAATTCACCCAGATTCTTAGATTCCCTACCAGCACATTACTCTACTGGAAGGGTCTGACCAGGCTGTCTTTCTTTTCCAGCCTATGAAAACACTACCCTGCCACAATGGCATGATAAAACAATTTAAATAACATTCCAGATTTCTGAGCTCTCCCTGCTTTTTTCATAATCAGTCTTAAGAGTAAGAGAGAGTGACAGACAGATAAAGACAGAGAGAGAGAGACTGAGATGGAGAGAGACAAAGAGAAACAGAAAGAGAAAGATAGAGACAAAAAGACAAAGAGAAAAGTAGAAAGAAACAGACAATGACAGAGAGACAGAGACAAAGAGAAACAGAAAAGACAGAGACAGAGACACAGAGAGAGTCCCTCCTTGGTGTTATTGAAAATAGTTGATGCTTTCTTGCCCTATACATCACACATCCTGTTTTCCCAATTGTTGTGACACTTAGGTGACCAGATGAAATATATCGTTCTCCCTGAGCCAGATATATTCATGTAAAAATAAAAGTAAAACACTTAAATAGGAATAGAAAAATAAGTTAAGATGTTATATATGTATTGGATGGTACAAAGAAAGAAGAATAAAGTAAATGGAAAACTTTCTGCTTAGTTGATATCAGAGTCACTTCACTTTTGCTTACACTTTTTGCATCATATAAAATAAATGTTTATTCATGAGGAATCATGATTCCTGCTGAAAAATTGTTAGGATTACTGGCTGTCAGTAATTATTTAATTACTGTATGATGTATTTTTCTATTAATATTATATAAAATAAGACATTTGCCTGCTTACCTAGCTTCACTGATCAATTTGCTGAATTATTGCTTCTTCACAAATAACTATTATTTACAAATCTTCCCCTATTCTCAACATACACTCAGAGATTTTCTTTTAGTTGAAATGGTCATGCTTTCTATCTCACTCAAACTTTAGTCACTTTTTAAGTAGCAGTGTGTCAATGTATTGAGTTTGGGAATGACCATGAAAATCTTTTGTTTCACATGAAGGTTTTTCTGCTTAACTCCTTGGCAAAGTGATTAAAATGTTTAACTTAAAGATGTTAAACATTTTTTTACAGACAAATATTCCAAATGTGCTGGCCTTTTCTAGGATGGCAAATGTCTTTGAGTAGTATTTTTAACATATATTTAAACACATGCACATATGTAGCCCTTACAATAAAGCTTAACTTTTCAAAAACATTGCTGATAACTTTTGATTTTATGTCATTTTATTTCCCCAATATGTCCCTTTCTTTTTCTCACCCAAAATGTTATCCCTTATTTAAAAAAAAAAACATTTAGGGGCAGCTAGGTGGTACAGTGAGTAGAGCACTGGCCCTGGAGTCGGAAGGACCTGAGTTAAAATCCGGCCTCAGATACTTGACACACTTACTAGCTGTGTGACCCTAGGCAAGTCACTTAAACCCAATTGCCCTGCCTTCCCCCCTCAAAAAAAAGAAAAAAAAGCATTCAAATTGAAAGGAAAGAGCAGGGGGAGGGAAGCCATTCAGTAAAATTATCCAAGACACAAATCAATTCTGACTTCATACTTTTCCACATCCATTTTATCTACCACCCTCTCTACAAAGAAGGTCAGGAAGGGCTTTCTCACCTTATTTTTTCAAGACCAAGCTTGAGCTTTGTAATTATGGCATTCAGTTTTGATGTGTGGCTATTACAGTTCTTTCCATTTACATCTGTGTTGTCAATAAGCATATTGATTTCCTGGTTCCACTTATTTCATTTTGTATCATTTCTTGTAACACTACCCCTTGTTCCCTGCCCAGTTCATATACACCATTTATTAAGATCTAGTAATATCTAGCTGTCTTCCAAATAGATGGGCATATACTTTGTTTCCAATTCTTGACTACAACAGAAAATACTGGTATAATTATTTTGATGTATGTTGACCTTTCTGTCTTTGATCTCCCCAGAATATGTGCCTATCAGTGGAACTGCTGCATCAAAAACATGGACAATTTATTCACTTTTTAGTGTAATGCCATTTTTAAAAGAATTTTACACTAATTCATAGCTGCACACCAAGATAAATTTTGTCCCTATCTTTCCACATCCCTTCCACACCTGTGTATTAGCATCTTTTATTTTTCTCTTTATCAATTTTCAGGGTAAGTGGTGAAACGTTTGAATTTCTCTCGTCAATTATTTGGAGAAAGTTTTCATATTCTTTAATATTTACAAATCTTCCTTTGAGAATTATGTGTTCACATATTTAGTCCCTTTGTGTTTTGCTTTTCCAGTTTTGGTATTATTTCTCCAATCGATGAATGGCTCCTTAAACTACTAGCATGAGTCTATTCTGCCTTGGGGCTCTTCCAGTATTCTTTCCTTTTGCTAAGTGCCTACATATCCCCCTTTGTCATATATATACACACATATATATACATATGTACACATATATATATAAACACAGACACACAGACACACACAGACACACAGACATACACACAGACACAGACACAGACACACAGACACACACACACACATATATATATATATATAAAGAGAGAGAGAGAGAGAGAGAGAGAGAGAGAGAGAGAGAGAGAGAGAGAGAGAGAGAGAGAGTCCTCTATATATTTCTCTCCAGGCTGCAGTCAGGAACTCTTCTACCATGTCCCAGCTCTTCATACTGAACCCCAATCTAGCGCTCAAATTCAGACACCAGAAGTATCTTCTGCTCCTGCAGCCTCTCTCTAGTTGGATGGCTCCCCCAGAGCACTCATTTAAGGAAAAAAGCCAGGTCAGTTACATCTCCTCTCCAGGCTGCACTGACAACTTCCTCTAGTGTGACTCTGGGTCAGGTATCCTTGTCCCATTCCCCCTACCCCTTTTCAGTTTCCTTTGATTTATTGTTGAGTCATTTCAGTCTTATATGATTCTACATGACTCCATTCGGGGTTTTCTGGACCAAGATTGTGAAGTGGTTTGCCATTTCCTTATCCACCTCATTTTATGGGTGAGAAAACTGAGACAACTGGAGTTCAGTGACTTGCCAAGGGTCACACAGCTAGTAAGTATACATGGCCAGATTTGAACTTCCTAACTCTAAGCCTGCACTCTATCTTCTGTGCTATATTCCACCATTAGAAAGTAAACTCCTTAATGGCCAAAGTTTATTTTTCTTTCTACCTGCATTTGTCTTCCCAGGAATTTGCACAGTGCCTGGAACATAGTACATATTAAATAAAAATTAATTCACTGACTGATTTGAAAAGGCATTACTGTTTCATCTGTAAACGTTTCAAATTTACTTTATTTGAACTTCCTGCCTATTATAAAACTCCAGTGGTACAGAGTCTTTCTTTTCTTTTTTATGCTTTTCGTCATATTCCGAGGTGGTTGTGTGTGACATGATAGAAAGAGTACTAGTTTTAAAGTCAGAAAACTTGACTTTGAATACTAATGAATTACTGCCTGTGTGACCTTGGACAAGTCATTTCATTTCCTGGGCTCCATTTCCTCATTTGTAAAATGAGGAGGCTGTTTTAGATGATCTATAAGTTCACTCTCAACACTAAATCCTGTGCTCTTCTCATCATCCACTTGACTGTCTCTGTCTCTAGAAGCATTTTCTGATTGACTTTCCTCCTATATCATTTCTTTCCTCCCATTTCAGAACATTCCACCCTTTCTAATAAGCCACTTTAAAAAAAGATCTTCGCTAATATCTTTTTTTTCTTTGTGGAAGAGTGACCAGCAAACATGAATTGCATATAATTGGTAACCACTTCAGACAGCAAAACATACCTTTAACCCATTGGATCATGATAGCTCTGTTTAACACTAGAAAGAACAGGATTTTTAAGATTATCTTAAAGAACCAAACTATATCAATTGACAGGCAATTTTTGTTTTTGCCCAGAAGGCAAAGAAAATAGACATAAGATACATAAAATATTTATTTCAAAATAAAATATTTTTTTTCTATCAATCGATGTGCCTGGTCTTCATGATGTCATTCAGGGTTGCCCCCAGCTATTGGGATTGATTCCATATTTTCTGGCTTCTCTCTTCAACATAACTGTATAGAAACCGAAATATTTACCACCTACATCTTCTTCTGGCAGTTATTGTTATTAACGCCTGTTTATCCCTCCCCAGATTAGAATCTGTTCTGTTCATGTAAAACAAAGCTGAATCTTTTGCAAGTGGAGGAGGAACCCACACTCAAATCAAACACTAAGGGGAATATATTGCGTTTAGTCAATCAGTTGTGTATAACTCTTGGTGACCCTATTTGGGGTTTTCTTGGCAAAGATCCTGGAGTGATTTGCTATTCCCTTCTCCAGCTCATTTTACATATGAGGAAACTGAGACAAACATAGTTTTAAGTGACCTGCCCAGTTTCACACAGCTAGTAAGTGTCAGAGGTTGGATTTGAACTCAAGTCCTCCTGAATCCAGGGCTGGCTGTCTATCCATTTCATCACTTAGCTGCCTAGGCAAATATATAGGCACTGGAATATCTTGTTAGAGAAAAATACTGTTAGAAGACTTAGGAGGAAAAGATTTAGATGAATAATTAGTGACTTCCTATAATTATAGAGGGCACTATCCATATATCCATACATATATTTATACATATATACATATACAAATATGTACACACATTTTACTTATATCTATATCTATCTCTCTATACAAAATACACATATGCATATACATAAGCTAAAAGCAACTAATTAAGAGACATACCTCTTGGAGCACCTATCCTAGATCTAAAGGTAAATTAGAGTTTACCCAATTAAAATATAGTCTGTCAGTAAGGAACAATGCATCAACATTAACCTAATAAACACACATGCACACATAAATAGTGCACATTTGTACACTCATCTAATTTAAATTTTGCAGGTGATCCTACTCATTTGCCTCTGTTCCTGTTCCCATGGCTCCTGTCTGTGGTCTAGGACACATGTTCCATAACAGTTTCTCAAACATTTCAAGAGAATAACTGAAACAAAAACCATATCTCCAGTCCATTATCTTTTCTGTCATATTGCTTTTCATCAATGTATTCCTATCTTCTACTTCATTGTCCTTGTTCTTCTCTACTTCATAGGATCAGAGGATTTATAGTTACAAATCTTCTGGTCCAACCCCCTCATTTTAAAGATTTCCATAAACATGACCAAAGTAGTTCTAAACTTCTTAGAAAATCTGATTAGAGGACTTGTAACACAAAATCATTTCCAGAAGACCCATGTAGTTAATATAGAAATTAATGAAGTCATCATAAATGTCACTTGTGTTTTATGTATTGGCTTTTGTGTCACAAAACTACCCACCAAAGAAATTCTTTGACATTCAGGACAGGGCAAATCAATGACCAATGTATCAAATCTTGTCTGTGACTGTTAAATTGCACACTGGGGTAAGCAATGTACCATACCCTTTTGTTTGCCTGATTTGCCATTTTATTTCAAAAAACTCACTCAACGTATACTTGCAGTCAATCCTGACATGATGTTTTTCCTTCATACTATCTCTAACTCACTGTGGTTAAAGATCTGACATTTTACTGGAGGCTTCCATCTTGCATCTTCTGTCATTTTGTCAGTAGTCTCTCATTTGAAGTAAAAGGATAAAAAAGATAAATTTGCATTTTGACATCTTCTGACTTCTTGCTAGAGATGATGAATCCCTGTTCCATGGAAAGCTCAAAATAATTGAGCAACGCAAAGGTAAATTGGAGAACAGTGTTCACAGTAACCTCAGTCTTCACAGTCTGTCAAAGCATAGTGTCAGGTTATAAAACAATGGTTTAGCAAAAAGGCACCTCATCTTTGTGTCTGTTATGCATGCAATCACAGGATGTTTTCCCTATGCTGGGAAAGAAGTTTGTTTGTTTGTTCATTATTGTTTTAAAAGTTCCCTTTGTTGAGAATCAATGTGAAGGGATAGAATATGAGTAAACTTTAACTTTGAAAGTAGAAGCAAAGGAAAGATCATTGCCTAAAAAAATACAATTTTCTATATTTGGATTATATTTTAAAATCAAAATATGATTAGACAAAGAGTTGGGCACCTCTAGTATGGCACTGCAACATGAAAAATGTTGTGTTATTTATCTTTTAATTGTCTTTATAATTGGGTTAATTATTAGTACTATGTCTATAACTCCATTGTCAGAGCTCTCCCTCTTGACATACAGACCTTGTATAATATTGGGGAATATTTCTCTTTTTTTCCTTTTTGTTTTGAAAGTTGAAGGCAGAGGCAATTGGCGTTAAGTGACTTGCCCATGGTCACAGAGCTAGTAAGTGTGTCAAGTGTCTGAGGCCACATTTGAACTCAGGTCCTCCTGACTCCAGAGCTGGTACTCTACTCACTGGGCCACCCAGCTGCCCTAAGAATATTTCTCAATAAATATTCTCCTATCTGTAGCCTCTTTTACTATCCAAGGTAATCCTGGAACTTCAGTATCTGGCTTGACTTGTCTTCCATGAAAAGATCATTTTTGCCCTTCAAGCACTCAATTAAAAAAAACTCAATGTACAAAAAGTTTTATTTACACAATAAACATACTGAAAGTACATGAACCTGATCCAGTAGATAGTTAAGGAAAATTTATGTGCCCACTTCTCATGTTACAAACTGATGAAGTCCTTTCAGATTAAAGCCCTATATACTTTGGCACCCTTCCCCTTCCAAAGTATGGAAATAAATTTGTGAAAAAATATTTCCCCCAATGTCATTCTTCCCAAATATGCATGCAAATTAATTTGTTTTTTAAAATAACAAAATCATGCTCATGGTAGACAAGTAATTGACTCCTTGAAGCTGGCCCAAAAAAACAAAACAAAAAAAGAAACTATTCAGTTTTGACCATACAGTTCTCATCCATAGGATCCATGCTCTATCTTTCAATTATTAGATTTGTTTGTATTTTTCTGAGGACATTCCAAAATGTCATTGCCTCCTCTCTTCTAGTTCAGACAAAGTTGCTAAAACACCCAGTGAAAAGGAAAGATAAATCCAATACCAAATTAAACTTATTTACAAATCATTTTCTTCCTGTATCTCAGAGATAGAGAAATTGCAAAATCCTGATAGTCTAAGCATAGCAGGGGTTGATCAGAGGACCCTTGATCAATTGCATATACCAATTTATTTGATGAAATTACTGAAATTATAGGGTGCCAAACCTCAAGTGGCTGCATTTGTGGTTTTTAAATATATGAAGCAAAAAACCTTTTTTTCAGATTTTGAGTACTCCATTTGCATACGGAATTGTAAAGAAACATGCCTGAGGATTGACAAAAGCAGTGACCTTTCTTCTGGAAGCTCATTTTTCTGGCCCTGCATTTATGTGTACAAATGTGAGACACTGAGCACTTAAAATTGGCCCTGGTAGTGAGAGTTGAGAAAACCAGCTCTTAGGGACTTTTTTTTTAACAAGCAGGGAACAAATGAAACAAAGGGAACAAAGTGGATTTCTCCTTTTCTTTTCCACCTAGATTTCATGTAATGTAATCTTGCAATAGAAGCATGTGGTCATAGGCAGCATATTCTTGTATATTGATTGAGCAATGAAAAGGACACTGCTTTCCAAACTCCTAATTACTCTCTAAAGAGTAATCAATCATTAAACATTTATTTAGCACCTATTATGTGCCAGGTCCTTGCTAAGTGCCAAAATTAATGGATTTTTGTTTTCCTAGACAGAACACTCTCATAATTTAGTGTTGTTATAGAAACAAACAAAAAAAAAGATTTCTGGGGCAGTACCATATTTGAGAGTCATCTCATTAGGAACTCCAAGGTCAATAATCTCAGAGTATGTGAGTTACAGGCACTGGAAGAGAGAAAGTTTCCTGATCCTTTCTGTTCCTGTCTAAATTCCTTTTTAGAGCACAAATCCATGGAGAGTAAAGGTAATTCAGATGGTGGGGGTGATAGAGACCCCTGCCAATTAATATACCTTAGTGACCAGTGGAGAAGCATACAGAAAAGACTAAAAAGACCAAGAACAGCATAAGTAATGTCAGAATATCATAAGCCTTGAACCATCAGAGACATGATCCTCCTCTTTACATGTGACTCATGTGTTTCCCCTGTGAGCACTTCTCCCTGTTCATGCTTTGGACAAATGCATGCCATAGTAGAGTATCTTTCTATTTGTGACCTCTATGTGTATCTACTCCCCTTACTGGTTCTCACTGTTTTGTGGAAGGGTGCACCCTGGGTTTAAGGGGTAGGTATATTGTAGCTACTTTCCTTACTATGTTATTTTCTTTGAGCTAATTTGTGTTCTCTAATGCAGAAAAGGGAGCATGTAAGTGAGGGGTCATGATCAATAATTTTAGGAATGAAGTCCCACAAAATATCTTAAATCTGAGACAAATGTCCTCCAGTATATCCAAACTACAAATTGAGGGATTTTTAATCTCACACTCTTACAAAATAGGTTACTTCAATTCTGACATTAAAATCCTGTCATTTTAGTCATTTTGTCAAGTGGATTAGGGAAATCAGGAACAGATATCCCCTGTCACTCCCTCAGAAAACTTTTATTTTTCCAGAATTTTCAGAAAATATGGGATATTATTTTAGGAAATAGATTACAGTGGATTTTGTCATTCATATCTTTAAAAATGGAATTAGTGTACAGAGGGAGAGAAGATCTGAGAGATAATAGAATAAGAGGATTTTAGATCAAAAAGGAAATTTAGTATAGTGGAAAAACCATTCAATTAGGAATTAGAACCTTGGGTTAAAAACCCAACTTATCTAGTTATTGTCTATGTTTTTTGGGTAAGTCATTTTACTTATCTTTGTTTCAGGCTCCTCATTTATATAAAAAAAGGATGTTGAGCTATATAATCTCTCAAATGCCTTCTAGCTCTTGAATCGATGAACTTAGGGATTATCTTGTCTAACCTCATTACTTTATAGATGAGGAAATTATTATGGGTATAACAGAGGCTAGAACACATCTTCTGTCGTAGGTCTTAAGCTCCTTTTATCATTTCGAGCTGTTGCTCTAAGTAAAGATTGCAGAGGGTAGAGTAATATTAAGAGCTAGATATTTTTACAATCCTTCCCTCTTACATTTTAAAGTAAAAATTTCCAGAGAAAACAAAGGAAGACTGTGCAAATAAATAAAGTCCATGATTTTAGTTTCCTGACTTAAGGATAGTATATATGCAGTGTAGTTTTTTTTAGCAGTTAGTAATTAGACATTCTATGTTAAATGTTTCTATTTAAAACAGCCAGTTCCATACAAGTGATACATACAGCTGTTCTTCAGAAGGTCCAGAGGACAATAAACTTCAACTGCTCATGAATTTATATTCAATTCAATCTATATTGGATTCAACTCACATTACTTGAATTTTTAAAAATTGTTCATAAAAATATATGAAGCTTTGTTTCATGTTTCTCTCCTTCACACACCCTTTATATTCTAGCCAAACTAGACTTTTATTGGTTCCTCAAAATTAATGTTTCATATTCTGTTTCTGTGCATTTGCACAAAGCATCCAGCATGTCATGGAATGTACTCCCTTATCATCTCTTCTTATATTCTTTGTCTTCCTTCCAACTTAGGTGTCTCCTAACCCCAAACAACTTCTAACCTCAAACACCTTGTTTTCACTTATTTGAGTATATGTATATCATCGCCCTTTCTCCATACACAATTAGGATATGAGCTCTCTAAAGCATGGACTATTTTTTCATTTGGTCCTCTATCGCCAACATGTAGCTCAGCACCTTGCACATAGTAAGGACAGGGTCTGGGACATGATTTGATTTCATTGTTATAGAAATCTTTCAGATAAGGGAATTTACTATACAATCTCTTTAATTTATATTTATAAAGGGTTGCTTAGAGCACTGAGATATTAACTTACTTGCCCATAGGCCACACAGATAGTATAACTGATTAGTGCATTGAAAAATTCTGAAAATATGTGTAATATCCTATATGCATTGACTTTTCACTGCTGCAAAGGAGTGAAGCAGAGTATCTTCTCATATTTCTTCTTTTGAGCCAGACTTATTCTTTGTAATTTTGCAACACTCATAGGTTATTGTTTGGTGGTTGTTCTTTGCATTCACACGATTGTGCTCATAACATCTGATGATGCAAATCTTTTGCTACTCATCTATATTCATATATTTTTCATTTTCTACAGCGTAGCAATATTCCCCTATATCCATGTACAATAATTTGTTTAGTCATTCTCTAATCAGCAGGCATCCACTTTATTTACAATTCTTTGCCACTGCAAAAATGCTGCTTTGGAATCTTATGAATGGCCTTTCTGTACTATAAGCCTGGTAGTGGAACCTCTGGGTCAAAAGGTATTGACATATTAATCACTTTATTTGCATAACTACAAATTGCTTTTCAAGGTGGTGTGTTAACTCACAGATCCACCAAACAGAATAGTAGTGTACATATCTTCCCATAATGTTACAAACATTAATGATTTCCATCCTTTATCATTTTTGCCAATTTGTAGGGTGGTTTAATCCACATTTCTGTCATTTTAAGTTATTTGGAGTATTATTTTATAAGTTCGATAATGGCTTCTTCTTATGATTTTAACTACTTATCTTTTGGGAATGGCTTTTGGTTATGAATTTTGTTATTTCTATCAAATTCTATCTATATAATTTTGTATTCTATGAAATAGTTTGAGTGGTATAGCATTAAAACTGTACATTAACTTTTATAATATTGTCATTTTTTATATTGGTATAACCTAACCATGAACACTGAATCCTTCTGCAACTATATAACATTCGTCATTTCTTTAAGGAGCATTATGCCACTGAATTTATACAAGAATTTTATGTGCTTTAATAGATTCATTCCCAAATATTTTATGCAACTTGCAGGATTTCCTTCCCTATCATTGCCTCTTAAATTTTGTTCTTATAAGAAGTGTTGTTGATTTTTGTGGGTTTATTTTGTAGTCTGCACTTGTTAAAACTATTAATTGTATCAAGTAATATCTTTGCTAATTCCCTACAATTTTTTAAGTGAACCATAATGTCATCAGAGAATGGGGGTAGTTTTATCTCCTCTTTGCCTATATTTGCATCTTTTATTTCTCTTCTTTTATTGCTATTGCTAGAATTTCTAGAACCATATGAAACACTAGTGGGGAAAATAGGCATCCTTGTTTTATTCATGTAATTGTTGTAAAAGCTTCTAGTATATCACCATATGATTCTAAAGTTTCATCTTAGGTAGATACTATTTGGGATTTTGAAAAGATTCCTGTATGACTATATTATTAAGGGGTCCCCCCCACGTAAATTAGTGTTCTACTTTGTCAAAGTCTTTTTTCCTGGCATTTATTGGGGAAAAATTACATGTCTTTAGATTTTTTATGATTATTATTGAAAATTTATTATTTTGAAATTAATATTTTCAAAACTTTTTTATGTTGAAGTATCTCTTCATTGCTGCTTTAAATCCAACATGGTCATAATAAATGATTTTTGGGGGATGAATTGGTGCAGAGACTTTTTATTTAAAACTTTCCATTAATGATACCATATAGTTCTACCATTATAATTTCCCTTTGGGATGATTAAATCATGAAGTATCAGTATTTAAACATTTATTAAGACCCCCAACAGTAAAGGTGCTGTCGTGGGTTTGTATTGAAATTGGCAGTGAAAGGCAGTTATTACCCTGATCCTTAAGAAGCTGAATGGGGGGGGGGGAAACAAATACAAAAGTAATAATGATGCAGCGATTAGTGATAATTACAAAAGAGACAAATGTGCAAAATGTTATGAAAAATTTTAGTAGAAAAGGATCATTTTCTGCTAGGGCTTGGCATTATGCTTGCACTAGATCTAGAAAATGTTCATCAAGATGTTGGCATTTGATTTGGACCTTAAAGGTAAGGACTGACAGTTTATGACAGAGTACTTTTAAGGCATGTGAACAAAACCTGGAGAAAGAAAAAGAATAAAATGAGAAAAGAGGTTAGAGACCAGTTTTCTGACTTGAACTTAGAATGTAAGAAAGAGAGTAACATGAGAAAAGGCTGGACAGGTAAATTTAGAGACTGATTGCAGATGACCTTGAATGCCAACCTTAGATATGTTACCCTGTAGGAAATAAGGAGCCACAGATAGTTTTTGAGTAGAAGAATGATAGGTTCAAAGTAATACATTAGGAAGATTACTTGGGCAGTGATGTAGAGGATGCACTGGAAAAAGGATAGAGCAGAAGTGGGAAAAGAAGTTAAGAAACTATTATATGTTCAGTTCTCTTAGTTCTATATATACCTTTAAGAAATGATTCTATCAAAAGATTAGTCAAAATTCAAAAAGAACTTAGCTTCAGTTGCAAAAGTTTAATTCATCCTGATAGTGGTGTGGGAGGCTTGTGTTAAAGTTCCTAGTGACTTTGTCAGTCTTTTTCTAACCAATTGGTAGAAATTAGTAAAAATTCCTAAGAATCTGAAGAAAATTCATTACTTTTCCATAACTCCAACTGGATGGATTTTCATTCTGGTGGACTACCTGGTCACACTATTCCTACACTCCCTCCCCTAAGACCATTGTTTGGATATTGAGATGAATGAATATATTTTGCAACTCTGCCTCTCCATCTCATTCATTTTATTCAGAAAGTAATTATGTCCAGGCATACACACATACACACACATAACGTATGTGTGTGTATGTGTGTGTGTGTGTATATATATATATATATATATGTATATGTATATGTGCGTGTACATGTATATGTATGTATATTTATGCATATATGTATATACATGCACATGTATGCATATCTGTAAATATTTGTACATGAGGAGTGATATAGTATCACTTTACAACTTTTTTACCATTTGTAAATTCAAAGCAAACTAAAAAAACAACTTTTAGAGGGAAGTAACTTCTCTTTGTAGTCATTTACATACACTAGCAATGGCAAGTAGGCATTAGATATTATAATTAGTTTTTCATGTCTGTACTGGGATTTTAAGTTCCAGAAAACTTACAGCTATATCATAAGAACAGCCTCAATCATGGCAAGAAAAAAATGAATTCTGTATGGACAATCAGTCAATTGATCAACAAACATTTATTAAGTGATTGCTGCATGCCAGGCACCATGACAAGTGTTAGAGATACAAAGACAAAATTAAGGCAATTCTTGCTTTTAATGATCATATATTTTATCAGAGAGAAAATAAATAAGCACATATGTATACAGGATAAATTCAGAATAAATAAAATATAGTGTGGGGAAAGAGAGTATCTGCATTTAAGAGAATCTACTTTGTGTAAAAGGTAGAGCTTGAGCTCTTTTAAAGAAACCAGAGTTTCTAGGAGATGAGAGAGAGAAGGGAAAATATTGAAGGAACAGTGGACTACCAGTGAAAAGGCACAAAATTCTGTTGAAGAACACTAAAGAAGCCAGTACTGATAAATCACAGAGTGTATGGAGAGGACTAACATGTAACTTTAGGATGGTTTCAGGCTCTAAAGAGCTTTAAATGCTAGATGTAGGAATTTATATTTGATCCTGGAAGCATTAGAAAGCCACTGAGGTTGCTTGAGTAGGGGTGAAGTGAGAGAGGATGCTGATATGGTCAGACTTGCCCTTTAGGAAGATCACCTTGGTGGCTTTGTGCCAGCTGGATTCAGAAATATCAATGAATATCAGAAAAATCCAATGAATATGAGGAGATGGGGTGCTTCCACAAGTAAGCTTCCACAAAGATCTTAGTATCCCTAAATCTGACCATGCCACCAAGAAGCCACATAATAATTTTAGAGTTCTTTCTCCTGACCCAGAAGAATCATTGTGTAATCTTTATGTCATGCAATAAAGGATCTTGTAGAGTCACTTTTAATGAGTAGTATAGCATAAATTTTAAGGCACAACACTGAAATTTATAGAAGTGAAAGTATAAGTTGCCTAAAACCCAGAGGTTCTGAACCTGGGGACTGTGAACTTGTTTTTTTTCATAATTTGTTTTTGTTTTGTATTGTTTTGGTATTTGGCAGGGCAATCGGGGTTAAGTGACTTGCCCAAGGTCACACAGCTACTACATGTGTCAAGTGTCTGAGGCCAGATTTGAACTCAGGTCCTCCTGACTCCAGGGCCAGTCCTCTACTCACTGCGCCACCTAGCTGCCGCTGTTTTCATATTTTGACAACTTCAGAATTTTCATATTTTAGCATAATTGGCTTATTTTGAAACTGTGAGCATTTTTACTATTTAAATACATTATTCTAAAAGGAGGTTCAGATAATCAAAGGGGTCCATGAAAAAAAAATTAAAAATCCATGGCCCAAACAATATGTAGACAATAGCAACATATCTATCTACCTATCTCTCTATCTACCTATTTATCACAGTTTTTAATCCTACTCAGCATTCTGCATTATTTTTTTAAATTATGTGTTTTCCCCTTGAAGGCATGCAGAAGAATGGAAATGGTAATTTTTTAGGAGCCAAATACTTGTTAATAATTTGAACACACGTTGAATATCATTTTATCTAATTAGAAGTACTGTGCTGATTTTTATTTTGTGTCGTTAACCAAAATCTGTGAAGAAGACTGCATTGATTAATTACTTGCTCTATTATAATTAAAACTTGTTTTGAAAGTATGATTACAATATGATGGTTTCCTTTTCATAAGTGGCTGAAATCTTAAACTTATTCAGAAAAGAAATCGATTTTTTATGGCTCATGAGATGTGCTAAGAGCACAATAAAACTTTCAGAAAGCTAAACACTTTCTGAATCAGTTTCTATTACATTCCCACAAACTGCTACTAGCCAGGCTTTGATGAGAAACATCTACATATTGGCCTGAAATGGAAACTCAGGAAGATACAATCACACTGGAAGGATTTTGGGAAGATTCTCAGATCTCTTAGGTTCAGATAGACTATGAATCAATGAAGCAGACTTATAATTAAAGCCAAAAACAGCAAAGAGAAAAGACTGGGCATAATGAAGAAGGTAGCTGTTTGTACAGTGTACCTGCAAACTTAGATAATCTTCACTATTGGCAACAACAGCCTTTGAATAAAAAAGGTGCTAGAGATAAATAATAAAATCTTAATGATGTCCAAAGCAATGAAATTTATTTAATTCATGCACTGTTTTTGGCTTAGCATTCTAGTGTCTTGATTAGATCCTTGATTAGCTCATTAAAGTGAGCTTTTATTTCACTAGTTGTTCATTTCACACCATAATGCCCAGTTTAGCAAATCTTTTCATGGAGTAAAAATGCATGTGAGGGTTCGCCAATGAATGCTCCATTGAAATCCACATAACGTCAAGAGGATATGAGAAAAGTCCCCACATTTTTGGTGCACTTTATGTGACGAATGTTAATGGGTGTATAAGGATGGGAAGATAGATGCAAAGGCAGATTGGTTTTAATACGGATTGTTGGAAGGAATACCAATATGAAGAAGATTACAGATGCATTAAAACATGATAATGGGACAGAATGTTTTAAGCAATCTATTATAGAATTGTATTTTAAGTGATCTATTATAGAATTATAAGTTTCAGAAGTCAGCTATCAGTAAATACTAGAGTAAGTTATTCTCTTCCATGTCCATACACCACAATTTCTCATTTTGGGTAGGCTTGATTAATATTTGCTGAATGAATACATAGATTGATATGCAGACAAATAGAGAGAACATTTGTGAAGTGTTTACTTGCCATGCACACTATTAAACACTGGTGGTCCAACTGCAAGCAAGCAATACAATCCTTGTCCTCAAAAATCTTATATTCGATTGAGGAAGGCAACATAAAAGGGATCAGGAAGCAGTATCTGGAGATGGTTGGCAAGTTGCATGAAGTCATGGTTCCTGACAAGATGAAAGATTCACCTATTAATTATAATAATTACAGAGGTGGAAACAAAGGTGAGGTGTGAAAATAATGGGAGACAATGAATGAAACTGACTCTGTCAAATCACTAAAACATTTTGGAAATGTCATTGGTGATACAGAGGTTGAGGTGATACAATAATTCATCATTATAAAGAAAAGCAATGCAAGAAATAGATCTTACTTCTTCAAATAAAATGCAAACTAAGTGAGCAAACATATTTCAGCATTTGTTAAAGCACACAGCTGTTTGCACATTTCATCGAGCTTGTTGCTCAGAACACTCAATTTCACCTCTGACTATGAAAGCTGAGCAGCCACGAATGAAGAAAGATGAAAAACACAATTTTCTGTTATTTGGTGACCAGTGGCTCTGTAGAACAGAACAAAAGCAAGATTAGGAGGTATTAATTGAAAGCTGCAGGATGACAAATTCATGTACTCAATTTGAAGACACTCCATCATATGTAAATAGGTAAATAGAGATGATCAATTCCAAGGATTAAATAGACTAAAGACTTTGTATGGCAATTACATCACTGAGATCTTTGAAGATGAAATTGGTTTGGGGGCTGGGAGGAAGAAGGGAAATATCCCAAGTAGGCATCTTATAAAAGTTTATATGGAGGTAGAGTTAATTTGTCTCAAAGCAATGTAAGAATAGTAGAAAATCTCAGTAGTAATTTTCATGTCTAATAACTCCTAAATGTTTTGTCACTCATTTTAGTCTATTCTTTACCAGTATCTCTTTCAGAAACCATGCAAAAAACCTCATTTTGTTCTAAGACCTGAACTTTGGCAGTTTGTTCATCTATAGAACAAACGCTGTTGTTTTCCCTGACCTATTCAGGGTTCTCTTTTCTCCTTAATGTTCACTGTACATCTGGCAGGAGGGTCAAGGATTGATATTTTCATTTTCTTAGTCAAATGTTACTAATAAATCTGTCTGTCCATCATGCCTGGGATTTTTTCCATCCTCATCTCAACCTCCTGCCCCCCTCCCTCCCCTGGTTTCCTTCAAGTCTCAGCTAAAATCTCACATTCAACAAAAAGCCTCTCTTAATACTAATGTCCTCCCTCTCTTGATTATTTCAATTTATCCTGTATATATCTTGTTTGTATAAATTGTTTGAATGTTGTCTCCCTCATCCTTGATAGTAGGGTCTAGCTTGTATGTTTGTGTGCGTATGTCCTTTAATTTGTAGTCCCAGAACTTAGCCTGGCCACATAGGAGGTGCTTCATAATTGTTTGTTGACTACCTGTTGACTGAATGAATTTAGCACTTCATTTGAATCCTGAATTCTACATGAGGTAGAGCTGAGAAGGGAGAGAATTCTAGTCTTGAGAGACGTCCAGGATAAAGACACAGATATGTGAGAGGAAGCATAATGGATGAGGCACAGTAAGTAAGCTTGTATGGATGGGCATAACTTGAAAAACTTGAAAAGTAGGCTCATTAAGAACTTTAAACAACAAACAAAAGAATTTCAGTGTGATAATAGATGGAACAGAGAGTTCCTTTAGCTTACCGAGCAGTGGGACAAATGAGACGGAGGAGTCAGGGATGACTGGACATGGTGTCCAGGAGAAAGACTAGAACTAAATCTGTAGACCTAGGAATCATCTACATGGACATGTTAGTTATACTATAGGAACTGATGAAGTGACTGAGGGACATAGTTTAAATAGAAGATAAGAAGGCTCGGGACATAGTCCTGGGGACAATCATGACGATAAGGTAAATGAGCCAGAAAAGGAAGTCTTGTTTTCTGAGGGAAACTGACTGGTAAGAGAACTAATAGAAATGAGTTCCAGGAGAATGCGGAGAAGAGATAGTATCTTGGAGAATAGAGTAATATACAGTATTAATTGCATCAGAGAGGCGAAGAAGGGTAAAAACTAAGAAAATAACAGATTTAACAATCTAGAGATTTGGAGGAACTTTGAGGAAAGCAGTTTCAACAAAGTTGATGAGGCTGGAAATCAGAAAACAAAGAGCTGAGGAGTGAATGAGAAGAGAAATGAAGGTAACTGTAGAAAACTTGTCTGAGAAAGAGAGGAAAGAATTAAAATAATATTTGGAGGACATGGCACATTCAAATAAAAGCTTTTTAATAGTGAGGGAGTATGATAAGACTACTATCAACCATCATTTTGCCACAACATGGTTTAAGCCCATGCACCCCCCTCTTCCCTCTTCTACTTGGAGTAATTTTTTTCTTAAAAGGAGATAAATCAGTGTTAGCTACCTAATTGTTCTCTGTTTTCTGGATGCTCCTTCGGTCACCTAAGGATATAGGAAATCTCTCACCCACATGGAGACTGGTCTTTCAGACTTGGTGGATGCCTGAGACCACTCAAGTCACCATATCTTTCCCTGCTTGCAACATGTGCCTCCATAAAGAGATAAGGGGGCCAAAACTAAGTGCCACTGTATCCTGGTTCTCCTAGGGCAAAGAAAACTTCCTTTTTCAAACTTTTTGATGATCAGTGACTTATTTTGCTCTATAATCAAGTCTGAACTAATAGGTCACTGGTGTTAGCCCTACCACTAAGAGAGAGACCTAGGTAATTTTGAAGGCAGTAGGGAAAGAACCAGTGTATAGGAAGAATTGGAAGATGTGAGAGAGCAATAGAATTATTAGGGGGAAATCTGCTGGAGAAAATGGGAAAGGAGCAGACCAAAGTGACATATAACAGGGTTGGCTGTAGCAAGAAGGGTCACCTCATTATAAAATACTGGGAAAAAAAGAAGAAAGTTGATGATGTCAAAGGGTTTTCAGAAGAGAAAGTAAGAATAGGGAATGCAGATAAATAGCCTTAATTGTCTTTGCATGCAAAATAGACTGTTAAATAAATAAAATAATTACTTTTAAAATAGAATATCAAAACTATGCAGAGGAATTTATATAATATATTAGAAGCAAAAGTGACCCAGAGGAGCCTCTTGAATAAGACAAACACATGGTCTTTCAGGAACAAAAGGTACACAAAATTTACTGAGCCTATCCTCAAACTTTCTCTCTTGGTTAAACTTTCCAAAGCTTGTGCTCACTGTTATGGTCCTCTAGAATGCAGGCAGTTGTCTCAATGTAAAAATGATGTCCTGGAGAAAGACTTAAATGAACTATGTGTATGTCATCTTGGAAATTAATTTTAATTTTTAATTTATCCTGAAAATTAATTAACTAAAACATATACCTCTATTGTCAGAAGAGCCCAGATGATGCTAATTCAACACAGTAGATGCAGAGAAAAATAATTTCAAACTTTATTCTCTTTAGTAGAATTCCCAAACAAAACTGTGATTGTCCTAGTCAGATAATTATATTCATTGAGTTTTTTCTTCATTTAGACAACATGGAGGCCCAAGTCAGGTGTCTGATAGTCTGATGTTTACCTGCTCCTGTTTTTCACTTGGGCTAACTGTGTTTATACTGTTGTGATTCAGATTTTTAATTGACTATAAAGAATAGATCTAGATTTTCTTGAATCAAGAAGCCAAATCTGGCTGATGCATTGGTTCATGTCTTCTTAGATATTTTTAATTGACTAAAATATATTTTTCTCTCTCCCACTTCTCCACCCACTAAAAAAGATAAGAAAATCCTCTTCAATATATATGCATAGTAAAGCAAATCTACTTTGATCCTGTCCAAAAAACCGCAAAGAAAACAAACTTTTCATTCTGAACTCTGAGTTCATTAACTAGCTATCAGGAGTTTGTTTCTTTATTACTCTATGTCTCTCTGTCTCTGTCTCTCTGTCTCTGTCTCTCTGTCTCTCTGTCTCTCTCTCTCTCTCTCTCTCTCTCTCTCTCTCTCTCTCTCTCTCTCTCTCTCTCTCTCTCTGTCTCTCTCTCCCTCTCCCTCTCTCTTTCTCTCCCTCTTCCTTTCTTTCTTAAAAGCTTGAACCCAGTTCACTCTGAAGCTCATAGATTGGACCACAATAGGTCCCTGCCCAAACTCCACTTAACAGCTGTATTTTGGGCCCTCCTGGCTTAGAGTGAATGTCAATGGTAACAGTTTCTCTTTGGAACAGCAACCCAGAGTGTCTTCTCCTCCCAGCTAGGTTTCTTTTCTTTTTCTAATTAAAGGAGCCATCATCCCTAGATTCACTTCTTAAAGAGTCCTGTTCTAAGTGAGGACATGAAAAGTTCTTAGCCTAAAAGGGCCCGGGTCTCCCATTGCATCCTGGACCATCTCCAGTAATCCTGATGACTATCTGGTCACTGGATTCAGATGACCCTGGAAGACAAAGTGAGGCTGGTGACCTTGCACAGCCCTCCCTCACTCAAATCAGTGTCAACTGCAAGTCATGTCCTCATTTCCCTGATGCCATGGTCTTCTTCGAAAATGAAGGACAAACACAATCAGGAGTTGAGTAGCATGCTTCATCACTGGTCCTCTGGAATCATGGTTGGACATTTTATTCTTCAGAGTTCTTTTTGGACTCTTTCAATGTTATATAGCTTTAAATTTTATTTCCTATTTTATAAATTAATCTGCTTCTGCTAACTTCACCCTGTACCAGTTCATATAAGTTTTCTCATACTTCTCTTAAAACTTTCCCTTTCAATATCTTCCATGTAGTTAGGTGAATTGAATTGAATAATTTCCTATGGCTCTTTTTGAAGTTGAAATACTCAGTTTCCAGGTCATGAATGATGAGAGGAAATTTCAGTTTGTAATTAGAAATAAACATTGAAAAGTGAAGCATTTGAAAGTCTATTAAAATAATTCTAATGTCATTACTTTGGAAATATGTTTTCCATCATCTTTTCATTACTTCAGCAAACACTTACTCAGTGAGTTCTGTGTACAAAGTACTGGACCAGGCATTGATTTGAGTTCCACTTTGATACTACATTTTTGTTATAGCTACTATGATCTCTAAAGTCCTGGAAGAATTAATCAACACACCCATAAATCTATTTGTCTTTTTACTGGCCTTGGTATGGTTCTATGAGAATAGAACATTTATAAAAGACTGAAAATCATTCAACAAATATTTATTGAACATCTGCAATGTACCCAGGTATGATGGGCATATAGAAGAAATAAAAAGGGAAGAGACAATGTAGTATGAAAGAAAATGCTCTTGACTTAGAGGGCCCTGGGAAAAATCTGACTTCAAAATCAAACTCTGTCACTTACTGACTTCTCTGAGTCTCAGTTTCTTGATCTACAAAATGAGAATGATAATATCTGTAGTACTTATCACATGAGGCTCCTGTAAAAATCAGGTGAGAGAGTGCATGTGAAATACTTTGTTGAATTTATTCAATAACACATTTTACTAAGTGCTTATTAAATGTCAGAAAATGTGCTAGGTGCTTGGCATATAAATATGAAAATGAAATAGTTCCTGACATCAAGGATCTTAAATTTTATTGGGGACAAGGGTTAGTTTGTATATATGCAAACACTATATAGACAATAAACACAAATTAGAAAGAATGACTAAAGTGAAGAGACACAGATGTATATAATTGGCCTAGTCAGGTAGGTTTAGTCCATCAGCGAAAGTGTCCATAGAGTTGTTTGGTCATCAACAATAGATCGTACCAGAATAAACTAATTTCATTTTCCCAGGAGGAAAACTACATTAGTAAATGTGGGGAATTACATAGGAATCGCATAGTCAAAGTTTACAGGTTCCAAGTTGAAGAAAAAAAAGCAGCCAGAAAGAAAATGTACAAACCACAAAGGATCACAACGAGGATTACAGAAGTCCATGTTCTATAACAACTTTAAAGGAAAAGAAAGAGTAGAATATGATATATTAAAAAGTAATGAAAAAGGATTTATAACCCAAAATATTTCTGGAAAAAAAGAAAAATCCTGGTAATGGTAAGGGCTAGGAATTGATCAGAATTAACACTGTTCAAGCAATTCTAATGCAAATCTTTGAAATGTATACACAAGAGATTAGAAACTTAGAACATCAAATATAATTGATCATTTATAAGGGGCTAAATTGCAAGCAAGTTTTTATATTGTAATGGGATAGAAGAGGTAAATTTCATTTTATGGTTCCCTGGGACAGAGCATTGAGGGACATGCCTGTGTAATGGGCATGAATTGGCTGAAAAACCAAATCTAAAAAATACGTAGATAGATAGATAGATAGATAGATAGATGGATGGATGGATAGATAGATAAAAGTATTTAAAAAATAAGGAGTTACCAAGTATATAAGAAAAGAATGAGGAGAAAATGACCTCAAGGTAACCTAGACAGAAAAGATTATCAAGAGAGTGATCAGCAGGATCAGAGGTTGCAAAAAGGTTTAAAAAATATGAAAATTGAAAATAAAAGGTCATTAGATTTCACAATGAAAAGATAATTGGTAATTTTTGAGAGAGTAGTTTCAGTTGATTAATGAGATCCACCGCCAAAAAGCAGAGAGTTTAGAGGAGAGTGTGAGGAATGCACATGGAAGCACAGATTTTAGACATATTTATCAAAGAGTTTAATAAAAAAAAGGGGGGGAGGAATCAAAGATATGATATGGATAATAGGTATTGGGTTCAAACAGATCAAGTAACTGTTTTGTTTGCCTTTGTTTTTCTTTTGAGGGAGATATTGATGTTTTTGTAGGAAGCAGGGAAGCAGTCAGTAGACAGGGAGAGATTAAAGAATAGTTATTGGGAAAGGATAGAAAGGAAAATTTGCTATAAAAGGTGTGATGTTATTTTACCTGTGAAGAAACTGAGAGGTTAAGTAAATTGCCAGTGATCAAACTGGTAACAAATGATGGAGATAAAAACTAATCCCAGATCTTTTGATTCCAGGATCAATTCTTTTTTTTTTCCTCCCTAATATGCTCTCTCTAGTATGCTTATTTTTCAGCCTCATATGTCACATTTGCAAAAATGTATTAGAAATTTTTTTAAATGCTCATTATCAAATGAAGAAAAGCAGAGATATTAAGTACATCTTCTACTGACCATAATACAATAGAAATTATGACAAAGGACATTTGTAAAAATTTCAAACCTGAACCAAAACTAAATAATATAATCTCAAAGTATATATGGGTTAAAAAACAATTTGCAGCTATTATCCACACAAACAAACAAAAAACAAGTTGCTGAAATTAGCATACAACTAATATAAACTAAAATAAAGAGAACTAGCAATATAAAAACTAACAACATAAAAGCTTCACCCAAGTGAAACAATAAAATTTAGAATCCAAAAGATAAACAAAAGCAAGACAAACAAAATTGTATCCAATTGAGAAGATTAAAAAATTAATAAAATGGGACCTCTTAGTTATTTTGATCAAATAAGGAAAGGAAAAATAAATTACCAAAATTAATATTTAAATGAAATTTACAACAGAAGTAGACAAAGGAAAATTGGTAAAAAAAAAAAAAAAACAATTTTACATCAATGAATCTGGTAACTTAGGTGACATGGATCAATATTTAATGCTAGGGACTAGGACAGGGACTGTAATTTTTATTTCACAGATGAGGAAATTCTCTATCAGTTCAGACCAGCACCTTTTCCACAACCGATAGTAATAGCTATTTGCTCAGAGTCACATATTTATTATGCATCACAGGAACTATCTTATGATTGTCTGAGATAATTATTCACACCTCTGGCTCTATGCATGAAAATGGTAGTCCAATGGTAAGTTAGGTTAGGTAGTGGGCAAGTCAAGCAGTGAAGCATTTTTTGTAATTGTACATTTCAGTTCGGATTGGTATTGGTAAGAAATGTGGGACTTTTGCTATTTTTTTTCTTTTGGAGTGCTTCTCAGCACTATGGCAACCAAGTGTCTTTGATTGAATCTTGCCTTTGCTTGACTCAAGAGTTTTTGATTGAATTAAGAGTCTTTGATGACCTGTTTAAGTCATAAGAAAGCCTATGTCATGTGAGTTTGAGTCACATGGTTGTGATTCCCTCTGTGGGCTGACACTCAAGAAATCTGTATGTACTCTGAGGTTAGCATTTTGCTTTTGGGCTCACTCATGGAAAGAGCATTCATGTGATGTAGCCAGATTAGACTCTGGATAGTTGTTAAGGAGCCCCCCAGCTTTGAAAACCCAGATGTTGATGCTTCTCTTTCTAATATTGCTATGGACAGACAGTTAGAAGCCCTGTCTGCAGATTGTGTTATTTGCTCTGTTTATATAATTTCTACTTTTAATTTCTGTTTGTGTTTCCTCTGATGTACAGAGTGCTGACTTTTTCAACTACATATGTATGTTTAATTGAAGTGAGATTTTGAACCCCTTAAAGTGCTTTCCTTAGAAAAGGAGATCAAGGGAACTGTGTTAGCAGCCTCCCTATGTGCTGGTGTTATTGGCCTTACACCTCCACAGCAGCTGCTAGTAACATTTGTGTTACTGGAGTCCAGTCTGACTCTGAGACTAGTTCTTATCCATCATTCCATGATGATATTACAAAACAAATGAAAACATTATGAAAGCAAAAAAGGAGAGAAAGTAATGTCAGAAATTAATGATGATGATGATGATGATAAAAATAAGACTTATATAAAGCTTTAAGCTTTGGAAAATGCCTTAACAACTTTATTTCATTTTCTCTCACAATAATAGAAAGATAGAGATTTTATTTATTTTCATTTATTTTAATATTTATGGTATTTTTATTACATTTTGAGTTTTGAGCTGTTTCCTTCCCTCCTTACCATGCACTAGAGAAGGTCAACATACATATATGCATATGTGTACACATACATGTATATATACATATACACATATGTACATATACATATACACATACATGGAAAGAGAAAGAGACAGTGAGAGAGAGAGAGAGAGAGAGAGAGAGAATTCCATATATTAGTTCTTTCACTGGTAGGTGTTTTAATTATCTCCATTCTACAGAAGAGAAAATTAAGGCTGATGGAAGGTAAGTGATTGCTCAGCATTACATAGTTAATATTTGTCTGAGGCCAAATTTGATTCACTATACCACCTAGCTGACTCATGAAAAAATAAAGAATGCTAAAAATTGAATAAGTTATAAATGAACTGCTAAAGGGAGAGGAAAACAAACAAAAACAATCCAGGATCAGATTAATTTACAAGCCAATTTTAACAAACATTAGAAAAATATCTATGCACATATATGAAGATATATGTACATATATACACATATACATATACTTGGAAAAATAGAGAAAGAAGTCAACTTAGAAAACTCCTTTCATGGGATAAATATGGTCTTGTTACATAGATCAGGGAGAGATAAGGCAAAGATATAAAACTACAGACATCAATGGATACTGATGAAAAATTATTGAATAAAATGTTAGTTATGAGACCATGGAAACATCTTTAAATATTGTGTAGTTATAACCAGTTTGGATTAGCACCAGGAATACACATTTTCTTCAGTGTTGAGGTAACTAAAAATCTAAGTGACCACAGAAATAAAAATGAGATAATTTTTGTTAAGTGCTTAGCACCATCCCTGAAGCATAGTAGGTATCTAATAAATACTTACTCTCTTCACTCTTAAAAAAGAAACACTGAAAATCACACAATCATATCAAAAATATATCAAAAGTTTTAACAAAATATAATTGCCATTTTTAAATAAAAACAATGATAAATCAAGCTCTTCCTATTTTAAATGCATTTATCTATAACTTAGAATTACTTCATCTGCAATGGAAAAACTGTGTTAATCTTCCCATTAAGAAGAGAGTTAAATCCCCATTCCCAGATAATGTGATCATGGAAAGCTCAGGTACCTTGATTCATTTAACCACTTAAAAAGGGTGAATTAGGTATGAAGAAGCCCTTAATCCATTTGAGAGGATTATTCTACTTTGACCTTTGGACAGAGGCATATCCTTCCATATAGGGACATCTTGTATTGAAAAAATCAGGCATAACTCTGGCCTCTTATAAAAATAATGGTGACTAACCTGGTGTACTCAATCAACACATGGACTAGTCAAGCAATGAAGCAGTCTAATGGTGAAACAGTTTCAGTTTGGAAGATGTCAGTTTGAGAGTTGGATACAAGTCCCTAAAGGGGAATTTCTTTTAATGAGAAAAGAGAGTCTCTCTCCCCCTTTCCCTCTGTCTCTGTCCATCTCTGTCTTTTCTCCTTCTTTATCTACTCTCCTCCCTTCACTGAATAAATTTCTTCAGATACTGCATGAGTAGAACATAGCATATCAAGCCAGGAATCATAATTACCCAAAAAGGCAAATTCAGAGGTAACTATAAGGTATGGACTCTACAAAAGTCCAAAGATCAGAGCCCAGAAGAAAGCACCATGTAAGGGGAATTCTATTAGGTCCCTAAAAAGATAGAAAAAACCCTTCTAATAACCAGAAGTTCTGAGTTATCTTTTTGCCTGAAGTATTACATAACTGCATGATACTACCATTGCACTTTTTGTCTACCTTTGCCCCAAAACCTGGAGGTTATTTGCAGGAGAGTGTTTTCCAGTCTTATTTTTTGGGGGGGGGGGGTGGCGCAGAGAAAGGATGGACTTTTTGCTGTACCATCTTAGGAAATGTCTTTACTAAAAGTTTATTGGGTCCCCTGATTATTCTCAGGGAGCATGCTTGTAGGGACTTATGAACAACTGTTCTAGAAACACAGCCTCATAGGATTACTTCTAGAAAGTTAAGAGTAAAAGTAATTTTCTTTTAGGTTTCCAGCCTGCTAAAATGAGTGGGAGTTTGAGAAGTAGTCCTAAAGGAGCAGTTATAACGATACCAATTAAATCTCAAGGCTGTCCCAATTCATGATGGTATTTTTTTGAGAACTCTAGAGATTCAACTAAAAATTCTGTTGAAGTAATTAATAACTTCATTAAAATGGCAGGATATAAAAATGTTACAAAAATCATTAGACTTCAGTTTTATTAGTAATGTAACCTAGCAGAAATGATAGAAAAAGAAATTTCATTCAATAGACAATAGTCAATAGACAAAAATATAAAATATTTGGGAATCCATTACAATGACCTAACAGGAATTATGTGAACAAAAATACAAAATGCTCTTCACAACAATGAAAGAAAACAATAACTGGAGAGATATCCATTTCACATAGTATGCCTATCCAATCTGTTGACAAGTGCTGTATTTTACCTTCTGAACATCTTTTGCATTTGCCCACTTGTCTCCTCTCACACTACAACACCCCTCCTCACCTTGCGACTGGATTATTAACACACAGGAGGGCTGCTAGAATAGGTTCTTTGATCTGCTTTTCTGAGGAAAGCAACTTTAAGGGGTTTATAATCTCACTTTAATTAAATATATACATAAAATTCACTTAGTTCAGGGGGAAAAGTCAGTACCCTGAACTTCAGAGTAAATACAAACAGAGATTGAAAACAGAGAAAGTATAAACAGAGAAAACAACACAAATCAACAGACAGGCTTCTAGCTGTCTGACAAAAGCTATACATACACAGTTACCTGAGAGAGAGGCACAAACATCTGGGTTTTCAAAGACAGGGAGCTCCTTAATGGGTACCCAGAGTCTCTACATGACACTCTTCTTTTTTTAAAATTTATTTATATAATATATTTAGTTTGCAGCATTGATTTTCACAAGAGTTTGAATTACAAATTATCTCCCCATTTCTACTCTCCCCCCCACTCCAAGATGGCATATATTCTGGTTTCCATGTTCCCCAGTCAGCCCTCCCTTCTGTCACCCCACTCCCCTCCCATACCCTTTTCCCTTCCTTTCTGTAGGGAAAGATAAATATATATATATATATATATATATATATATATATATAATATATATATATATATATATATATATATATATATAATATATATATATATATATATATAAAGATATATATATATATAGTTCAACTTTAGTAAGTCCCTTGCAATTTCTTTTTCTTGTTCTTTTTCTTGGTTACCTTTTCATGATTCTCTTGATTCTTGTGTTTGAAAGTCAAATTTTCTATTTAGCTCTGGTCATTCCGCTGTGAAAGTTTGAAAGTCCTCTATTTTATTGAAAATCAATATTTTGCCTTGGAGCATGATACCCAGTTTTGCTGGGTAGGTGATTCTTGGTTTTAATCCTAGCTCCATTGACCTCTGGAATATCGTATTCCAAGCCCTTTGATCTCTTAATGTAGAAGCTGCCAGATCTTGGGTTATTCTGATTGGGTTTCCACAATACTCAAATTGTTTCTTTCTGGCTGCTTGCACTATTTTCTCCTTGATCTGGGAGCTCTGGAATTTGGTGACAATATTCCTAGGAGATTTCATTTTTGGGATTTATTTGAGGAGGCGATTGGTGGATTCTTTCAATTTCTATTTTGCCTTGTGGCTCTAGAATATCAGGGCAGTTCTCCTTCATAATTTCTTGAAAGATGATATCTAGGCTCTTTTTCTGATCATGATTTTCAGGTAGTCCAATAAATTTTAAATTATCTCTCCTGGATCTATTTTCTAGGTCAGTGGTTTTTCCAATGAGATATTTCACATTGTCTTCCATTTTTCCATTTCTTTGCTTCTGTTTTATAATATCTTGATTTCTCATAAACTCACTAGCTTCCACTTGCTCCAATCTAATTTTTATGGTAGTATTTTCTTCAGTGGTCTTTTGGATCTCCTTTTCCACTTGGCTAATTCTGCTTTTCAAGGCATTCTTCTCCTCATTGGTTTTTTTGGAGCTCTTTTACGATTTGAGTTAGTCTATTTTTTAAGGTGTTGTTTTCTTCAGTTTATTTTTCAGTATTTTTTTGGGTCTCCTTTAGCAAGTCATTGACTTGTTTTTTATGGTTTTCTCGCATCCTTCTCATTTCTCTTCCCAATTTTTCCTCTACCTCTCTAACTTGCTTTTCCAAATCCTTTTTGAGTTCTTCCATGGCCTGGGACCAGTTCATGTTTTTCTTGGAGGCTTTTATTGTAGGCTCTTTGACTTTGTTGACTTTGTCTGGCTGTATGTTTTGGTCTTCTTTGTCACCAAAGTAAGATTCCAAAGTCTGAGACTGAATCTGGGTGCATTTTCGCTGCCTGGCCATATTCCCAGCCAACTAACTTGACCCTTGAGTTTTTCAGCGGGGTATGACTGGTTGTAGAGTTAAGAGAACTGCATTCCACGCTCGGTGGGATGCGCCAGCTCTGTCAAAGCAGTACTGCTCCTTCCCCAAGAACCCCCAACCTGGGCTGGGCTTAGATCTTCAGCAGGCTGTGCACCCCTGCTTTGATCCACCACTTAATTCCTCCCACCAGGTGGGCCTGGGACTAGAAGCAACTGCAGCTGTAGTTCTGTAGTTGCCCCACCTCTGCTGCCCCCGGGTGGTAGTCAAATTGTGAACTCCTTGTACTCCACAGCTTTTCCCACTAACCTTCTCTGTTGTCTTTGGTGCTTGTGGGTTGAGAAGCCTGGTAACTGCTGCAGCTCATTAATTCAGGGTGCTAGGGTACACTCCGCCCAGCTCCTGGTCTGGTTGGTCTGCGCCGCTCTCCTCCCAGCTCCGTGCGGGACAGACCTCACCCAGAGACCATCCAGGCTGTCCTGGGCTGAAGACCTGCTTCCCTCTGCTGTTTTGTGGGTTCTGCAGTTCTAGAATTGGTTCAGAGCCATTTTTTGTAGGTTTTTTGGAGGGACTCGGTGGGGAGCTCATGCTAGTCCCTGCTTTTCAGCTGCCATCTTGGCTCCGCCCCCCCACATGACACTCTTCTAATGAGTAAGCCCCAAACAAAATGCTAATCTTAGAGTATATATTCACTCCTCTCATAACCTAGCAAAAGGGTGTGGGTCTTTCTACAAACAAAGGCAAGACGCATCCAAAGGCACTGAATTGTCTTAGTGCTGAGAAGCACTCCAAGATAAAAGACAACAAAAAGTCTCACTTTGCTTGCCCTTATACCTGCTCATTGATCTCCCTGCCTCAAATCTCTCCCCACTCCCTATTCTTCAATCATTTTAATCATCTAGCACATCAATCTTTTTTTTTTATTTTATTCATTTTATTCTGAACTTAAGAAATAAAACAAGCCATTCCATAACATAGTAGAATAGAGAAAATATGATTGCATGTGAAACTGCAAATCTATTATGTACAATTGGCTATTCCTTTTAAATACATAGTATAATTATTGTTTAAATTTCTTTTTTTTTCCTTTTTTCCTTCCCTCCTCACCCCAGTTTGGAGGTCTAATGCAATAGACCAGATAAGAAGTAATGAAGGCTTGGACTAACATAGTATTTTTAAATTCTTCCAGAATATCCTCTTCTCTTTGCTTATAGATTGGCAGTAGTGCTTAGTAGATGTCATGATGGATTTGGAGATATGCAGACCTAGGTTCATACCCTTTTCCCAACAATGCTTATTAGTTCTGTGACTATGGGTAAATCACTTACTTTCCTTTGCCCCTTTTCAATCATCTGTAAAATGAGGATAGTAATACCTAGAGTACCTAGCTCCATAAGACTACTTTGAGACTCAAATGAACTCATACATTGTTTACAAAGTGCTTTGCAAACGAAGTGCTATACAAATGTGAGTTATTGTCATCATCATCATTATAGAACAAAATTATTAGGGGGAAGAAATACAACAATTAAACGAGTAAAGGAGATAGCTGTGGTATAATAGAAAACTCACTGAAGTAGGATTGAGCAGGCCTATACTATAAGTCCGACTCACTGGTTCTATGACCTTTGATAAGTCACTTAACTTCTCCCAACCTCAGGATTTTTTTTAATCTTGAAAACAAGAGTGTCAGCATTTTCTTTAATGCTGCCTCCAGCTTTGCAGATCTATGATTCTGAAATTAAATTATGACTTCTTCATTTTAGAACACAAGGATTGTCTTAGAGTGGGGAGTACTGATATTTAATAAAAGCCTAGAAAGACATGTAGGTACTTAACAACTAAGTAGTTAACAACTTCAATTGGACAACTTATCCACCGATGACAAATTGTCAAGTCAACTGATAACAAAAAAAAATCCTTCTACTGGAAGAAAATAAGTAATTCTTTATCTTCTAATTTTTTTTCAGTGTTGAAATGCTTTGAAAATTAGCATGTACAACTAAATGCCAATTATCTTCAGTTATTTATGATTTGACAAAACAATGAATTGCCTGAAAAGTAATATAAGGCTAATCTTAAAATGGAATAGTTAAATATTTTGATCTATTCAGACAGATTTAAAACTTTGTGAAGCTTTTGAAAACACAAGAACTGTTTGGAGACTTCCCCTTTAAAGGAGCAATTAAATTAAAATAATACATTCCTAATTACCTTAATATTTTAATTTGTGGGTGACAAATATTTTTGCTGGATGTAGGAAGACCATATGCTGTACCATGCTACTCCAGTTTTCCCTAGCCCAATTAATTATACAAATCACTCTGGTTTTTGTTTTATATTTTTCTCCCCCACAATTTCAAATTGTGTCTTTTATTTTGTTTTGAAATGAGTTATTTAAAAATACACTGTCCCCAACAGAGTTAAGCCTTTCCTTATAACAAAGAAAAAATTAAATACAACCAACTAAAAAGACAACTACATCTGATAGTGTTTGCAAGATTCTATGCCTATAGTATCCATATCTTTCTACCATATTGACAAATGTAAGTTTCATCCTCTACTCTCTGCAACAAATATGGTATGTTGCAATTAATCTACATACCACTCTATTTTTTTACTACTCGGACAAGTAGCTTATCCCATCTAGTTCTGTCAAGAAACAATAGTATTCTGTGAAAAAAATCCAGTTTTTTCTGATTCCTTAGGGTTAATTTTTTAATTTTTTTAAATAAGCAGATTATATGCAACTAATTATATTTAGTAGTTAACTTAATTATCTCTAATTTCAAGGCAAGACTTGCATGACTCCAAGGGGATAGAAGATGTCAAGATAACCAGCATGTAAAACACCAGTAGCTGTATGAAGTCTGATCAGTATTGAGAGAAAAAAAGAGATAAGAATTGACTACAAGCTAGATTTCTGTATAAAACCTTCTAGCAAGTTAACTTTGGAGGGTAGTTTCTGTTTGTATGAGGGCATTAGTAGTACTTTACTAATTGTAGGTATGATGCCCCAGAGTGGAAAAAAAATAAGAAGAAAAAAATAAGGAGAGAAATAAACCACCTTATTAAATAAGAAAAAACACTAGTGAATAAATTGCTGGTCCAAAGAATAGGCATGACACTGAAATTAGCCAAAACCAGTAGCAACAAGAGCTAAAAGGAGAATTAGGAGAATAAATTGTAATCCTCTTTATCCTCTTGATCCTTGATCAATTATTACCTGGGTCCACTATCCCATTCTTTCCTCTCCCTTCCCTAGAGATGTTCCTCTGGATTATCCCATCATCTGTAATTCTGATTTACTAATTAATGATATGATGAGATTTGTTTTTCCTGAAATATTGTAATTTCTTCTACCTACTCTCTTATTAATGTTTTCCATTATACATTTACTGTATTTGCCACATAGTTCCCTGGAAACAGCACCAAAAAATGCTGGGGAGGTAGATGCAAAAAGACTTTATTTAATATGTATGGTAAGGGGAAGTGAAAAGTCAAAGAAGATTTCAAGACTGAAAAACCTGCTTTACTGGAAGCATAGAATTGCTCTCCGTAGAGAGCTTCTTTAGCTCATTGACGCTCTTCTCTCTCCCAGAGTGCTTTTTGTAAGAGAAACAAACTGCAATCAATCAAAAATATAATCCACCCCACATTTATATCCTTGTCTAGCTATGACCACATGAAAGTGTATATATATAATTTTTAGTTTCACATTTTCTGAAAGAATTTAATATTCTTCTAGTTGGTCTGTTTGCATTTTGAATAGCATGATCACCATAATGTCCTTTTGAAGAAATGATTTCAGTTACTCCAATTTTGTTAACGTCCACTCACAACTCAAGAAGCCTGATAATATTCCTAATCTCTTGGTATAGAGGTGATGGTGTACAGGTGCAGAATGAGTGTTTAGCCTCAGTATTGCAGAGTATATAATTTTGGAGTGCCAACTGACCTTGATCTCTGGAAAATCATATTGCAATTTTTCTTTGATATATTGCTTCCTTAAATTTGCATGTAAAACAATGAATCTGTTACATATAGCTTTTTTAAAAATTATACATTTAATTCAGTATGGAAGTACCAATTTTGCTCTACCTATGAGTATTCTCAACTTCCTTCTGTTCTCTTCTGTGAATTTTTAATGCTTGATTGATGCTCTTGTCTTTCTTATGTTCAATTTTCAAATAACCATTACTAACTCTGGAATAATATTCCCAACTTTGCACTACTAAATAAAATTCCTCATTTGTAACAAATAAGCCTAGTCAAGCAAAATAAATTTATATTGTATCAATTGTATCTGACAACATTTCATTCTATGTCTCTGCTCCATAAACTCTCAAGCATTGATATACTTCTAAAAAGAAGTAAGCAGCATGTTTCATCATCAGTCTCCTAGTGTTGCGATTGTTCATTGCACTGATCAAAGTTCTGAAGACTTCCAGTGCTGTAGTTAATCACCTCTCAACAAGTCTGCCCATGATTTTTTGTTGTTTTCTGAATCCCTCTCTTTTTAATTTATTATATAATAATGACCTTCAATTACACTTGTTTATCATGATTTGTTCAGCCATTCCCCATGATTGATGGAACCCACTTGGTTTTATAGGTTTTTGTTACAACAAAATTGCTATTATAAATATTCTTGTGCATGTGGGTGTTTTATTTCTTTTTTAAATCTCTTTGGAGAATATGCTTAATAATGGCTTTCCTAAGTCAATATCTATGTACGTTTGGTGTTGCTGTTTTTCCTTTGGCACATAGTTCCAAAATTTTTTCTCTATGGTATACATACATTTGAAGTTTACTTTGGTATATGGTGTGAGAGGTTGATTTAACATAATTTTTTCAACATTATTTTTCAATTTTCCCCACATTTTTGGTAAATATTATCTTTATCTCAGTAGGAAGACTACTTGGATTTACCAAAAAACACTCTATGGTACACACTCAGGTGCATTTTACTTTGTATAGCTAATCTATTCCATTAACTAGGTTTTCCATTTTTAAAAAATTTTTACCATTTTTTTTGGATGATTGCTTTTCATAGCATAGTATCTCCCTTTGCTGAGTTTTTCAAGAAACTTCCATTTTGAGGATGGGCCAAAACCAAGTATGCTCTACTCTCTAGTCTTTACTACCATGCTTTAACTGCATTTTTCCTCCACCACTATGACCCCATTCTCCCACTGATGAGTTTCTCCCAGAATCTCAATTTTTAGGAAGGGCATGGAACAATCATCCTTCATCCTCTGGATTTAACAATCACGTCCCACATGGGTACCTTCTTCCTTCCCATAACCCCTGCCACTTTTCAGCTACTTTTTGTAAGTCATCTCCCCCTCTATTAAGACATAAGCTCCTTGAGAAGAGACACTGCAGTCTGTTTGTTGGGGTGGGGGGAGGTACTATTTATATCCCCAGCACTTAGTACAGTATCTGGCACATACTAATCCAGGGGTGGGGAGCCTGTGGCATTCTAGATCCTTAAGTGTGTCCTTTTGACTGAATTTTACAGAACAAATTTGGATTCAGTCAAAAGGTCACATTTAAGGATCTAGAATGTCACATATGGCCATGAGGCCACAAGTTCCCCACCCCTGTACTAAGTATTTAACTTGTTACTTGTTGACTGGATATTTGGTACTAAGAACTCTCCTCCCTCATCATTTTTTTTTTTTGTTTTGGCCTTACATTCCTTGAGATTCTTGATTTTTTCCTACAGATGATTTTTGTTATTATTTTGCCTATTTCTATAAAGTTACTTTCTTAGTAGTTTGATTGGCATGGCACTGAATCAGTAAAATAATTTAGCTAGTATTATACTTTTCATTATATTAGTATGACTCCAAACCTAATCAATTTATTCCTCTAGAATTCTCTTCCTTTATTTCTGTAGGAAGCATTTTGTAGTTTTATTCCAAGAATTTCTGTTGGTCTCTTGGTCAAAGAACTTCCAGAGAGTAAATACAATTTATGCTGATTTCTAAATAAATTTCTTTTTTCCCATAATTTTCTACAGGGTTTTGTTGGTAGTTTACAGAAAAGCTGGTGATTTTATGGTTTCATTTTCACAACCCTACACTTTACTGAATTACTGTTTCTATTAATTTTAGCTGAATTTCTAGATTAGCATAAGTAAACTATCTGCAATAAGCAATAATTTCTGTTTTTTTTTCTTTTCCAAAGCTTATTCCTTCAATTTATTTTATTCTTCTATAATTGCTATTACTAAGATTTCCGTATTATGATTATATTGAATAATAGTGGTGTAACTGATCCTCTGTCAGATTCTGCATCCTTCCCTTCCCCCTGCAGGCTGGAAGGAGTAATCTGAATCTTTGCTAACCATTGTAAGATTTGAAGTTTTTACTTTGTCTCCTAGCTAAGAAATAAATGTAAAATTTGGGGCTGAACAATGAGAGGAAAGATTCAGCACCATGGGAAGTTTGAGAGGGTGATTAGTCTGGAAGAGCAGGATACGGAGACAGAAACTGGGGTGATGTCTAGAGAACTACAAGATACCCACAGTGAGTGGGGCTGTGAATTAAGAGCAGAGGATGATTGTTGCTGGCCTCAGAATCTTTCTGTGGGACAAGGGACAAGGACTGTTTGCTAGGGCTCCAAGGAAGCCCCAAAGGGTTATTCCTCTAATCATCCCTTCTGCCAGTTCAACAAGCTGTTTTCTGTGCCAAGGAAACAACTCTTTTCTATTTATGTTTTATCAATTCTTTTTTCTTGATTTTCTCTTCATGTAAATTATATACGGTTCACCTCAGAATTTACATTTCATTGTTTATAATTTGACATCCTGAAGAATATATCCTGTGTATGTATGGGATGGGGAACAAATACCTGGTATTCTTTCTTCATTTCCAGCATTGGTGACTTAAATGTCACCTGGGGGATAAATCAAGCTGATATGATTAGTTAGGTCTTGCAGTGGAAAAAGCACAGAACCTGGAGTCACAAAGACTTGATTTCAAATTCTGCCTCAGACTCTTACTAGCTGTTTTACTCAGGAAAAGGCATGAAACCTCTACTTCAGTTCCCCAATTGTAAAACAGGCGTAGTGACAGCATGTACAGCCCAGGGTTGTTGTGAGGGTAAAATGAGAGTAGAGTGTAGAGTGCTTTGTAAAACCTAATGTGATATCTAAATGAACACTTGCATTTTTTTTTGTTTTTCTTTTTGTTATTCTATTTTTAAGAAGACAAAGCATACATAAAAGGACACCACTAGGCCAAGCCTATGTCATATTTATGGGTGTGGTACAGACACCTAGGCACTTCCACTTTTTCCAACCAGTTTCAGTTGATAAGTTGAGAGAGGCAGAGATAGATACACAGAGAGACAGACAGACACATACATATAGACAGACAGACAGACAAAGAGAGAGACAGAGGGAAAGACAGAGAGAGACACCGACAGATACATACACACACAGAGAGACAAAGAGAGAGACAGAGACAGACAGAGACAGAAGCAGACAGAGAGACAGAGACAGACAGGCAGACACATACACAGACACAGAGACAGACAGACAGAGGGACAGACAGACAAAGAGAGAGATGGAGGGACAGACAGAAAGACAGAGACAGAGACACAGAGAGACAGAAACAAAGGTAGAGATAGACAGAGACATAGAAGCAGACAGAGAGACAGACAGACAGACACACACACATACAAAGAGAGAGACAGAAAGACAGAAGCAGACAGAGAGACAGAGACAGACAGACACATACACACACACAAGGAGAGATACAGAAACAGAAGCAGAGAGACAGAGACAGACAGGCAGACACATACACACAGACAGACAGACATACAGACACAGACAGAAGCAGACAGAGATACAGAGACAGACAGACAGACACGTACACACACAGATAGACAGATAGAGAGACAGAGACAAAAAAAGAGAAATACAGAGACAGAAGCATACAGAGAGACAGAGACAGATAGGCAAACCTGTAGAGAGAGACAGACAGATGGACAGAGAAACAAAGAGAGAGACAGAGGGAGAGTCAGAAAGACAGAGAGACAGAGACAAACGCAGAGAGACAAAAACAAAGACAGAGACACACAGAGAAAGGCAGAGACACAAATAGCAACTGAGACTGAGAAACTGGACTCACCCCTAGCTAGCCCTCATAGGTGGAGATGCTAATAGTGTAGTCTGTCAGGATTTAAATTTGGACTCTGCCTCTTTCAGGTTGTGTTTAGGGAGCACTTAGATAGTTTATTTGCTGTGGTGATGTTTAATATTGTTACTGTTGAAAAATGTATATTCCTGTTTTATTTCTGTTATTTTTGGGAAATTGGCTAAAATTTCTCCATTACAGATAATGCTAATTTTTTGTTTTGAATATACTGTTTACTTCTTAAAGAATGGTCCATTTATTCCAATATTCTGTAGGTTGTTTTTTAAACATAATACTATATTTTGCTGAAAAATCATTTTTTTCATCCCTTCTGATTTATTGTAACAATAGAGTAATATTGTACTATACTATTTTTGTTCCCCTTGGAATTTTTAAGGATTCTTTTTCATTTTTCCTGTGAAATTAGGTCTTCAATATTCTAAAATTTGACTGATGGTTTTTGGCTATTTAAAGTTGGACTTCTCTTAATGTTCAGTGAATTATCTTGATCTGTTGCTATCTGCTTCTAGAATTTCTGGGCAACCATTTCATTCAATTTCTTCAGGTATGACATTCTGGTTTTCATTTTTATATTTTTTGTAAAGACCTATAATCCTTGAATTATACCTTTATGTTTTAAGTTGAGTTTCTCTCTCTCTCTCTCTCTCTCTCTCTCTCTCTCTCTCTCTCTCTCTCTATCTGTGTGTGTGTGTGTGTGTGTGATACTCTCATGAATTCTTCTAATTGTGTTGATTTTTAATATAGTTCTTTTATTTTACCTTCTGCCTCTGTACTTTTCTGTTCCTGTTCTGTCATTTTCTTTTTCAAGGAATTTGCTATTATGGAGAATTTGTCTTTTTGTTCTAAATTCTCTATTCTCTGACTAGCCCTGCTGATTTCTTACTTAAGAGTTCAATTTCCTTTTGTCCTCAATTCTTTAATATTTTCACTTAATTCTTTGTTTCATCTCTGAAGCATTCTAAAGGTTCTTGGAGTTGTTTCATTGTTATTGCAGTGTACAATGCATAACTTTTGCTATAATTTTCACCTTTCTCAGAGGATTGTGACTCATTTTCCTCTGTTGTGAAATATTTTCCCTTTGAAATTTCTATTTTTGTTGAATATTTATTCACTTATCCTCAGTCACCTGTGTCAATTATTCTGTTCAATTTTCTGTGGTATCGTTGAGGAAAATGTGTGTCTTGGAGTCAATCCATTTCCTTCTGAAAGCCCAGCATTATTGTTCCCTTTCCATTGTGCTTACAACCAGTTCTCAAATCTCTCAACCTATCAGGGTTGACAAAAATCTATATCCCTCAGAGAATGGGACTGAAAAGTTCAGACATGGCCACAGGGTGACTCTATACAGTGATGTTACTTGGGCCTATTTGACAACTTTACCAATCCTACTTTTCCAGAAACCACTTTCTTCTCTTCAGTGCACTTTTTTTTTCAATCTCTAGGTGACACTCTGGGAGCTGGTCATAAGCAGATCAAAGGAGACTCTCCAAAACACACTATATGGAGGTGCTGAGGAGACTTTGCACTCAAATCTCTTCTCCACTTTTCTCTCACTTCTCCTTGCCAGTTGCCTCCTATGGTTTATTAAATATTATTACAGATTGGATGAGGAGGCAGGAGCTGAGAGTGAAGAGCAACTGGAGTGATGCAACATCCTTATACTCTAGGAGTGTGTAACTCCCTGATAGACTGCCAAGGCATTAAATCCAAAACAATTGCCTAAAATTGCCGCAACCTCAGGGGTCAATCAATCTGCCTAGAATAAAGGAAGTGATACAGCAGAATTCTGGGAGGATGGTAGAAAAGGGGGTAGCATGATGGGAGGGAACATGAGGTACATTGCTGAGTTGGGCTTCAGGCTTTTGTTTCGTTTTTTTTTTCTGACAAAACAAATTCTTTTACTTTTTCTGTAATTCCTAAATTTGCTGCATTTCAGTGTTCTCTATTATTTGTTATGGTTTGGGTAGAGTGATCACAAAAAAATCTTTCTTTATGATCTTTACAGGACTCCCTTACTTCTGTTTTTTTTTTAACTTCTACCAATTCCCTCAGCTCCCAAAACCTATCAATTGCCATGTCTTATCTCTTGAACTCCACAGAATCTCTCTCATCCCACCTTTCTCTCCATTTTTAAAGCCTCACACACTAGTTTGGCCCCTTAAAGGAAGACAAGACTCTTTGCTGAACTATTGTAATAGTGTCCTAATTGGACTCTGCTTCCAATCATTCCCTTTCCCAAATCACTACCAAACTGGCATTCTGAAAATATACATGTGATCATATCAATCTCTTAATAAACAATTTTCATTGATTTCACTCAATTAGCCTTTTCCAATCTGGCTTCTGATGTCATCACAAAATTGAAGCTGTTCTTTCCAAAGTTATCAATAATCTCTTAAGTGACAAGTCTGATGATCCATTTCTGTTCCTCATCTTTCTTCACCTCTCTGCAGCATTTGAAAGTGTCAGCCAAATTGCCCTCCTGGATACTTTTTCCTCTTTCAGGTTCCTTGACACTATTCTTTGTTAGTTCTTCTACATGTCTACATGTTTTTTCCTTTATCTTTTATGCTAGTTCATCATCCGCATCACACCCCCTAACTATGGAGTCTCCTCACACTTCTGCCCTGTATCATTTCTGTGTAGATGAATCACAGATACATATTTCATATCTCAAATTTCCTTTTAGGTGCCTTAAGGACATGTCAAACTCAAAATGTCCAAAAGAGGATTCACCTTTGCCTCCAAAGCTACCACTCTTCCATACTTCATATTTCTCTGAAAGAAACCAGCATATTTTTAATCTCACAAGTTTATAAACTTAATGCTATTATTGAGTCCAAATCACCCTAATACCACATATTGATTCAGCTGCCACATCTTGCCATTTCTATCTCTACAACACCTATTAAATCTGACTCTTTCCTCAACTCATATATACCCCACTTTAATGGAGACCCTCATCACTTCTGCCTAAACTATTGCTATGACATCTTAATTGCTCTTCATGTTTCAAATTTCTCCCCATTCTGATCAATTCTCCATTCAGATGTCAAAGGGATTTTTCTTAAGTACAGATTTAAACATGTCGTTCCTCTGTTCAAGAAACTCCATTGGCTCTTTTTTTGTTTGTTCATCACCTCTGGGATAAAGAACACACAAACAAAAACAACAACAAAAAACTCCTTCACAATTTGACCCCAAACTGTCTTCCCAATCTCATATGTACAGTATGCCCCTCACAACATGCTGTGATCTACCCAAATTGATCTACTCTCTATTTATCATGTTTGGCACTGCTTCTTCCATCCCTGTGCCTTTGTAATGGCTGCCCCCATGCTTGGAATGTACCCTTTTCTTACTTCTGTCTCTTAGAATACCTTGTTTTCTTCCAAGACATAGCTTAAAACATTGTAATTGAAGCCTTTCCTGACCCTCCCAAATGCTGCTGCACAACCCCCTTAATTTCCTTATAATTTGCTCTTCTTTCTTTTTCTTTCTTTCTTTCTTCTTTCTTTCTTTCTTTCTTTCTTTCTTTCTTTCTTTTTCTTTTCTTTCTTTCTTTTCTTTCTTTCTTTCTTCCTTTCTTTCCTTCTCTCTCTCTCTCTTTCTCTCTCTCCCTCTCTCTCTCTCTCTCTATATACATATATATTTATACATGCATACACATATACACATACACAGATATAGATATATAAATATAGATATAGATACTCACAGAGAAATTTATAGATCCTTCTATCATCTATCTATCTACTTTGTCTCCCCCATTAGAATACAAGTTCCTTGACAGTAGTAATTGTTTAATTCTTTGTAACCCCAGCACTTACTAAATTGCTTGACATATAGTAGTCCTTTAATAAATGTTTTTGTATGATTTATTAGAGCCTCTATGAAAAATACAGATTTCTCATTGTGTTACTTAAAGCTCCTTACAAACTGGTTTCTGTTTATACTTCCAGTTTTATTCACATTACTTCCCTGCCTGTATTCTCTATTTCAATCAAACTGACCCGCTGCTGTTTCCTATATACAACATTTGATCTCCCTCCTCCATGCCTTTGCATGTCACCTATTTCTGAAATGTGCTGCCTCTCACCTTCTTTTTTAAGAAGTCATGGCTTCCTTCAATGTAGTACCCAGAGGCCACTTCCTGCTGAGAGTCTGTCTGGAAAGCCCCAGCACTTTTTCCCTCTTCAAATTATTTTGCCTTCCTTCTTTTATTCCCCCATTTTTATTATTATAAACTTGACAAGCATAAAAAAGGAACATCCTTCATGAGCAATGGGCAAAAGAGGACTGTATAATAAAATTTCAATTTCTGTTATACACAGTTTTTAAAATATATAGTTGAATTCAATATAGTAGTTCTAACACTGCCCTGCATGTTCACTCCTGAACTTCTGTTTTGTTAAGCTCCATGAATTTGTTAATGACAAGTCATAAGGGATTAATAAGGGACTATTTTGTACCAGTCTCATTCACACTTTTTCATTATTTCCTGCATTCTTTTTTCATCACTATTACTACTCCCTTTTTATTTTATTAACGTTTACTTACTTGTGCACCTATTCAATTCCTTCAGTAAAATGTCAGTTTCCTAGGGACTGGGATTTTTATCTTTGTATCATCATTTTCAAGCACAGTCCTTGCACACAGTAGGCATATAATAAATTGTTCCTGATTAGGAAAGGCAAAACAGAAATAGTTAACAGGAAATTGGAACAAAAGTTTAGAAAGTAACAGCACTTAGCTGTCTTAAATGAAGTAAAGTACCCAGTCAGATGAACTATATCCTAGGACACTGAAAAGATGAACGCAATGGCTAACTAATGGATGGTGATAATCTTTGGGGAAAAATGTGTATAATTGGAAAGGAAGTACAGAACTACAAATGGGTCAATGTTGCCCACATTTTCAAATAATAACATAAGGGGAGAGAGTTATTTCTTATAAGAATCTCAGAGCTAAACTAGACCCCAGAGGTCATCTAGTTCAACTCATAATTAATCAAGTGTCTCATTTACACCATTACAGATAATAGCAATACAGTCTCATCTTGAATGTTCTCACTGAGGTCACAGAAACTACCTCCCCTTCACTTCCACTTTTGAACAGCTATAATTATTAGAAATTTCTTCCCTACATTTATCTGAAATTTTCCTCTCTGCAATTTCTACCAATTGATCCTTGTTCTGTCCCCTGATCAAACGGAATAAAACTGTTCCTCCTTCAACATAAATGACCTTAAACACTTCAAGATGGCTATTACTTAAAGATATAGGCTAGTAAGCATGATTTTAACTCTTGTCAAAATTCTAGTGTTGTTGTTGTTCAGTCATATCCAACTCTTTGTGCCCCATTTGGGGGTTTCCTGGCAAAGAGACTGGAGTTGTTGGCCATTTCCTTCTCCAGCTCAAATTCAGGCTAATTTGCACAGGGTGGAAAATTCCCAAATTTGAGACTCTAGAAAGGGAAGTTTATCACTATTGCAAGATAACATAATCCTTAGCTAGATTTGCACATGAGTGGGAAGCAAGGGCAAGGGGAAGTTTGTTCCTTGAAAAAATTTAAAAAAAGGCTTAAGGAGAAAAATAAAGTGTAAGACATGAGCATCTAACTATCATATAAACAATCTTTAGTGCAGAATTGGATTTTAGTCCTTTGAGCACATTCTGAAGGTAATAATTCAACTTATATGTTCCAAAACATTGTAATGAATTAGATAGACAAAGATGGGGTAGATGGGAGCTAGTTGAATTACCAGATTTAAAGAACAACAATTTATGGAAATTGTAACTCTTGAGGGAAGTTTGTAATTAGATGTCCCAGGGATATGTCATTGAACATTTGATACTCAAAGTTAAAACAAACAAAACAGATTAGTTAAATAAATAGGATAAAGTCATAGTTCACATATTTGTCAAAGCTGCAGATGAGACAAAGTTTGGAGAGATGGCTAACACACTGGATGTAATGGCAAGCAAAGTGGGACTTTTTGTTTTGCTCTTTTTTCTTTTGGATTCCTCATTCTTCTCAACACTAAGGTAGTCAAGTGCCTTTTTATTGAGACTTGTCTTTGTTTGAATTGAATCTTTGATTAATCAAGAGTCCTTGACGACCTCCTTAAGTTACAAGAAAGCCTAAGTCACATGAGTTAGAGTCACATGGTTGTGATGTCCTCTGTGGGCTGACCCTGAAGTTGTGTATATATACTATGTGGTTAATATTTTGCTTGGGGAACTCATTCATTGGGAAAGTGTTCATGTGGAGACACTGGGTAGCCATTAAGGAGCTCCCAGCTTTGAAAACGTAGATTTTGGTGCTTCTCTGTCTGATAACTATATATGTAATTGCAATGGACAGATCCTTAGAAGTCCTGTCTCTTGATTTCTGTTATTTGCTCTGTTTATATAATTTCTGCTTTTAATTTCTGTTTGTGTTTTCTCTGAAGTTCAGGGTGCTGACTTTTTCCCCTGAACTAAGTGAATGATATATGTATGTTCAATTAAAGTGAGATTGTAAACCCCTTAAAGTTGCTTTCCTTAGAAAAAGGAGATCAAAGAATCTGTGCTAGCAGCCTTCCTGTATGCTGGTGTTATTGGCCTTACACCTCCACAACAGCTACAAGCAGCATTGTTGTTACATTCAATGACCATATTGATATTGCAAAAAGATCTGTAGAGATTATAGTTGATGCCAAATAAGATAAAATGTAACAGCAGTAAATCTAAAATCCCATACTTGGATTTCAAAAGGGAGATTATATGAGTACAGCATAGGGGAAACATGACTGATAATAGCTCATTAAAAAAGGACTGCTAGTAAACTGCAAAACCAATAAAAGTGCAGAAATAGAAAAATAGTGTACAGAATGAGGAAGGTTCCACCTTACTCTGTCGCATTCTGACCACATCTGGAGTACTTTAAGAACGTCATTGACATATCAGTCTCCATAGAAAGGAAAATTACCAGGATGTAAGAGAACTGGATGCAATGGCACATCACAAAGGATAACAGAAAAGGAAGAATCAAACATAGAGAAGATATAGATGGGATTTGATAGCTGTCTTCAAGGATTTTAAGGTCTGACACATAAAAGAGGAATTAGGTTAGCTTTGCTTGGCCCCACAAGGCAGAACTGGGAGAAATTGTCAGAAGTTTTCTAGGAGAAGCTTTTGGTTCAATATTAGGAAAAGCTTTCTAATAATTACAATCGTCTAAATCTATAAATTGTGATGATCATTTCTTAAAGGGAAAGTCTTAGCTCAAGAGTTAGTACTCCCTAAGAAAATTTAATTTTGCTGAATTCTAGGATTCTGTATAATGCTTATTACTATACAATAAGTAGAATTATAATTCTAAATATTTATGTCTAAAGAGTAAAAATAAAACTCTTATAAAATATCTGTCATACTATTTAATGATTTTCAAAAATGTCAACTAATAAGCTATGTCTTCAAAGGGCATTATGAAGTCCACTGATAACCTAATCTCTCTACACAACCTGGATTACTATATGGTATGGAAATTACTTCTAGAGGCAGTTTTTAAGTTACCAGTGTACACACACACTTGTGTGTCAGTGTGTATCCACATAGCACTTGTTGGGAAACTGAATAAGAATTATTATTAAGAAATAGGGACTTTGCCATATTTCTGTGGCATTGAAGCTGGGATAGAGAAGAATCGATAGTAAGTAAAGGAATGGTTTCTGTTTTGCTAACAGAGTATCCTGGAACTATTCTTCTTTAGTTCACTAGACAGTTTGGTCAGAAGAACACATATACTATGCATCCCTTGGGAATGAAGAGCAGCATATGTGAATCCTGAGACTGACAGACTGTATCTCACAATTGTCCAAATCCTGCCCTTAGATACTCATATGCAACTCCCTGTGGGATGTTAGCTGGGAAGTCAATTTTATTGAGTGTGTGAAAGGAAATTTGGGTCCATAGGGAGCAACTATTCTTAGTTGAAACATGGATAGGGCTTTTTAGATAATAATCGGACACTTATAGTAGCCATCTGGATAAAAGCACAATTGTCACATTTCATTTATGCAAGAGTATATATTTACATTCAAGTATAACCCTTTACCCCCATAACATATTATGTATAGCACACATTTAGGATGTGATCAAAGCTTATTATTCTAGACAGAGATGCAAACGTTAGCTGTCATTCTAAAAGAATAGACTTTCTGACCTACACCCAAGAGAGAGAAAAACATAATCAAAGAGAAGGAAGCACAGGATGTAAGGGTTTTTTTGAGGGGGAAAAAGGTAGTACTAAATTAGATTGCATTTTTTGAAGTCAAAGACCATTTATCTTTAGATTCCATTGACAAACAGTTACCTAATAAAATAACATGCACATGAGAACATTTAAAAGCAATTGGATGATAGGGCTGATAAGGAAGCTAGCTAGCTATCTTTAGTAAGATTAGTCAGCCAACATTTATTAAGGTTCTAATGGATACAGAAAACATACCATGTGTTATGTGGGGAGATACAGCAGAAATAGAAGATTGTTCTTTATCAGAAGGCTCTGATGAGTTAAGTGGGGCAAAATCACATGAAAATAAAAGGAAACAGGTACAAATGACAACCTATTCCTGAGGATTGAGGGAATGAATAGATAGGATGAAAAGAAAGAAACTATATCAAAGACAATAATTACTCTGAGAAAGTCATGAGGGAGGTATATTTTAAGCAGATATTTGAAGAAAAAACATAGAAGCAGACATCATCAATAATGGAGAAAGTCATACATGAGCACTGATTTGAAAATGATAGTGTTCCAGTTGTGAGCAAGTCATCCAGTGGCTTTGCATAATTGGAGCTAAGAATCAAAGGCAAAACAACAAAAAAGAGCACTTATTCAAGACCTGGTCGACATAATTAATGAGCATCTTTTTCATGTGCTTGAGTTTGGAATTAATACGTGGAGCAAATGAAATTTACTCTAGGTTCTAAGCATGGAAGTTACATGATAGAGATGACACTTGAGAATTATGGGCTATTTAAGGATTCATGTGTAGTCCCAATTAATTAACCCTATTGAGCTTATTTTTGTGATAATCTTTATTTGGTACCTTATGCATAGTTTTCTCAATCACAGTTTTTATTTCTGTCTCTAAATGTATATATTCCTTTTTGTGCATGTATATTTTGTATATATTTCTTTTTGATAGCCATTTTTAAAAATGGGTGCAGGGATTCTTTACTGTGAATCATTTGTTCTAAAATGTATGCCATACGATGAGCCAAATACACAGAACATCCTGCATAATTCATTGTGATAATAAAACTCTGTCATTAGATATAGGCAGGTGGTGAATATCTGCTCTGGTGAATTATCTTTAGACAAAGAAATTATCTACTTACTACAAACACTGTATCTGATTATACCCTAAAAAATGGATTAGACAGTCACACTTGGAAGTTTTTCACAATGTGCAAGAGATAGCATTTGGCAGACTGTCTGAACTCTGAATGGTGCAGGATTTGCCATCTTTAATGAAATGATGTGGTGTTAGCTTCCAGTATTTAATCCGTAGGCAATTTATACAGAGTGAACATTTTAAATGGAATGGTGATTCTATTATATTTTGGTAACTCTTTCAGCTGAAATACATTTTTAAGAAAAAAATAATGTTACCTGGTTAGGATGGCAATACAAAAGATCTTAGAATAGCCCACCCCTCTCACAAATGCTTACTGAAGTTCCAAAAATGTACCAGTAGAAATAATGACAAAGAATATCAACAGAAACAAAAATAACTTCAGCCAGCCCTTTACTACAAAAAAAAAATTAACAGAGGTTCCTGGAATCCTGACACTATTCTAAACAGAGGCAAATCAGAGGACATGGGAGGCACAATGTTTAGGAAGTCCAACCTGGAGCCACAGGCAGAGACATAACTAGTATGGTGCTTAGATAGTAAACAACAAACAAAAATAAAAGCCCAAACAAAAAGAGACCACTAACCCACAGTGCCTAAGCAAACCACAGCAAAGACATAGTAGGAGACAAGGTCAGCACAAGAACAGAGAGCCTGTGCCAAAGCCATAGGAGGAAACAAAACCAGCACATTCCCTAGAAATCAATAGAAGCACCAGGGATTTATAAGAAGTAACGGAGATATCTACAACAAATAGCTCAGTCCCATCCAGGCCACAGCTAGGGTTGGAGCTGGACTGTGCAAGGAGAGGGTGACCAAGAACAAGTCAAGGCCAAAACCTATCTTGAGCTAACTGAATCAAAAGCCAGAGAATTAAGACTGAAAACAGGGCCACAGAAACAACTCTGCTACTGAGAGGACAGAACCAAACAGAACCTGCACATTCTATTTGAGAGTAGGAGGGGGAGCAGAATCTGGCCAAAGTACAATGTCTCATTATAGAAACTGGGGGTAGAAATATGAGTTAATATAAAATTCAGAATACAGTAATGATACAACATTGGTTTTGAGAAAGCCAAGAGATAAACTCAGGAAAAAAAAAAAGACAAAAACTCATCAACTAGTACAAGTATAGTGCCCGGGAATTGAGGAACGACTTGATGAATTAAAACAAGAAAAGAAAGGAAGAAAGGAAGGCAACAAGGAGAGATAATTTTAAAAAGATCATTGAGTCCCTTTTAGACCTAGATAAATTTAGCAATAACAAAAAAAAGAGGTTAGGGACATGAATAAACCTTTATAAATATTACATATTCTTTACTTTTGAAAATTTCTGAAAACAAATTAAAGTGAAGATATTTCTCAGCTCTACATACCTTTATAAAAAATTGAAATGTGTTAAAGCATTTTTAAAAAAATCATTAAAAATGAACAAAATAAGAATTGTAAAGAGCACTTTTAACTGACATTACTGCAATGAAAGTTTTGAGCAGTAAAAAAAATAAAGGAAGGAATTAAGCTTAAATGGAAACTAAATAATTGGTGGGTCAAAGGAAAACCATAGAAAAAATAGAAAATTTATTTAAAGAAAATTAAAATAAGACAATTTTGCAGAGGAAATCAAAGCAAATTTAGAAAAAACTACATCTCTTAACACATTTATAATAACAAAAAGACTTAGAATAATGATTTAGATATTCAATTATCATGAGGGAAAAAAAAAACTAAGCCCCAAACCAGAAATTCTGAAAGTCAAGGAAGAGATAAACAAGAAGGAAAATTTTTAAATGCAATAAAAAACATAAGAGCCTTTTGGGGAAAAATCTAATTAAAATCATAAATCATTAGTTAATTTTTAAAATAATGAAGAAAACTAAATTGCCCAAAAATGAAAACAATAAAAGAGAATTCGCAAAAAGATGAACAGGAAATTAAGGAAAGTACTGGAAAGTATTTTGTTTTAACATGACAATACAACTGATAAATGAAATGGATGAAGATTTGCACAGTAATAATGATAGTAATATCCACAGTACCAGGACAAAATATTTACTTTTTTTTAATCTTGAAAGAAATTAAGTAAGCAAAAAGAAATGAATTCACAAATTAAAATATTCCCAGGACCAGATTTAATAATTCATTCAAATATTTAAAGAACACAACTTCTACTTTAATTAAATGGAAAAATTGTGAATTATATGATCCTATAAAAGTAATTTTATGAGACAAATATCTTCCTGATATTTACATGAAGCATAAATAAAACTAAAAATGAAAATATCTTGAAATATTACCCATAAATATTGAAGCCAAAATATTAAATAAAACATCAATAAGGAGGCTTTGAAAATATCTTAGAAAGATTGTATACTACAAACAAGTTGGATTTATATGAAGAATGCAGAGTTGGTTCAATATTATGAAACCATAAATTTAATAATCATTAGTAATAATATTTTTTAAGTTGAAAGATTAAATCAATAGCCATGAGAAAGAAAAGGTTTAACAAAATTCAGCATTGTTTCATCCTAAATACATTAAAATGAGAATAAATTAACCTTTCTTTAATGTTGTAAGTAGCATCTAGCCAAAACCATGAGCTAGCATTATCAGTAATAAACAAATGTGACAGGCACTTTCAATATGTATATTATTAAGACAAAATTCATGACTCCAAAGAGGACCATGAGCATACCTGAATGGTTTGGAATTGGAGGATATGAATTTTCTAGGTAGAAGGCAAAGGAAGTATAACATTTATTTAGACTCCAAAGGATCAGATCCAAGGAGCAACGCCCCCAATTCGATATTGTGCCATCATCATTCCAAAACCAATAAGCCCACCTCACTATAGTGATAAGGAGGTTACAGCAAAATATTATAGCAGCAAGCCAGACCATAATTGTACTTCTTCTCAATGCTTGGGCACTCCTATAAGAGGATCATTCACAAGTCCTAAGTCCCTGCTTAGCATTCTCTCCTGTGGCTCTCTTGACTCCAACTTCAGAAGCTCCCTCTTGTGTTCAGCGCTCTCTGTTCTGTACATTCTGGAAGCTGGCCTCGGCTCCTGAATGCTGTGCTCTCAGTCCTCAGTTTCTCAGCTTCTTGTTTCTGTTCCTCAGTTTCTCAGTTTCTTCAGCTTCTGCCCTTGTCAAGCTCTGTTCTCTCTTTTTATACAGTTCTTAGCTGTCATCTGATTGGCTAGAGCTCAGGAACATACCTGGTCTTAGCAACTCCCCTTGGGGCCCTGAAGGCTTCCCACCTCTCTCAAACTAGCACTACTTTGCTAACCAGCCTGGGACTTCACACCTAATTAGTGAAAGGGTATGGGCTTATCTCTAATCAGACCTCCCTCAATTGGTCCCATCTGAAGCCCCACCTGAAGCCTATTCAATGGATAGGGAAAGATCTTTTCACTTACAGATTGGCTTTACAATATGATCAATTATAAAGCCACCACTTAATTGATATAGTTATAAAAATTATAATGATAGTAACAAAAAATAAATCGAAGTAATTACCATTGGCAAAGAAAAAACAAATTATCTTTGTGCAGATGCTGATAGCTTATTTAGAATACTCTAATAAATAAATTCACATAAATAAATCCATTTCAAATTCCAGATATGATCATTTCAGTAAAGTAGTAGTAGCATATAAAATAAACTCATAAAATCACCAGTTTTTTTCTGTACTTTACAAATACTTCCCTCTATCCTTTCCCCAAAAATACCTAGCAGAAAATGATGGGAAAAGAAATTGCCTGCAGAATTCCTAGAGTATATAAAAATGTCTGGAAGTTTACTTACCAAGCTAGACACAGGAACTATATGAATTAAACTGTAAAACACCATTTGCAGATTTAGGTAACTGGAGACACATCACTTGCTTATAGTTGGGTTTTGCTAATATAACAAAAGTGTCACTATTACATGAATTAATTTACCAATTCAGAGTCATACTAATTAAGTTATTAAATGATTACATTATTGAATAAAATAAAATAAAGTAATAATGATAGCCATCTGGGAAAAAAATGTTCAGAAATCTCAAGGCAAAAGACAGAAAAAAATGTTAGAAACAGAGAGGCTTTGCAGTATCAGATTTTAATCTATTAACTATAAAACAATAATTTTAAATATTATTTATTATTCAAAAAAACACATAAGTGTATCAGTGTAACCCATTATGCATACAAGTTCCTGATGCTACTTACCACAGTAATAGGGTTCCATAAACCCAAGGAGTCTAGCAAGTTCCAAATGGATGCATTTTCTAGAAAAAAAAAAAGTCATGTCATAGTGGAAAGTCATATCATCAATCAGTGGAAAATGTAATGAATTACTTTCATAACTATGGTTAGAGGAAGAATTCTCAACCAAACAACAGATAGAGATAATCACAGTAGAAAAAAAATTGGGCAATTTTGAGTATATAAAGTTCAAAAATTTCAGCACAAACAAGACCACTACAATCAGAATTATTGTAGAGGGGAAACAACTAGGAAAGAGAGTTTGAAGCAAATCACTCTGACAAAAATTTGATATCCAAAACATATAGGGAATGGATACAAAAATATAAGAACAAGATTCATTATCCAATAGATAAATTGTCAAAGGATAAGAATAGGCAGTTTTCAAAGAATGAAATTCAAGCTATCTACAAATGTGAAAAATGTTCCAAATCACAAATACTGAGAGAAATGCAATTCCAACTAGTATCCCTCAAATATGCAAAAAATGGAAATTGTTGGAGCAATTTTGTTAAAATAATCACATTAATTTACTCATAGGGGAGTTGTGACTTGGTCCAGTCATTCTGGAAGGCATTTTGAAACTACACTCCCCCACCCCCAAATTACTGAACAGTGCATATTGTTTGATCCAGTAATACCACTAATAAGAATATACCCCCAAAATATCAAAGAAAGAGCGAACGGGCTCATATGTTCAAAATATTTATAATAGCATTTTTTTAAATAATTGGGAAGAAAGTATGTACTTGTTTAGTGGATAGTGACAAAAACAAATTATGTTACATGAATACAAGACAATATTATAGCTCCATAAGAAGCTACAAAAAAGGATGTATTCAACCTGCAGAACCTACAGAAATTCATTTAAACTGATGCAGTCAGGTCAACAGAACAAAAAAAAATATTTATACACTATCACTTTGTAAAGGAAAACAATTTTGAAAGACCTGATAACCCTGATTAATGCAATAGAAAATAATGACTTCAGAAAATTGTTGAAGCATTCCCCTCCCCACAATCACTCACAGACACACACACACACACACACACACACACACACACACACACACACACACATACTCCTCTTGGTGTAGATATTATATACTGTAGTTGCAAAATAGGACATATAATTTAAGATATAATTAATAAAATATATGTATGTTGTTTGACCATTCTTATTGACTAGAAGTGAAGGCTTCTAAATAGAAACCTACCACAAAATTATGGTAGGGTTTTGAAGGTGACTGGGTGATGGGGATAAGGATATGTAAAAGGAGAAAAGAAAAAAATGAAATATTAAAATATATACAATTGAGCACAGAAGTTTGGAAGGAAGTATAGAACAGGACAGAAGCCAGTAGTGTCTGCAAGGGTAAGGCTGTTTGCTTTTTTAGACTTCATCAATGTTGAAGCATCAAAGTTAGGTCCAATGAGATATAAATATTAGACCCTTTCAGGAGCAATTGTAGCATTTTGTACCTTCTATGGGATTTGAAGCCTTGGGTTACTCATGGTCAATTTCAATATAGAATTTTAAAAAATAATATAATCAATTGACAGTTTCATATAGGCTCCTTTTTTCTGTCAATTTCTTTTTGTATAAAATATTATATTTGTTGATAACTATTAAAGTTTCAATATTTTTAATGAAATACTTTTCAACTTTTTTGATCATGACTGTGTCCAGGGTTTGTTTGTTTGTTCTTCCAAGTAATACAAAGAATAACCAGATAATTCTCTCACTGGAATTCTTGGCAAGTCGAGGATAAAATATAAGGATAAAATGAATATAGGCCAGTATTCTCGTACAGTTACTAAATAGTCATTGAGAGGTGGAGAGTTTCCTTCCTTCCATTTTGATCAAGTACATACAGTGGGGGAAGGGAGGAAGGACATTAAAGTAAATTATCTGACTGAAAGAGAACATCTTGTATTCTAAACATGATGATTGATGAAACACTTTCTTAATGACTATGAGGAACATTGGTGTTCTCTAGAATTTCCTTGAGGGCTACGATAAGGATGCAAAAGCATTTGACCTCCTTCTAACTCCCCAAAACCTTTATGTAAAAAATTTCACATACATCAAATATTCCATGAGACAATATGCAAGCTTTTTCTATTTCTGGGGTTTTTTTGGAGGGAGGAAGGCAGGGCAATTGGGGTTAAGTGACTTACCCAAGGCCACACAGCTAGTAATTGTGTCAAGTATCTGAGGCCAGATTTGAACTCAGATCCTCCTGACTCCAGGGCTGGTGCTCTACTCACTGCTCCACCTAGCTGCCCCATGCAAGCTGTTTTTAAATACTGTAACTCATGTTCTAGAATTCCTACCCTACACTCTGGTTTCAACGTGGTGGGTGCAGTTTTGATGGGTTACCTCAATTCTTTAGCTCATACTGCCTCCTTTTACTTCATGTATTTCTAAATCTCAAATTATAATTCACATTTAGTTTCCATTGCCATTGGTAAAATTGGCCTGTAGCTTCTGTACTGAATGTATTTGATACTTAAGGTATGAAAAGTATTCACTGACAAAGGAAAATATTTAATTCACTCCACAGATTAAGTAGAAAATATGAGTAACTCTACAGAATCCATAAAAACTGAAGAAAACACCTAAATGAATTCATGATAGCCTATAAACCAGCAACACAAAGTTGTCTCCTTCTCCAATGAATTCTATTTTTTCCAACATGGCTCTTAAAATCATCTAGATTTAGTGACAGAGCATGATGTCAATTCCCCTTAGAAAGAAATCAAACCTGAGGCTGTCATTACATTACAGCAATTCCCTCACAATCTAGTCTTTCTATTGAAATCACAACCCCCACCCCAGATTCATAATACAACACATTTGTAGTTTGGGCTGCCCTGGAAAGGAAACCCCTTGTTATCCTATCTGTACCATCTGAAAGTCTCAATGTAATAGTGGAGTTCAAGTCTCTTGTGCCCTCATATCACGGATTTCATTCCCTTGCTGCTATTCTTCCTAGGACCAGGGACCATGTACATGATCTTCTTCTTTCAAAGTATTATGAATTTCCTTTTTCTACAGAGAACACTGTATGCCTAAATTCTTGAAAAGCCAGAATGGACTAAATAGAAACTAAAGACTCCAGAAGACAACAAGAATTCTTAAGACAAAGTCAAAAGAATGATAAAATCAAAAGAAGTATAAGATTCTTCATATTGAAAACAATTGAATTGGAAAACAGATCAAAGAGAGATAAATGAAGACTGTAAGATTAACTGAAATTCATTACCAAAAGGGAAAAAAAACACTTTTTTCACATTTCAAGAAAGCCTTAAAAATGTGCAGACATAGTAGAACCAGAGGGCAATGTGGAAATAGAAAAAAAAATCTACCAATCACCCACTGAAGGAAACCCCAAAATTAAAACCCCTAGAACGGTTGTTGTCAAAATCCTGGACTTCTAAACAAAATAACAAAGTCTACCAATGCCAGGGGAGGAAAAAGAATTAAAATATCAAGGAACCACAATCAGAATCACACACAATTCAGTAGCTATCCCCTTAAAGAACAAATTCAAACCATAAATTGAAACACTTCAGAAGAAAAAAAAATGAAGTCTACAACCAATAATAATTTATTCAGCAAAACTGAGTATCATCCTAAAGGGGGAAAAATGATACTTCAATGAAATAGAGGATTTAAAAAAAACAGCTGAAAGGGAACTTTGAAATATAAATGCTAAAGTAAAGGAGAAAATAAAAAGGTAAATACAAATGAACAATCAGAAGAGACTTTATGAATATAATCTATTTAAATTCTAATGAAGAGGGGGAGATGTTAAAGGATTCTTTTAGAATCCCACTGCCACAAAAGATCATAGAGGTAGTCAACTGAGACAAGAGACATATAAATAGTTATATCTTTTGAAAATTTTGTAAGAAAAAAGAAAAAGTGGGATGAGCTAAAATGGGAGAAAAAATAGAGATCTTATTAAGATATAGAATAATATTGTGTAAGTATGAGTATATATGAATATATAATAATAATAATAACAGCTAACATTTATATAGCACTCAATATGTGCTAGGTACTATGTATGCTAAGTGTTTTACAATCATTATATTATTGGCTTCTCACAACAATACTGACAAGTAGGTGGTATTATTATCCCTATTTTACAGATATTGAAACTGAGGGAAACAGAAGTTAAGCAACTTGCCTGGGGTCACACAGTTACAAAGTATCTGATACTGAATTTAAACTTAGATCTTGGGGAGGTGGAGCCAAGGTGGCAGAGTGAAAGCAAGGACTTGCCTGAGGTCTCCCCCAAACCCCTTCATATACCTTTAAAAAGTGACTCTAAACAAATTCTAAAGTGGCAGAACACACAAAGAGACAGAGTGAGGCAGATTTCCAGCCCAAGACAACCTGGAAAGTTGACAGGAAGGGTCTATTGCACTGGGCTGAGAGAGGAGTACAGTCTAGCACATGCCACACCAGCCCAGACCTGGCCCCAGCAAAGCCAGGGCAGGCCTCTGGGGACTGAATCACTGGCAGTAGTGGCAGTTTTCAGATTTCTCAGCCCACAGATGCCAGAGACAACTTAGAAAGTCACCAGGAGGGGGTCTGTCAGAACTGGGTGAGAGAGAAGTACAGTTCGGCCCAGGAAGTGCCAATATAGCCCTGGCCCCAGCAAACCAGGAGCAGGCCTTGCTATCAGTAAGGCAAGATTCAGGACCATGAGGATAACCATGAACATGCCTGTATGGTTTGGAATCTCAAAGTATGAAAAACTCTCTAGGTAGAAGGCAGAAGAAGTATAACATTTATTTAGACACACAAGGATCAAATCCCAAGATCAATAATTCCATTTCAATATAGCAGTGATTATATTCCAAAACCAGTAAGCCCACCTTAATGTAGCAACAAGGAAGTTATAACACAGTATTATAACAAGGAAACAAGTCATCTTGTAACTTTCCTCCCTTCTAGGGCCTCCCAGTAAACACTCAAAAATCCTAACTGCCTACTTTCCTGTATTCTCTCTTCGCTCAGTTCTCTGATCTCCAAAGCTCTATGGTTTCCACTCCACTCTCCATTCTGCACTCTTTCTGCAGCTCTGTGGCCTCAGAGTCCTTACTTCTCCTCCTTGTACTGGATTCTGAATTCTCACTTCTGACTTCTGAATTCTCAGTTCTCAATGGCTTCCTTCTGAGTATATATACTCTTTTTAGGGCCTGAGAGATTTGTGCCCAATAAGCAAAAGGGCATGGACCTTAGGCTTAGTGCCTAGTAAATAAAAGGACTAGGCCTGCCTACAAACAAACATCTAATCAAGTTTCCCTTAATTGTCCCCACCAAAGGTCTGTTGAGTGGGTGGGAAAGGTCTTTAATCGCTGATTGGCATCACAGCCTTTGGAGTGACCAAATTAGTAGCAGCAGCAGCTGCTCCTGGAGCTGTCAGCCCACAGACAGAATATTTTAAAATCAAAATGGTGAAACAAGCAGTAAATCACTCTTACCCCCCCTTATTGACCTTGAAAAATGCAGAAAATATTGCCCCAGGAAAAGTCTGAAATCCTGGAACCAGCAGAAAGAAAAGGTGCAGAAGTCTTTTAGCTCAGGAGTGTAGAGTAATTGGCAGGAAAGGTCTCCCTTGATGTGGCTGAAGGGGATCAGTCAAGAATAAGAGGAGTCTCAGAAAGCCAATGGCAAGCCCCACCTCAGAAAACCAGTAACCCCGCCCCAGAGCAAGAAATCTGGGACATTGTCCCTGGGTCCCCAGAATCAGAGATCAACTTTAAAATCCAGAGAAAAGGCAAAAAACATGAGCAAAAAGCAACAAAGAGAAACAATGACCAGATAGAAGTATCTTGGCGACAGGGAAGATCAAAACATAAATTCAGGAGATGACATCATAGTCAATATGCACACATCTGAAACCTCAAAGGGGAATATGAACTAGTCTCAAGTCCAAAAAGTCTTCCTGGAAGAGCTCAAGAAGGATTTTAAAAGTTGAATAAGAAAGGTAGAAGAAAATTGAACAATTCTTTTAAAAATACAATTGACAAAATGGAAAAAAGTAAGATGAAGAAAAAACTCCTTAAAAAGTAGAATTGGCCTAATAGAAAAGAAGGCAAAAAGGTTAACTGAAGAAAACAATATGTTAAAAATTATAAGTGGACAAGTAGAAGCTAATGACTCTATAAGACATCAAGAATCAGTCAAACAAAATCAAAAGAAAGAAAAAAAAGAAGAAAATGTAAAATACCTCATTGGGGAAAAAAAAACTGACCAGGAAAATAGATCCAGGGGAGATAATTTAAGAATTATTCATCTACCTGAAAGCCATGATGAAAGAAGAAGCCTGGACAGCCTCCTTCAAGAAATCATCAAGGAAAACTGCACCAGAGGCTAAAATAGTCATCAAAAGAATCTACCAGTCACCTCTTGCAAGAGATCCCAAATTGAAAATGCCAAGGAATATTGTACACAAATTCCAGAATTATCAGATCAATGAAAAAATGCTGCAAGCAGCCAGAGAGAAACAATTCAAATATCAAACCCTAGTCAGGATTACACAAGACCTTGCAACTTCTACCATGAAAGATTAGAGAGCATGGAATATGATATCCCATAAGGCAAAAGGGCTTAGATTTCAACCAAGGATCAAATACCCAAGAAATGTAAGCATAATCTTTCATGGGAGGAGATGGGCATTCAATGAAGCAGGGGATTTCCAGACATTCCTGATGAAGAGACAAGAGATAAATGGAAAATTTAATCTGCAATGACAAAACTCAAGAGAGGCATAAAAAGATAAACAGGAAAGGAAAAATGTTACTCAGTAAGGGCAAAATGTTTACATCTCTACATGGGAAGAAGGTACCTATTACTCTTGAAAACTGTGTCTTTATTGTGACATCTAGAAGGGATATACGTAGACAGAGAGGGTGGGTTTAAGTTGACTTTGATGTGATGTGATGATGCCACACCTAATTAGGTGGTGAACAGTGATTGTAATGGTAGAAGAGGAAAGGAGGTGGCAAAAAGGGTAAATTACATCACATGTAGAGTCACAAAAACATATTAAATAGAGGGAAGGAAGGGAGGGATATGAACATTGTTTGAACTTTCCTCTCATCAGATTTGACTGAGGGAGGGAATAACATATGCAGTTAAGTATAGAAATCTAACTTGCTCTATAGGCAGTCAGAGTTGAAAGGGGAAAGAAAAGGGAGGGGAGGGAAAGAAAAGGGAGAGGAGATTGAGGAGGCCATGGTCAAAAGCAAAACTCTAGTGAGGAGGGAAAGGGAAAAAGGAGAAAGAAGAGCATAAGCAGGGAGAAGCAGCATGGAGAGAAAGACACAGATAGTAATCATAACTGTGAATGGAAATGGGATGAACTCTCCTATAAAACAGAAGTGGATAGCAGAAAGGATTAAAAACCACAACTCTACAATACGTTTTTTGTAAGAAACACTTTTGAAACAGAGGAATACACATAGGGCAAAGGAAAAAGGCTGGAGGAGAATATATTATGCTTCAGCTGAAGGAAATAAAAGGCAGGGATAAAAATTCTGATCTCAGACAAAAAAGAGTACACAGACTTCAGAAAAACCTGGAAAGAAATTTATGCTGAGTGAAATGAGAAGAACCAGGAGAACATTGTACATGGTAACAGAAACATTATGTGATGACTAATTTGGATAGACTTATCTCTTCTTAGCAATGCAAGGATCTAAGACAATTCCAAAAGAGTCATTATTTAAAATGCTTTCTCCATCCAGAAAAAGACTACAGAGTATGAATGCAGATCAAAGCATATTATTTGTGCTCTCTCTCTCTCTCTCTCTCTCTCTCTCACTTTTTTTTTTCATCTTCTTTCTCATGGCTTCTCCCGTTGGTTCTTCTTTACAACATGACTAATGTGAAAATAGGCTTAATATGAATGTATATGATGAGCAGATATCAATTTACATTCTATCTTGGGGTAGGGGTAGGGGAGATGTGGGGAGAAAATTTGGAACTCAAAATCTTATTAAAGTGAATGTTGAAAACTAAAACTTAATGAATAAATTAAAAAAAAAAACTTAGGTCTTCCTGACTCTAGGCCCAAAGTTGTATCCATCATGCCATTTATCTGCTTCATGGAAGGCAGGGGGCAGAGTGAGCATAATATGAACTTCACTTTCATCTGAATTGGTCAAAGTAGAGAATGATACTCACAAAGAGTTTGGTGTAAAAATACATTAATCTTTAAAAAATAGAGAGGAGGCATTTTTACCCAATTATACTGCAATAAATTTTATAATTGAAGTGAAATGGAAGACTATTTACAAAAATATAAATTGCCTAGAATAGCAGAAGAGGAAATAAAATGTTAAAATAGACGTATTTTAGAAAAAGAAATTGAACATTCCATATGAACTTCCTAAGAGAAAAGCAGAGGTCCAGATGGCTTTATAAGTGTATTCTATCAAATATTTAAAGATGATAATTACAATATGAAACAAATTATTTAGAATACTAAGTAAAGAATGGATTCTACCAAACTCCTTTTTATGAAACAAATATGATACTGATATGTAAACCAGGAAGAGTAAGAACAGAGAAAGAAAATTATAGACCAATTTCATTAATGAATATGGATACAAAAATACTAAATAAGAAAAAAGTAGCTAAAAGATTACAACAATGCATTGCAAAGATTATATATTATAATTAAGTGGGATTTATGCCAGAAATGTGGGGATGGTTTGATATAAAGAAAACTATTAACATAATTGATTACATCAATAATAAAAGTTGTAAAAAATCTTATGATTATATCAATGGATGCAGAAAAGTTTTTGATAAAATTCAATACTCATTTCTATTAAAATACTTGAAAGTATTGCTACAGATGAATTATTTTTCCTTAAATGGATAAAAAGCATATATGCAAAATCATTAGCAAGAATTATTTGTAATTGCGATAAACTAGAAGATTTACCAGGTATGAAAAAAGAATGTGCAATGTCACCACTATTATCGTAATTGTAACAATAGCAAAGAGAAGAAAAAGAAATAAAAGGAATCAGAATAGGGAAAGAAGTAATAAAACTCTCTTTATGCAGATGACATGATGATATACTTGGAAAATCCCCAAGACTCAATGAAAAAGTTTGTTGAAACAATAATTTTAGCAAAGTAGCAGTACATAAAGTAAATCCACATAAATCATAAGTATTCTTTATGTGTATATATATAACAAACAAAGCTCTGCAAGAAGAGACAGTAAAAGATACCATGTTTAACTGTAGACAGTATAAACTACCTAGGAGTATACCTGTCAAAACAAAACCCAGGAACTAGTGAACATAAAGAGAGTGATAGAGAGATACACATACATATATAAAAACATGCATATACATGTATATATAATAAAAATAAAATCAAATTTACATAATTGGAGAAATATTAATTGTTCATGGGTAGGCAGGGCCAATATAATAAAAATGTCAATTTATGCAAGCTAATTTATATATTAAATTATATAAGTAAATTATCACTTTTTTACTAAATTAGGAAAAAATTAAAAAAAATTCATTTGGAAGAACAAAAAAGTTAACAATATCAAAGGAAATAATGGGAGGAAAAGTATAAAGAAAGGAGGGTTAGTAGTACAGATCTTAAACTGTATTATAAGGCAGTAATTATCAAAATTATCTGAGCTGGATAAGAAATAAAAAGGTAAACACATGGAATATAGTAGACATACTACCTATACCCTTTGACCCAGCAATACCACTGCTAGGTTTGTTTCCCAATATGATTGGGAAAAGGAAAAGAGCCTCTACATTGTTAAAAATTTATAGTTGCTTGTTTGTGGTGGCAAGTAAATGGAAATTGCAGGGATGCACATCAATTGCAGAATGGCTGAACATGTCTATGATTGTGATGAAATATTACTGTGCTGTAAGAAATGATGAGCTTGATGATCTTAGTAAAACATGGAAAAACAAACACATCAAATTTTGGGCTACTAGAAATAGGCAAATCTCCCAGTAATTCTCAGGAAGTCCAAGTAGTTAATCAGTGCCCTCGCTTCTCCCATCTCTTGGGCCAAAAAGGTCAAAAACCAGGTCTCTGACCTTTGAATTGGGATCAGAAAAGAGGAACATTAAAGCACAAGGAAGTGAGAAATTTAAAGTTTATAGAATTTCTTCTTAGTGCATGTCATTGAGCATGTCTACCTCTGCTAGATGCTTCTGTTCCAAGGCAGGTAAATTACTACCACTACTTGCAATGCTCCCAGACCCTTTCAAGGAGAAAAAAAAATGTAAGGAGAATTTCTGAGCATGTTTATCACTGGTCTTTATAAGTTAGGTCAGAGGGGTGTCTCCTCCCATAAGTCTACTCTCTCAAAATTCTGAACCACTCAAATCATCAAATGGTATGTAAGCTTGTAGAAGGCAGGGACTGTATCACGTATGTCTTTATGTTCCCTTTGCCTAACATGATGACTAGGATACAATAGGCACTTAAAAAGTGATTATGGATGGATTAATTCATTTTGAAAACTATTCCCCACCAATGAGATCCATCCTCCCAAAAGCACTTTGGAGGGAACGTTCATGCCTTCTATATGATATAATTTCATTTGAACAACCCACTTGAATGTTGATATATAAGAAATTTTTAAAAGTTATCATATCTATGCTGAATTTTTGTTCGTTTCCTTGATTTTCAACATTATATATATATATATATATATATATATATATATATATATATATATATATATATATATAAATATATATGAATATGAATATATGTCAATTCTTCCCCTTTCGTCCCACATTACTTCAGTAATTCAAAAGCTTTAAGTTTAAGGGAGTAGTCTAAAGTGAAAAGGAGTAGTGAGTGATAGTAATAGGTTGGAAAACAACCATAGCACAGGAAAAGGAGTACAGGATTTCCAGTCAGAAAACTTACTATGTGTTTGTCCTTGGGCAAGTAACAATCTCCCTGGCCTTCACTTCCCACTTTTTATAAAAGAATTAGATTATGACCTTCAGGGTCACTTCTACTTCTAATAATCTTTGTAAGAAAAGAAAATATGTAGGGGAAGCAAAGTGTAGTGGTTTCTTTTTAGTGGTATCTCAAATTATTTTTTTTTCATTTTATTTATTTATTTTTTTAAAAAAAATTTAAATTTATTTATTTAACATATTTGGTTTTCAGCATTGATTTTCACAACATTTTGAATTACAAATTTTCTCCCCATTTCTACCCTCCCCCCCACTCCAAGATGGCTTATATTCTGGTTGCCCTGTTCCCCAGTCAGCCCTCCCCTCTATCACCCCCCCTCCCCTCTCATCCCCTTTTCCCTTCCTTTCTTGTAGGGCAAGATAAATTTCTACGCCCCATTGCCTGTGTATCTTATTTTTTAGTTGCATGCAAAAACTTTTTTTGTTTTTGAACATCTGTTTTTAAAACTTTGAGTTTCAAATTCTCTCCCCTCTTCCCTTCCCACCCACCCTCCCTAAGAAGTCGAGCAATTCAACCTAGGCCACACATGTATCATTATGTATAACCCTCCCACAATACTCATGTTGTGAAAGGCTAACTACATTTTGCTCCTTCCCAACCCATCCCGCTTTATTGAATTTTCTCCCTTGACCCTGTCCCCTTTCCAAAGTGTTTGTTTTGATTACCTCCACCCCCATCTGCCCTCCCCTCCATCATCCCCCAACCTTTTATTTTCTTTTATCTTCCTCCCTCTTCTTTCCTGTGGGGTAAGATACCCAACTGAGTATGTATGGTATTCCCCCTCAGGCCAGATCTGATGGGAGCAAGGTTCACTCATTCCCCCCTCACCTGCCCTCTCCTGTCCTCCCACAGAACTGCTTCCTCTTGCCACCTTTATGCGAGATAATCCACCCCATTCTATCTCTCCCTATCTCCCTCTCTCAGTATGATGCTCTCTCATCCCTTAATTTCATTTTATTTCTTTTAGATATCTTCCCTTCATCTTCAACTCACCCTGTGTCTGCTCTCTCTTTTTTACACACATATATATATATACACACATATATAAAAACACACACATATATATACACATATATACATATACACATAGATATATACATACATACACATTCACTTATATATATATACACATAAATATATATGTGTATATATATATATATATATATATATATATATATGTACGCATATTCCCTTCAACTACCCAAATACTGAGGTATCATGAATCATACACATCATTTTTCCATGTGGGAATGTAAAAAAAACAGTTTGACTTTAGTAAGTCCCTTACGATTTCCGTTTCTTGATTACCTTTTCATGCTTCTCTTGATTCTTGTGTTTGAAAGTCAAATTGTAAGTTTCAGATTATAAATTTTGATGTTAAATCACTGGGGGGTGGAGCCAAGATGGCGGCTAGTAAGCAGGGACTAGAGAGAGCTCCATACCCGAGTCCCTCCAAAAACCTATAAAAAATGGCTCTGAACCAATTCTAGAATGGCAGAACCCACAGAACAGCAGAGGGAAGCAGGGCTCCAGCCCAGGACAGCCTGGATCGTCTCTGGGTGAGGTCTATTCCACACGGAGCTGGGAGCTGGGAACGGAGTGAAGCAGAGCCCAGCCTGAGTGGCTTGGACCATCCAGACCAGAAGCCGGACGGAGGGGGCCCTAGCACCCTGAATATGTGAGCTGCGGCAGTTACCAGACCCCTCGACCCACAAACACCAAAGACTGCGGAGAAGGTTAGTGGGAAAAGCTGGGGCAGCGGAGGTGGGGCAGCTACAGCTGTTGTTACTTCCAGCTCCAGGCCCACCTGGTGGGAGGAATCAAGTGGCGGATCAGAGCAGGAGTGCAAAAGCCTGCTGAAGGTCTAAGCCCAGTCTGGACTGGGGGTTCTTAGGGAAGGAGTAGTGCGCTTCTGACAGAGCTGGCACCTCCCCCTCAAACGTGGAACATAGAACTCGTTAGTCTACTAGCAGTCATACCCCACTGAAAAACTCAAGGGTCAAGTTAGTTGGTTGGGAATATGGCCAGGCAGCGAAAACGCGCCCAGATTCAGTCTCAGACTTTGGATTCTTTCTTTGTGACAAAGAAGACCAAAACATACAGCCTAAAGAAGACAACAAAGTCATAGAGCCTACAACCAAAGCCTCCAAGAAAAATATGAACTGGCCCCAGTTCATAGAAGAACTCAAAAAGGATTTGGAAAAGCAAGTTAGAGAAGTAGAGGAAAAATTGGGAAGAGAAATGAGAAGGATGTGAGAAAACCATGAAAAACAAGTCAATGACTTGCTAAAGGAGACCCAAAAAAATACTGAAAAATACAGTGAAGAAAACAACACCTTAAAAAACAGACTAACTCAAATGGCAAAAGAGCTCCAAAAAGCCAATGAGGAGAAGAATGCCTTGAAAGGCAGAATTAGCCAAATGGAAAAGGAGGTCCTAAAGACCACTGAAGAAAATACTACTTTAAAAATTAGATTGGAGCAAGTGGAAGCTAGTGACTTTATGAGAAATCAGGATATTATAAAACAGAATCAAAGGAATGAAAAAATGGAAGACAATGTGAAATATCTCCTTGGAAAAACCACTGACCTGGAAAATAGATCCAGGAGAGATAATTTAAAAATTATTGGACTACCTGAAAGCCATGATCAAAAAAAGAGCCTAGATCCCATCTTTCAAGAAATTATCAAGGAGAACTGCCCTGATATTCTAGAGCCACGGGGCAAAATAGAAATTGAAAGAATCCATCGATCGCCTCCTCAAATAGATCCCAAAAAGAATTCTCCTAGGAATATTGTTGCCAAATTCCATAGCTCCCAGATCAAGGAGAAAATACTGCAAGCAGCCAGAAAGAAACAATTTGAGTATTGTGGAAACCCAATCAGAATAACCCAAGATCTGGCAGCTCCTACATTAAGAGATCAAAGGGCTTGGAATGTGATATTCCGGAGGTCAATGGAGCTAGGATTAAAACCTAGAATCATCTACCCACCAAAACTGAGTATCGTGTTCCAAGGCAAAATATGGATTTTCAGTAAAATAGAGGACTTTCAAGCTTTCTCAGTGAAAAGACCAGAACGGAATCAAATTATTTTTTTTAATGTATAGAAAAGAACATATCTCAGAGAGGATTCTGGGAAGATAGTGTAGTAGGTCAGAAAATTCCAAGCTGTCAAGATTTTCCCCCACAAAAGAGTTAAAATAGCACCTCAGGGCAAACAAAGTGGGGTGGAGACAAAGAAGAATAGGGCACAACCAGGCTCTTCCAGGGACAGTCTCAGAAGATCTGAAGAAGAACCCCAGGACTGGGTTTGGTCCTGGTGAGAGTAAACACCTCCAGGCCAGGTTCTGTTTTAACAACAAACGGCAAGCCCTGAGCTTAGTTGGTTTGATAGGCTGCCTTAAACCCAGCCGCTGGAACTTTTTATCCCAGGATAGTGAGGGGAGTCCTGTGTTTGAGCCCAGGAAGATTGTGGGAACCTCTCCTGACAAGGAAAGCCAGACCCAGCTGTGCTGTGAAGAGCAGTGGGGGTGAGAAGGAACCCACACATGCCCAGTGAGTGCAAAAGCAGTGGGGCAGAAAGCCCCTGGCTGTGGGCACTTACAGGAGGTTGACAGTTTGGCTTTGGTTCCAGGCTAGAGGGAACTGAAGATCTCGGGCAAGAAGCACCGTTTCCTACACGCAGGGCTAGAGGTGATTATAAAAATCAAGTTGTTAACACAAAAAAAAATTTCATAGGCAAAGCAGAAAGAATCCAACCATAGGAACCTATTATAGGAATAGAGATGACTGGGGCTCATCTTCAGAGGAGGATATTGAAGTAAAGAACTCCCCAAAGAGCAACGTTAAATGGTTACTTGCCCAAAAAGAATTTATAGAAGATCTTAAAAAAGACTTTAAAAATCAAATGATAGAGATGCAGGACAAAATAAAAAAGAGTAATCCAAGAAAACCAAGAAGGTTATGAAAGGAAAGTCAACCAATTAGAAAAGGAGACTCAGAATCTCAAGGAGGAAAATGACACCTTGAAAATTAGAATTGGGTGAAGTGAAGCCAGTGAAATTATAAGAGATCAAGAAATAATTAAATGAAACATGAATAATGAAAAAATAGAAGAGAAAGTGAAACATCTTATAAGAAAAAGAACAGATTTGGAGGATAGATCAAGAAGAGAAAATGTAAAAGTAATCAGAATAACTGAAAGTCATGATAAAATAAAAAGAATCTTGATACAATAATATGAGAAATAAATAAAGAAAATTGTCCTGAAGCATTAGAACAAGACAGGGAAGTAGAAATAGAACAATCCATCACATACCACTTAAAAGAGATCCTATGAGAAAAACTCATAGGAATATCATAGCCAAATTCCAAAATCCCCAGATCAAGGATTATTATTATTATTAAAAGCATCAAGATTAAAACAATTTAAATATAATGGTGTCACAATTAGAATTACACAAGACCTAGCAGCAGAGACATTAAAGAACTGCAGGTCTTGGAACACAATATATCAAAGAGCAAAAGACCTGGGGCTCCAGCTGAAAATATCATGCCCTTCAAATTTCAGTATTATGTTGAATGAAAAAAATGGAGATTTGACAAATCCCCAGACTTTCACGACTTTGTTAAAAAAATCCTCAATTGAATAGAAGATTTGACATACAAGAACTAAGAGACACATAAGGTACATACCAAAGACTGACTATAAGATTGCTTACCTTTAATATAACATAAAATGTAGAATGTGTGTCTAACATTCTTGTTAATAATTGTCGAGCTTATAAGAAAGAGTGCGATAAACCTGACTGTGATATGAATTTAAAAAGTAAAACCATTTAGAAACAGCTATAAAGAGTCACTATTTCATACAAGAGAGGTGCAAGAAGAAGAAAGGATACAGAGGATTTAGATGGAGGAGGAGGGCTGTTAGTTCTGGTAATCTACTTTCATCAGGAATGGGTTTAAGAGGGAACAATACATACATATTTAGAAGAGTATAAAAGTCTTCTAAATTTAGAAGAAATAAAATGGTAGGGGTTTAGTGAGGGGGGAGAGGACAAGGGAGGGATTTTTAGGGGGCAGAATGAGGGAATAGGTAAAGGGAGGGGAATAAAGAGGGAGGGTTAACTGAGGAAAGCGGCGGTCAAAAGCAAAGGCCTCATCTCTAAAATATACAGGGAGCTGAGCCAAATATATAGGAATACAAGCCATTCCCCAATTGAGAAATGGTCAAAGGATATGAACAGGCAGTTTTCAGAGGAAGAAATTAAAGCTATCTACAGGCATATGGAAAAATGCTCTGGATCGCTGCTGATTAGAGAAATGCAAATCAAAACAACTCTTAGATACCACATCTCTCCTGTCAGATTGGCTAAAATAACAAATCAGGAGAATGATAAATGCTGGAAAGGATGTGGGGAAATTGGATCATTGTTGCATTGCTGGTGGAGTTGTGAGCTGATCCAGCCATTTTGGAGGGTGGTTTGGAACTATGCCCAAAGGGCTATAGAAATGTTCATACCTTTTGATCCAGCAATACCACTTCTAGGGTTGTATCCCAAAGAAATCACGCAAGCGGGAAAAGGACCCATATGTACAAGAATATTTATAGCGGCTCTCTTTGTGGTAGCCAAGAATTGGAAATCAAAGGGATGCCCATGAATTGGGGAATGGCTGAACAAACTGTGGTACATGAAGGTAATGGAATACTATTGTATTCCCCATAAGAAATGGGGATGATGTAGACTTCATAACAACCTGGAAAAACCTACACGACATAATGCTGAGTGAGCGGAGCAGAGCCAGGAGAACGTTGTGCACAGCCACAGATATATGGATTCCGTGAGGACCAACCCTGACAAACTGCGCTTTTCTCAGCAACCTAAGGGGCAAGGACAACTCCAGGGGACTCAGGATGGAGAATGCTATCTTCATCGAGACAAAGAACTGCGAAGTTTGAATACAGACTGAGGCACACTACATGCTCACCTTTTCTGCTTCTCTTTTGTTTTTGTTTTTGGGTTTTTTTTTTTTTGGTTCTGTTTCTTCTTTCTCATGATTCATTCCATTGGTCAAAATTCTTCTCCATGACTTGACTAGTGCATAAATTAATTCAATGCGAAGTTATACATGACAGTTATATGAGACTTCATGCCGTCTTGGGGAGGGAGGGGGGAGGGAGGGGAGAAAAACTGGAACTCAAAACTATGTAGAACCGTGCATGGTAAACTAAAAATAAATAAAGACATTTCAAAAAAAAATAAATAAATAAATAACAAAGATCAGGAGTAGATTATGTTTGGGAAAGTATATGTCTATATACCCATGTATATATGTATAAATGTATGTAGATATCTGTATGTGTATGTATATATCAAGAAAATAACATCTCTTGATGGAAAAGTATGTCTTGGGGTCAGAAGAACTTTGTTTAATCCTGACTCTGTTATTACTTTTCATGTTACTAAATGAATTCCTCTGTATTCATTTGTAGCCTGTTATTGCCAAGGGAGTTTATGGAAAGTATAGTTGTTTATTTGTTTGTTTCTTCCTAACTGGAAGGAGTGAAGGATGATGGAAAGTGGAAGCTTCATAAGAGCGAGCAGTCTGGGAAACTTCGGAGTCCCTTGGAGAAGAGAGGGGCTATGGGTACATAAGTGTGACAATATCAGCCAGCTGATTGCAAGAGCATTATGACAACAAAATGTACATTATCAAGAGGAATTGGGGCCTTGTCTGGCTCGCTAAACCTCTTAAGGAATTATCTGCCTGGAGAGAAATTTTGATTTTTCCTTGTTCCAAAACCTAGTGAATTTATCACCTTTCTACACTCTCCCCCACCTCTGCCTCATCACTGCCTGGTAAGCTGGCACCCATTAACTTGAGGAGTTTCATGCTCTCTTTAAAGCTTGTTTATTTGCTGCCTGTACTGTTATAATTAGTCTTGTCTCCTGATGAAGTTAAGTTGCCATTTTATTTTGAAAGACTGATTGCTATAAAAGAGTTGACCACACAATGAGGGAAGAAAAAAATAGTGCCTATGGACCAGTTGCCCTTAACGAAACCACAAATGTATCTCTCTCTCTCTCTCTCTCTCTCTCTCTCTCTCTTTCTCTCTCTCTCTCTCTCTCCCTCTTTCTCTCTCCCTCCCTTGGACTCCCTCCCTCCATCTCATGCTCCATCTTTCCCTCCTTCTACAAAGAGGTATGATTCTTTTTTATTTCAGTGTGAGATGCCATGTTTTTTTAAGCACCTCTTTGTTACAACACAGATTAATATATACAATAAAATGTTAAAACTGGATTGAATCATGGAGGTCATGGCCCACCATCATCATTTTACAGTAAAGGCAATTGAGGACTAGGGTATTAAAGTGACTTGTACAAGCGAAATAAGATTTTTTGTCTTGGAACACGCTTCTGTTTCTAGAATCTGTTTCTGAGCCCTGAATTCCTTATCTGCAAAGGGGAGATAATATTACTTGTACATGATTGCACCTGGCAAAGTAGTTGTTGTGAAGAAAAATGCCTTGAAAATTGTTAAGTGCTATGAAAAAAAATGACATATTATTCTAGTTGCCTAGTCAGGTTACTTTTTTTATTTAAATGGAATATTTAGCTACCATGCATTTATATCCAGAGGGTAGGCTTTAAGCCTAGTTTCTTGTGTATTGATTTTTACAGAAATTACTCCAATCCAAGGAGAGTTAATCCTAGAAAATTATAATGTTGGCTAGAGAGCATGGGTGAAAGAGCTATCCTTAGAGAAAACTATTAAAAATATTAAAAAAAAATAGAATAACTTCCTCACCCTCCCCCCAAAAAAAACTTCGGTCTTTTCCTTTTGGAAAATGGATGTAGTCAAATTAAGTTTACATTTCACCTGCTCTCATCAGGAACCTGGTTGTTATTCTTAACAATAACTTAAACAGTTCTCATCTACTTCAACATATCTTACCTGATTACATTAGGTTTAGGAAGCCTGATCTAAGAGCTGCACAGATGACAGACCCTTGTTGATAGAAGATAAATGATTTATTTTAGAATTATGTTTTCCACATTATATACCTACTTTTCTCTGATGATATGTTTTTTGGTCAAATAATGCCAAGAAAAGACAATCTTTCCTGTTATATAGGTATTCATGTATATATCTATTTACACATATATGCATATATGCACATATATAGCATTATATATAAAACGTATGTGTGATGAGCATATGTACACATTCATAGAAAAAATAATCACAACTGAAAGACCTTTGATGCAATTTTACTTAAAACACTGCAATGCCCACTGGACTTAAGCATTTTTATATTGAAACCATTTTGAGCTCAGGCAGCTGAGGCTATAAATTGGTACAAGAAAATCCTTGGCCTTTGTTCAGAATTAATAGATTCAGAAGCAGTAAAACAGGTTGCACTGCATTACATGGAGGTCTTGACAACAGAAATCATGCTTTGAAAACTGGGTGTCAGAGATAGAAAAAATAATTGTCTTCCTCCATTTCTCGCCAAGTAAAAATTCAACAAATGTCCTTTGTACTGATAGATTTTCTCTAAAGCCAAAGAAAACCATGGGAAATCTGTGAAAGAAGTGTTTATATCTGTTTAATTATAAATGCATTAGCCGTTTAAAAGAATTTCTTCTCTGGGGATTTAAAAAATTATTAAGGGTTGATTGTGGGGATTAGGGGTAAAAAACGTCAGAAATTATGTTAGCTTCTATAGGCACAGCACCTTATTATATGACATGGAGGTCTTGCTCACTGAATTAATTGTTTAATACTATTTATTATAAATGGAGTGGAAGCATGGAAATGAGAATGAGGACAGCTGATTGATGCATTAGTAGTCCTTCCCTCCTCCAAAAGGTGCAGTGGCACTATTGAGAGCCTTCATTTTCATTGCAGGGGTTCTGCTCTCAGAAGAGTGGTCTATTTGCTAGTTGTTCCATGCAGCATCTCCTTAGCCAGGTCCATTATCATTCATCCCCCTGGACACACCTTAGGAAATAATATAGATTTATAATGCAATAATGACCTTCACAGTAAACATAATCCTTCAGGTAAGCAGTTCCTGTTACATTAAGTGCTTTCAGTTTTGCCTTGGGACTTTGACTGCTGCAGTTGGTCCTTTTCCAATTGTACACAGATGGTCTTTCGGTATTTATTATTATATATTGTTAATCTGTGATGATAGGGTAATCAGTAGATCCTTTCTTCTACCCTTTTCTTAGTTAATCACCCATTCAGGTTTGAGTCTAATAATTAGTTTTCAAGAAAATGAATGAACAAGATTATAGACCTTTTTTGTGGCTCTGTAGGGTAAAAAGAATGTGCCAGGTTTTCCATCATAAACATCCATTTCTATGATTTTATATGACCACTGTAAAACTGTTCCCTTGGCTAAAATTTAATATTTCACCTTGAATTTCTTTCTGTCTTTTCCCACTAGCCTTGGAGTAAAAAAGAAAGCATTTTGAAGAAGTTATTTTCCATTGCAGAGAATGGCAAGTTCAGATAGACAGAAATATAAAGTGAGGAAGAAACTTCTCTCAAAACTCATTTTGTTTCTAAATAATGTGTTGAAGAGCTATTGGCCCCAAAGGAAGACTTTACCATAGCAAAATTTGTTGTATGTATTGGGTTAGCCATTAAAAGGACAGGCCTTTAATACAAGAGAGGTGGGGGAGGGACTCAAACTTTCTTAATGGCCTGAAGAAGGTAGGAAATACGTATCAAGACAATAACACTGCCTCAATTCCCTTTACCAGAAAGTTTGACTTCTTTTGAGGGATGCTTCAAAGTCAGTGAGAACTACTGCTTAACTGCGATGTAGGGATCCTCCAAGACACCCTGCCACCCCAAGACTCCCTAAAGTAAATGTCTCTGCTAACACAGGTTCCTACTCACTCTAGATGTTATTAAAAATAACAAGAGAAAAGATAAAGATAGACTGCTCATGTAGTGAGGGTGAGGGTTGAAGGAAGACCCTCACAATGTTGCAAAGATCCCCTGTGGTGGATTCAAGGAAGCACAGGACTGAGAGTTACCCCCACCAAAAAAATGCAAAAAAAAAGCAAGGATGTAGAGTTTGTACTGCATATCTTTAGAGGCACTACCTACTTGAATGAGATCATTTTTCCATTGACATAATGGAATATCAGGGCTCTTAAGGCTAATAGAAAGGTAACAAATGATTTGAACCACGTACAACCCAAGAGTGATTTCATATGTCTGTAGCAATAACAATAAATATGCCGAACTGAGGGATTCAATCTTCTAAAATACCTTGATTATGAGATTTAAGATTTTGAGCAGGAAGAAACCCTGGAGGCCCTCTTCATTTTACAGATTAGGAAACTGAGGCCCAAGCTAATAAGTAGCAGAGGCACACTTTGAATTGATGTCCTCTAAGTTTAAATCCTTTGCTCATTTCACTGTAACATGCTGCCTCTACTCACTTCCCTTCCCGGCATACTTCTTATGGTATGTAGTTGACCATTACTATTATTCCTTTTTCTTGTATCATAAAATTTGAAAAGATATGAAATTATACAGTGTGACAGAATCCATAGCACACTAAAGCTGTGTATTTGCTAAGCATTAGTCCTCATTTTTATACCTTTCTCCAATAATAAAAATTGGCCCAATGAATTGAAACATCTATATTTTTCCCTGAGAAATCAGAATGAGTTGTACTTGATTGAAGTGTTCAAAATCAAGAAATCTCTCAATGAAAAAAACCTGTTACCCAATTCTTACTATTCTCTCCAATAAAATAAGACCCAAGAGCTGTTTTCTGAAGTAAGAACGCTTGTTCCTGCTGCACATATTCAACCGGTGAACGCTGAAACCACAGATCAAACAGGAGTACCTAATTCCTGAGCATTCAGTCCAGAACATACAAAAATAACCAACCCTGTGGACATCAAATACCTGAGCCAGTATAATATTTCTCTTTGATCACAGCATTCTCAATAAGATGGCCACATGTTAAGAAGTCATTGGAAAAGGAAGAAGAATTGTGGGAAATCTCTAAGCCCAAATGATTCTTACCCCAGATTGTCTTCCCTTCATCACCAGTAAGGCAACACATCTGAACTCCCAGGTCATTGCGATAGAAACTGCCCAGGATTCAAATCAGTTCAAGACCCATTATCCAGATACCACAGCATACCAAATATATATATATATATATACACACATATCCAGTAAACAATAAAGAGTCAAAAAGGATCTTAGCACATACCTCCACTACTTGAAAATGCTTGCTTTGCAAGAATTTACAGAATCTTTTAGCCCTAAACTGACCCATTGCCTCTCATTATGAGAGCCATGTTTTTAAATGATAAGCTACAGTCATGGGCCTTTAGCTGGCTTTTTTTTTTTTGTTTTGTTTTGTTTTATCTGAGCAATAAATTTCTCTTTCTGTCTACTTTACCTACTTCTGTCTTGTCACTAAAAATAAGTTATGGAATATAGAAAAAAAATTCAAAACAATAGTTTCCTTCTTTCACAAACTGTCTGTTTCAACAATACCCTGGTATGCCCCTCAAAGGGTAAATAATATTTTATGTTTAAAGGTGAAGCTTTTCACATCAAAAGGACACACCCTCAGCTTTGCTTTGGATGCATCCTGTGGTGCCTTGATGTAAGAGACCATCTGTCTGTGTCCTTTCTTTTGCTGTATTATTTTGCATGTGTCTGTGTGTGTTTGTGTGAGTGAGTGAGAGAGAGAGAGACAGAGAGAGACAGAGACAGAGAGAGAGATCATCTCCCCTTAGCCTTCTTTTAATGTTGCTTTGGGTTAAAGGAATATATGAAGGAACAGGAATATGAAATTATTGTTTTGCCCTAGTAGATTTAGGAGGAAAATCCCTAGTAAAAGCAAAAACATAACCTGGAATGATGACCATTGTGTATGGAGAATTATTTGAAGGAGAAACACCGAAAGAGTGTTGGGTAGGTAAATGCACGCATGCTTCAGTTTTGATTCAATAGGTGGATTGCCTGTCAAACTTATTAAGGACTGCAGAGGAAAAGAGAAGAGAGGAAGTGATGAACTTTAAAAGGTGAGTGGCATCCATGTGTGCATGTTTCTCACAATTCACCTCTCTCCCCTTTCCCATTTTGATTTCCTTGTTTTTTTTTTTGACATGAAAGCAGGGGGAAGGAAACATGAGGGTACATAATTTTCCATTTCTGTAGGGCCTGAAGCAAAAACAACTCCCAAATACAGCTATAGAGGAAACCCAGCTTCCTTTCAGTCATTTTCCATCACATTTGTATTTACAGTATGTGCACAAGTAAATGATTCCAATTCGTAGTCAGAATTTAAATCTCAAATATTCTGCTCGCTGAAGAACGAACTATAAATGCAGAGAAGAATGATGATGTATATTACTTTTTCAGTGACAAAATGTAGAGCTAGAAATAGTAAATTACAAGCAGGATTTTCTTATACTACTAATTAGGGAGCAATTGGAAGTAACAGTAGCAGTGCTGACTCTCTTCATTACTTACTCTCTCATTTATTCACCAAACATTTATTAAGCACCTAGTACTGTGTTAGATACTGGAAAATGTACAAAGCTTATTAAGGACAATAATAGTAACATATAATGTTTACAAAATGCTTTCTTCCCAAAAAGAGTGGGAGGGTGTGAGGGAGGTATGAGATCTATGCCCCCAAGGATTTCACAATATAATTTCAAATTCATATTTTAGTTGTGGACTGTTACATAAATTATCTAAATGCTTTAGTTTTGTTACTGAGGCAAAGAACACTTTCTGAATGAAACTGTCTAGCTTAGTTGTCTTCACTGATATGGAAACACAGTTTTTTGTCAGGGTGGTAAAGCATTCTCCCCCAGAAAGAGCTCAGTCAGGCTATTATGTGTTATCTGAGAACATTGTGTGAAACTCAAAAATTAAGTGACTTACTCAAGGTGATCCAGCCAATGAGGAGGTAGTAAGACAACTCCCATCAGTCCAATTTCAAATATAGCACTCTGGCCATTTCTCTTTCTTGTCTCATCTCTACTGATTATGTGAAACAATCACAAGAAAACAGATATGATTCATGTAACTATGAATAGGGTATTGTATGGCTGGTGTATTTAAAGAAGCATTTTTCTACATATGGAAAACAGGTTCTTGGGATACTGATGATAAAGACAAGATAAAGATGTAACCAACTTCGGCTGGGGGCTATCACAGTGATCATAGAGGACAAGCAATGAAGTGAAGAAGTCTGGGTTCAAAGCAAGAATATGACTGAAACAAGCAATATTTGATAGTGGTAATTATTTGGATGAAAGTATAAATCAATAAAAAGCTATTAAGCAGTTAAAATATGTCACTGCATTAATTGATAGTGATACATTACGGAAAAAATAACCACTAACAGCCCTGGCAGAGGAGGAGGAGGAGGAATAGGAAGGGAAAGAGGAAGAGGAGAAAAAGAAGATGGAGGAGGAGCTAAATAGGAGGAGGAAGAGAAGGAGGATTAGGAGGAAGAGGAAAAGGTGGAGGAGGAAAATAGAAAAAAAGAGAAGGAAGAGGAGGAAAAAAAGAAGGGGAGGGAGGTTGAGGAGGAGAAGGAATAGAAGAAAAACTAGTATTTATACAGTGCTTGCTATGTGCCAAGCACTTAAAAATTATTATCTTATTTGATCCTCACAGCAACCCTGGGAAGTAAGTGTCATTAAGTCAAACAAGGCTTTAGTGCCTTGCTCAAGGTCACACAGCTAGTAAGTGTCTGAAGTGGGATTTGAACTCATTTCTTCCTAACTCTATGCCTGGAAATCTATCCACTGTATCACTTAGATAGAAAATAACTTTAGAGGAGGAGGAATAAGAAGGTGGAAATATTGTGAAGGATCCCCTGCAGAAAGTGATACTATAGTTTCGAAGGAAGCCAGGGCTTTTCAGAGATGGGGGTTGAGGGAAGGGATCTCAGGCATAGGAAAGGAATTAAATAAGCATTTAACAGGAACTTATTAAATAAAAATAATAGCTAAGATTTGTATAATACTTATGTTCCAGGCACTGGGCTGAGTTTTACAAATCACAATAGAGTGCCTGACCTGTAGTCAGGAAAACGAGTTCAAATCCAGCCTCATACAATGGCTATGTGGTGTTATGGCAAGTCACTTAACATCTGCCTTAGTTTTCTCATCTGTAAAATAGGAATGATAATAACACCTATCTCACAGGGTTGTGGTAAGGATCAAATGAGAAAATAATTCTAAAACATTTAACACAGTACTTGGAATATAGGTACTATATGTTAGTTGTTATTGCTGTTTATTATTATTAATTATCTCATTTGATCTCATAGAGAAAAGCCAGTAAAAAAGTCATGCAGTGTTGTGTGCAAAGAAAAACAAGATGGCCTGGTTGGTGGACATGTAGAAGAAAGTCATTGTGGCAGGAGGAGGGACCGAGTAGGAGAGGAGTTGAGGAAGGGAGATCAACTAGGTAGTGGCTGTAGTAGTACAAGTCGGAGATGATCGAGCACTGATATAGAGTTGTGACTGTGAATAGAGAGAAGAAAATATACAGGAGGAATATTGTGGAGGTAGAAACAACAAGCTTAGCCAACCGACAGTAATACGATATGAGTAAGTGAACAATTAATGATGACTGAGGTTGTGAATCTGGATGACTGGGATGATGGTGATGCCCTTAAAGATAATTGAGAAGTTCAGAATAGGTCTGAGTTGGCAGGGGGAAGGTAATAAGTTATTTTGGACATGTGGACTTATAGATGCCCATGAATCACACAGTTTGAAATGCTATTAAGATGGTTGGTGATGTGGCACTGGAACTCAGAAGAGAAACTGGGCTTGGACATATAGACCTAGAACTCATCAGCATAGAGATGAAAATTGAACCGATGGAAATAGATGAGATTGTCAAGAAAGATAACCATGGTTAATGGACATGATGTGGCTGAAGATCCAGCGAAAGAAACAGAGAAGATGCAGGTAGACAGAAGGAAAACTGAGGGCAAGGACTGCCCCTATCTCACAGGAATGCTGCTCAGTCATCCATACTTAGGAAAGAAACAGAAAGCAGAGAATGTGCTAGAGTTTTGAGACCAGTCTTAGGCTAATCTAAGTCAATACATGATGTCTACCCCATGGAAGCAGTTAGGGATTTCTATCAGGATGAGGGAAAGCAGACTAGCTCTCCCTGACCCTTCTCCAAGGAGAGGATGCAAGGGTTCAGACACACCCAGCAGATGGTAAAAGGAGAGCTGCTTGCCACATATCCTGGAGACAAAATGAAAACATGGGAGAGACACACAGAGGGAGAGAGAGAGAAAAACAGAGTCAGAGACAAAGACAGAGAAAGACACAGAGTCAGACAGAGATATTGAGACAGAGACAGACAGAGTAAGCAAGAAAGAGATAGAGATCAGGAGCTTTCTTGACTTTTAAAATATACTAATTGGGTAGCTTCTCATGTCCAGGTACCCTATTTGCTTAGTGGATATCCTCTTACCACCGTTAATGATTGTTCTTCATCACTGAACCCCATGTGAATAAGCACTGGCAGTCAGAGCATGCTCAATACAATGAACTCTATTCCAATTCCAGCAATACACAAAAAATATTTAAAGTGCTTTTTTAAAAAAAGTAAAATGAGGGAGAGTAGAATAAATGATCTCAAAATTCACTTCAAACTCTAAAATGAATCATTACATTAAATTATATTAAGCTTTCCCTATTGTACCATATATACATATACACATGTGTACATGAACACATATACATATACATAGAGAACTGCTTGGGACAACTTATGTGTGTGTATGTGTGCATCTCTTTCTCTTTCTCTCTCTTTCTCTCTCTCTTTCTCTCTCTCTCTCTCTCTCTCTCTCTCTCTCTCTCTCTCTCTCTCTCTCTCTCCCTGTCTCCCTCTCTCCCTCCCTATCTATCTATCTATTTATTGCAGCTAGGTAGTGTAGTGGATAGAGTGTCAGACCTGGAGTCAAGAAGTCTTAACTTCCTGAGTTCCAATATGCCCCCAGACATTTACTAGCTGTGTGACCCTGGGCATCTCACTTAACCCTGTTTGCCTCAGTTTCTTCATGTATAAAATGAGCTGGAGAAGTAAACGATAAGCCACCCCAATATGTTTCCCAAGAAAATCCCAAATGGGGTCAGAAAGAGTAAGAAGTAGCTGAAACAACTGAACAACATGCATCACCATGCATTTACACACACAAATATATATGCACAAATGTATTTTGGCATACCTATGTGCATATTATATATATGTGTGTGTGTGTGTGTGTGTGTGTATATATGTATATATATGTATATATATATATATATATATATATATATATACATTCATAGATACACATATAATTTCCCCAGACAATTCTCTATTACTGTATGTCACAAAGCAAATCCCACTATTTTTAGAGGAAACTATTCACCAATACTTTACTATATTAATAAAATTACAGACCAGTTTAAAAATAATCACATATGTGTATGTATTTCAATCCAATGCCAGATATATGTCTATTTTTTCTGCTCAAATGCCAAACACTCTGTGTATTTCATATTTACTATTAATAACATATAGCACATATACTGCAAACTTTGTATATATATATATGATTTTGTTGTTCAGTCATTTTTCAGTTGTGTCTGACTCTGTGACTCCATTTGGAGTTTTCTTGGCAAATATTCTAGAGCAGTTCACCATTCCATTCTCCAATTCATTTTATAGGTCAAGAAACTGACCTGTTATCAGCAGAAAAGGTGCTATAGTTTTGAGATCCAGTCTTAGGCTAACCTAAGTCAATACATATTGACTACCCCACGTAAACAGTTAGGGATTTCTACCAGATTGAGGGAAAGCAGACTAACTCTTTCCTACCCTGCTCCAATTTTAGAGCAGATTGTATGCATTTTTGTATATCATATGAAAAGGCACACACAAACACAATTACAATGATTGTGTATTAATTACTATTCCAAACTCTGCTAGCATTGATTCATGCATTTCTGTAGTCCTGAAAAATCCTCCTTTTGTATACCCTGCAAATTTTCATTAGCCATGTATATCATTTTCATGTCAGGTCAAGTCAATACGTGTTTATTAAATATCTGCTATATTCCAGGCTCTGCTCTAGGAGCTGGTCATACAAAGAAAAGCAAAAAGTTTCAGCTGTCAAGGAGTTTGTGATCTATTGGGGGAAACTATGCAAATAACTATGTATAAAACATTTATAGGAAAAATTGAAGATAATCTCTAAAGGAAGACATTAGTATTAGGAAAGTTTCCTTGAAAGTGGAATTTTAGCTGAGGCTTGAAATCATCCAGATATCAAAACCAGGAGGAAGAAGTGAAGAGAGAGAGAATTCCAGTATGGAGCAGCAAACGAAAAGTTACAGAGGGAGGCAGAGCCAAGATGGTGGAGTAGAGGTAGCAACCCAGTTAAATTCTCCCAACATTCTGCTCTAAACAACTTTACAATAATGCCACAAATTGAATTCTAGAGTGGTAAAGCCAAGAAAAGGTCAAAGTGAGACTTTTTCCAGCCCAAGACGATTTAAAAGGTCAGCAAAACATCTGTGAAACAGGAGTGGAGGCCAGCCTGAAGCACACAAGGCCACAACACCAGCAGTAGGCCTTGGAAGTAGCTGCAACAGCAGCAAGAGATTTGGGTGCTCTCAGCACAGATTGTGAAAGGATTGGACAACTGGTCAGCAAGATATTTCCGAGGAACATTTGCAGGCACTGGGTGCATTGCCCATATGTAGTTCCAGGTCACCATTCCAAAATGAAGAGGAACACTAGCACATGGTGTTGGATGGGAACAGGGGCCTGGGTTACAGTTCCAGGGTGGAGAACAATGCTTATGGTCAGTCACAAGGGAGCAGAAGTCTCAGTTTCATTCCAAGGGAGAGGAAGACTAGCACTTGTGGCTATAGGAAAGCAGGGGACGTTGTCAGAGTTCCAAGGTCAAGAGGAGCACTAGAATTGCATCCAAAGGGGAGCAAGAGACTTTCCAGTGTAAAGACCAGAGTGTAGGCCAGGAGAGTAGTGACCACATGTTTCCTTGGATCATACTATATTGGAAGAACCAAATACTTTAGTCTCTCCACTACCCCCAAACTTGCACTGAAAACAAGAGCAAAAAACATTCAGTTTAGAGCAGTGCTTCCCCTTCTCCCAACTCCAGGAGTAGAACTCAACTTTAATGTAAAGTTAAAAGTTAAGAAATAGTTGGGAAAAATGAGCAAACAATAACAACAACAACAAAAAAAAAACCTGACCACAAAAATCTACTGTGATGACAGGGAACATCAAGCCACAAACTCAGAAGAAAACAATAATGTCAAAACAGCTATAAACAGAGCCTCAAAGAAAAATGTGAATTAGACACAAAAATTCCTGGAAGAGCTAACAAAGTATTTTAAAAATCAAATTAGAAAAGCAGAGAAAAAATGGAGAAAAGAAATAAAAGTGATTGAAGAAAATTGTAAAAAAAGAAAACCAACATCTTGGTAAGAGAGTCTCACACACACACACATGCACACACATGCACACACACACACACACACACACACACACACACACACACACAAATACACAAAAACCTAAAGAAAATAATATGTTAAGAACAGAGTTGTCCAGATGGTGAAAGACGGACAAAAAAGTCACTGAAGAAAAGAATTCCTTAAAAAGCAGAACTAGCCAAATTGGGTTGGGGACGGGGGAAGGTACAAAAGATCATTGAAGAAAATAATTTCTTAAAATTATAATTGGGCAAGAAGAAGCTAATGACTCCATAAGCTACCAAGAAGCAATAAAAGTAAAAAGAATGAAAAAAAATGAAAGAAGACATGCTATAAAAATAATGAGCCAGATAGTTTCAGAAAAATCTGAATAGGATTATATTAACTGATGCAAAGTGAAGTGAGCAGAACCAGGAGAATATTTTTTCCAGCAGTAGCAATATTGGGAGGATGATCAACTGTGATAAGCTTAGCTACTGTGATCAAGACAATGATCCAAGACAATTCCAAAGGACTAATAACGAAAAATGCTATCCACTTCCAGAGAGAGGGCTAATGAAGTCTTAGTGTGGATTGAAGCATCATATTTTTTTTTCACTATCTAAAATTGTTCTTGCTTTTTTTGCGACATGGCTAATATGGAAATAAGTTTTGTGTGATTTTACATATGCAATTGACATCACATTTCTTGCTTCCTCAATGGGGAGGGGGGGTGGAATTTGGAACTCAATTTTTTTAAAAATGAATATAAATAATTAAATAATACATTCATTAAAAAAAGGAAAATTTACAGAGACAGAGTTCCCTGTGTGAAAACACCAAGGAAACCAAATTCACTAGATTACAGAATGTGAGAAGGGAATAAGGTTAAGAAGACTGGAAAGGTAGAAGAGGGCCAGTCTGTGAAGGAGTTTGAATGCCAAATAAAGGACTTTTTCTTTTATTTTGTAGGCAATAGGGGACAATTGGAGTTTATTGAATAGAGTGGTGATACACCTAACCCTGCACTTTAGGAATATCAATTTGAAAGCTGAATGGAGGATGGACTGGAGTGAGGAAAGAGTTGAAGCAGGGAGAACTACAATTATTGCAATAGACCTGGTTTGAGATGATGAGGGCTGGTACCAAAGTTGGGCAGTATTAGAGAAGAAAATGGGACATATATAAGAGATGCTGCAAATGCAGAATCTATAGGACTTGCAAACAGATGAGAGAGAGAGAAAAAGAGAGAAAAGAGGGAGAGAAAGAAAGAGAGAGAATGAAGGATGACACCTAAGTTGAAACCATGGATGGCTGAAAGAATGGAGGTACCCTCAATAGTAATAGGGAAGTTAGGAAGAGGAAAGTGTTGGGGCCTGGGGAAGATAACCAGTTCAATTTTGAACATATTGAAGCCATCTGAGGAAAAGTCAAGGGAAAAAGATGTAGAGCTCAGCAAATAGCCTCAGTATTTTGTTTTTGTTTGCTTCTTTGTTTTGTTTTGTTTGTTTTTGATGAAATATGAGGTAGAAGCATGGGAGGTTTGAGGAGGGATGAAAAGGTCTGGAAAAGCCAATGTCTTCAGCGGAACAATGAATCAAATTTTGTTGTGTTGTTTCAGCCATGTTAAACTCTTCATAACCCCATTCGGAGTTTTCTTGACAAAGATACTGGAGTAGTTTGCCAATTCCTTCTCCATTTTATTTTACAGATGAGGAAACTGAGGCAAACAGGGTTAAATGACTTGCCCAAGGTCACACAGCTAATGAGTGTTTGAGCCTGTGTTTGAACTCAGGCATAGCACTCTATCCACTGCAGTGGTGTAAAAGGATTGCCTTGTTATGCTGAATATTCCCTTTTGATTATTTCATATAAGTTTGTAGTGCATCCTCTTAGCATTTTTTTGTGCATCAATTCATCTTGGTTTAGCAGTACATGAATAGGAGAGAGAACAAAAGATAGTAATTCAAGACTGAGGCTTATGAGGGCATTACTGGCAATAGGATGAGGGGACAAAGAACTCCAGAACAGAGGATAATACAGAGTTAAACTATTTCACCAAGGAGTCAAGTGGTCAAGGGAAGGAAATATAGCCAGTGTAAAAGTAAAGAGCTGGGAAAGAACTAAAGGGTGGAGGGATCAGAGGTCATAGTGAGGACAAAGAACATGTTTAGGGGTGATAAGGCAGGGAGCAAGGTGAAAGGCCAAAAAATTATTTTGAGATAAAGGAATTTTAGAACTCTTGAATGATGGAAGCATTAGTAAGCAGTTAAAACAGATTAGAGAAGGCTGGGTAAAATCAAGAAATGTTGAACATATGTACCATGGAATGAAATTTCTTAGCCACTTCCCAGACCCAACTTGCCCCTCAAGTTAGAGTCCATTTACTCCCCCTTTAGTTTCTATATTTTAGCTATGTGAACTAGTCAACTCATAAGTTTGGTGGTTCATACTAAACTGAATAAATACTCCTAGAAGTTAGAAAGGTGTCAGCCATGAAATCCTGCCCCCCCCGACCCCCCTGCCATGTGAGGGTCTTACAATGACAGGCAATTTTGCTCTCTGACTAATCCTTAATTCCTATGGCTATATCTGGAGTGGAGAAGAAAAGGTCCTTTTCCACAGGCCCCAAGTCACATGATTCTTTCCTCATCCTCCTACATTTAGTCATCCCTTTAGGCCTCTAACTTAAGTTAATTTCCAGTTGTGCACATGAGCTGTCAATTGATTTTCTTTCGTCACCTTGCTTTTGTATTTAGCGAATTCAAAACTCAGTGTTCTTTGGCTTTCAAATCATCCTCCATGAATAGGATAGATGGTATTAATGTAACCTGAGCTTGTCTAGGCAGGCCTAATTTACTTAATATGGAGGCACCCTTGAAGGGCTTTTAGAACGTGTAGAGATTGCTTAACATGGAGGCCTCTACTACCTCTACCACATTCACGGGTGTTGCCTCCCTGTGTCTTTAAATCTGGCCAGACTGAAAAGGTCACTCGCTGTTAAGCTTCTCTTTTTGGACTCTGCTTTCTGCTATGTCTACTGCATTAAAATCACAGTGCTCACCCATAGCACTGATCCCATGAATTGAATTGTAAACAGGGGAAGGACTTCCTTCTGAGCCTGTTCCTGTTCTCCCTCATTTACCTCAACTGGGAAATGGGCCTGGAGGTAGTTATTTCTGCTTTTTTGTTTTTTGTCCTCCTCAGTTTCATGTGTAGAGATGATTCTCTGGGACCTAGGAATTTGAGCCATGACCAGCTTGGAGACAGGATTGTAGATTAGATGTTGTGGCCAGCCCACCATGGAAGCCCAGAGAAGCCAGGGTGACTGGAAGGCCCCCGAAAAAGGCTTTTAATTTGGAACTGGGATTTTGCTCTTTAGGAACTGAGCTAACCTATAAACCTAATGCCCTTCCCTTCCTTAGAGACTGATATAATATGGAGGGAGAATGGGGAGGATTACATCTTTTATGTGTTAGTGGAATAAGTTTGTATATTGGTCATTATACCTTCTGAAGTAAATATTTCTGGGTAAAAGCTACTCTGACTGTGATTAAATGGAACTGAAGTATAAGAGACCACCACCTACTCTTGGGGGAACACCATTGATTGAGACTAGAGTCACTGGCAGAGAGCCTATATGTCCCTGATTCCCCTTAAGGTTACTAGAAAAATCAGGGGTTCAGGTGGTAAGGGTAATGGCCTTCAAGGATCTGGGGCCAGGACAGCTTGTGTTACATTAAAATGTAGTAGAATTCTTTCATTGGGCTAATAACTAGGAGCAATGGGGCCAGGAACACTTTCTAACTTAATAAGATGATTGTAGTATATAAGAGTTTAATTAAATGTAGTTAGGATGAGCATGATTTAACTCACTGGAGAGATGAATCCAACAGGGTAACATCTGATTTATTTGATGGTCTGGAGCTGAAAATTGGCTAGGAAGGCACAACCATTTGGCCTCTTAAAATTTGGGGTGTACTGAAAATGATGGGTAACTGAGTGTAAGGAGAATAGGTTTCTTTTTGAAGGATACGACCTACTGCTTTCTCCCCTCACTCTACCCACACACATCTGTCCCATCCCATAGCTTATATGAATGAACTTTGGAAATATCTCTGCTCTTTTTTGATGCTTTGCCCTTTTTGCATGCTTCCTTTCCTTTGAGCTTCCATTACCGAGAGAGGAGTGTAGAGGGAAGGAGTTTGAGGTGATTTCTTTAGCTACACCCCCGAGAGAAGTAATGACAACTTACAGAAGAAGCATGTAACAGAAAAGGCATATTTATCCAGTGAGCCTAGATTTCCCGGATTTCTGAATACCTGCCTACCTTTCTAGTTCATTTTCAGCAGCAAGTCAAGAGTCCTCAGGTTTAATAGGTATCAGCCAACCAGAGGGAGATTTCCATAACAGCATGCTTCTCTAAGGAGGAGGAGAAGAAAAACACAAGGAACACATTGGGACTGTGGGACTAAAAAGGAGATAAGGACTTTGAGAACCCTCTATGATAATTCCTGTGAGTTGCTTAGATAGTCAAGGTGTAATATGAAAATTACTTTTTTTCTCAACAATCCCACAAAAGGTCTGTTATAGTGTTTTTTGAGTGTTGTATATTTCTTCTGCATCTACCCTACTCTTAAGCCTTACTATGACATGCAGGTAATCTTGGGTTCTGGAATACTGTACAAGCTTAGTACAATCCTTGGCATGTCAACCATGCTCAAACATCTTTTAATATGGCTTCAGTAACACAATTAATTTATTTTCCAAGAAACTACCCAGATCTGACAGAAAACAACATCACTGATAGGCTGACCATCTAACAGAAAAGGGGCCATATGGCAACATGTGACATTAAAATAATATACTTTTAAAATGTCCTAAGGCCTATGTGGCCCTGTTCTGTATCTGGAATGGCAGAATGACAGGAAAGGGGACAGAGAGTGCTGAGCAAATATTTTTACACTCTCAATGAACTTCAACTTTACTCATGGTACTCTAAATATGAGATACTTCTCCAATGACTAATGAATGGACATACTGTTGGATGAATTGAATTATATCAGTCTTAGTATTCTTGTTATAAATAAAACCAAAAAAATGGGGGGAAAAGTGGCATTTAAATGGAAAGATGGTTTGGAGATGCTTCTTGGAGATGAAGAGGGAAAAAAACTTGGAAGTGGATTTTATTATATACCCAGAGGCAAGAAGAAACATTACTTCATCAATATTTGGTTTTCATGTTTTCAAGGGTTAATAATAAATATGTTCCAAAATATTACCTTAAAATATACTTAATTGAAGCTCATATGCCAAAATAGTTGCTGAAGAAGTGGTAGAGAAATTCTATGAAGAACTTTATAATTCCATTTAAATTTAAATCAATACATAATATGTTATCTGATGACTTCAATACAAACAAACAAATTTTTAAAATGGTAAGAATAGGGAGAAACATTGAGGAACGCATGATTCAAGAATAAGGTGTGGGAGAGCCCAAAGACTATATATACACTACTGCTTTATGCCTCATTTTGTTGAATACTTTCTTCACAAAAGCAATTATACTAGGCATAGTGCCAGATGTAGCAAGAACCAAATAATACCACAAAAAAAAAATTCTACTATATTTTTATGAATAAGAAAAGACTTGTTGTGGGAGTCACCCTTAAACAAGTCATTTGTATCGAGTCAAGCTGTCAGTTCTTCTGATCTGAAATAAGAATTTTTTTTAAGAATAATGAAGAAGAAAGATATGGGAAGAAATTGAAATGATTTAACCCTGAATTATTTAAATAATAACTAAAGTTAAAATGGGAAATTGCAACAGAAATAACATTGACTCTGATTATAATAATTTTATCTAGAGGTTTGGCTAATATACACTATATGTCACAACAAGGTGCTCAAAAGGGCCTACAAAGTGATTTCATCAGATAGGGAGAAATGCCTACAAAAGGCAACACCTAGCTAGAGTATAAATTCATTTGGAAAATTTTATAAAAAATGCCTGATTATGAGCAGTTTCATCTCTTAAAGCAGAAAGAAGTAGTGGATGGAAAAACTAGGTTAAAGAAAACTTGACAAGACAGTCAACTAAGCAAATCATCCCAAAGACATTCAAGGATTGAATTGAAAAGACAAATAGCAGAAGAACAATGGAAAGGCTTTGCAAAATCCATTTTAAGAGACTCTTCTTTATCAATGGTAGTAGAACAACAATACTTGAACATTAGTGTCAAGGGCTCAGATGTATTTATAGAGGTGGAGGAAAGAGCAGGGTAGGGCAGGGGAGTGAAGGGCAGGGTAGAGCAAGGGAAGGGAAGGGAGAGGAAGGGAAGGAAAAAAGCATCCATATTGTGTCAATTACACATTGAGAAGATTCATGCTGGAGGCCATACAATTGAAAGGGGATTGAGGGACCAATTTGACACAAGAGTATCTGAAGAAATGAAAGATATCAAAGTGTGAAAAAAATACCTTGTGTTATTAATACTGAAAAAAATGATGAGGAAGGGAATATCAATTACTACCAACCCATATACATATTCTCCATTTATTTAAAATCTTTATGAGGATCAGCTGTATAGGAATCTCTAGCATCCTTGATGAGGGTATTAGAAAGGAACACGATTTCCCCAGGCAGTATTCAGCAATTAACTATATCTTCACTAATTCACAATTGACTAAACGATATAGAGAAAATAAGCTCTCACTTTTTTAATTAAAACATTTAATTCAATATAACAAAATGCCACCTTGCAAGTCTATTTTCCTACAGAGTGTCTCCTGTGTATACAAAGATCAGCCGAGATTCCATGAATAGCAGAAATAAGCCAATTTGATGATTCTCTAATAATAAATATAAGAAGAAACATAAAGTAAGGCGGTGAATGTTTACCAATGGCATTTTTTTTGCCATTTTGACAAAGGAAATCCAGGGCAGAGTCCAGATCAAAGAGGAATGATCAGTGGATGATGAGGTTTTATAGATATTCCTGTATATTGATGAGATTAGGCTAATTTCATAAAGCTTCAATACGTTAAAGAGTCTCTTACAAGAAATGTTTAATGACTCAAAGGAGTTTAGCCTGCCCATCAATACAAAAAAAGAGCAAGTTGATAAAGAATATCTATTGCTCTAAATCACAGGTTTTAGGTATAGTAGCCCAAAACTACAATAAGACATATTTGGACACACAGATATTTATGTAACTATTAATGTATATGTTAGAATGCATATACATATGCATATATGCATGTATAAATATGTGTGTAAATACATATGTGCACATATAGGCAGACAGGCAAATATAGATACAGGTATAGGTGTTGGTATGAGTATAAATAGATATTGGTGTGATGTAGACATAGAAATTTATACAGCCGGTTGCTATCTAAATACAAAGATAGCTCAGCTCACCTGTGGCATGAGTAGGTAACTGATCTGGAAACTAATCTATCCCTCTCCAAGAGAAAATGTTTTTGTTTGTCCTTCATTGTTGAAGAGGACCAATGACATTATGAGGGCAATGTTTTGACTTGTGTGAATTGGACATGATTGAAGCAGAGCAGTGTAAAGTCATCAGCCTCGCTCTCTCCTATAGAGTCACAAAAGTGCAGTAGCAAGACAAACATGACTGGTGATGGTCCACGATGCAGTGGGTAACCTTGGCCTTTCTAAAATAAGATCTTTCCCAGGTCCCAGTTTGTCTGATGCTAAACCCATTCAATGACAAAGGGGTAGGTAAGAGTTGAGAAAAAAATGGTTCAATATGGCCATTACAAAGATGTCAGTCTCAAAAGGAGATACTCAGAGTTTCTGGCTAGAACAGAAAACAATTGCTATTTACACTCATTCTAAGGCATCAAAATCTAAACAATGACGTGCAGAGGCTTGGGTTGGGGCTATTATTGGGCATTCAATGAAAGCCAGAGTAATTTGGACTTAAAGGTATAGTCAAGTAGCTCCATTGAAACACAATGGGCTTCTTAAAAGCCTGTTTTTTCAGAGCTATATTTCAAGAAACCAGGAATAAAAACTGTGCAGGACAAAAAGCAAATTGTCCCAGTTTTTGGAAAACGAATATATATATATATATATATATATATATATATATATATATATGTATGTATGTATGTGTGTGTGTGTGTGTGTATATATACATATATATGTATATGTGTATATATATATATGTATGTGTATACATATATATATATATATATATATATATATATATATATATATGCACAAATGAAGAAGAAGCAGTGGAGAAGGAAGAGGAGAATGAAGTAAAGAAGAAGAGGAAGGAGAAGGAGAAGGGGGAAGAAGAGAAGGAGTGGTAGGGAGATAGGAAGGTGAAGGAGGAGGGGAAAGAGAAGGAAAAGGAGAAGGCAGGAGAAGGGGGAAGAGGAGGAAGAGAAGAAATAGTAGCATTCCCAAACTTCAAATATGCAGGTTGGATCCCCAAAGAGCAATTACTACAACTCTCAGATTGCATAGTAAAGACAGTTAATACAAAATGTTTTCCTAAGAAACCAGTTTACTCCTTCGCACAAATTCACACAAGATCCATGGGAGGAATAAGCTTAAACTTAAGTTCTACTTGTAGTAAGGCACATGTGTAAGAAATGTGTGTAGCAAAGTTTAACTCACAACACCTGCTGTGGAAGTTTTTCTGTGTGTGTGTGTGTGTATGTGTGTGTGTAGAGACTTCATGCAAAACCCTTGCTGTTGTTATTCATCCTTTGTTCTCCAAAAGGACCAATGACATCATGAGGGTGATGACTCGCACATGAATTGGATGTGAGTGAGGCAAAGCTGTGCAAAACTGTCAACCTCACTCACTCCTCCAGATTAATTGAACTCCAGTGGCAAGACAAAGATGAAGATGCCTGGGGTTAGCCCAGGATGTCCTAAGGGGGAGACCATGATTTCTGACTATGTAGAAAGCAAGAGGAGAGTCATAGCTGGCCTTTTCTTTTTTCATGTATATTTCCAAGAGGAATATTAGGATAGAATTATGTATCTGATTGATTGAGATCTGCCAGCTAAAAAGAACTTCTTGAATCTCCTTTTCTAAAAAAAATCTCTCATTAATATCTACATTTTTCTTCACTGTGTTATGGCTATAAGCACAGAACTGGCAAATATAACCTCTCTATATGCGTGTGTGTGTGTGTGTGTGTGTGTGTATGTGTGTGTACATGCATGTGTGTGTGTACAAACAAGGAGAAGGCCTTTGTTTTATGTGAGGTCACTCACAGACCAGAGCACAGGACAGGAGAGGACTAGAAATGTCTCCTTAGATCATACCAACTCAGAAGAACTGAAAATTTACAGGTGCCTAGAAGTAGCTCTGAAAACAGCTATGCAAAACCCCTGAAGCTTGGGAGAAAGCACTCTCCACTCTGGAAGCAGAGTCATACCTTGGCAAAGAGCTCAAAAATGGAATGATTGGCTGGGAAAATGAGGACACAGGGTAAGAAACTCAGATTATAGAATCATTGGTAACAAAGAAGATCAAAACATACAGTCAGAAGAAGACAACGAAGTCAAAGATCCTACTTCAAAAGTCTCCAAGAAAAATATAAGTTGGTCTCAGGCCATGGAAGAGATTGAAAAGGATTTGGAAAATCAAGTAAGAGAAGTAGAGAAAAATTAGGAAGAGAAATGAGAGTGATGCAAGAAAATAATGAAAAAGAAATTAACAGCTTGCTAAAGGAGACCCAAAAATACTGAAGAAAGTAACAACTTAAAAAATAGACTAACCCAAATAGCAAAAGAGATTCAAGAAGCCAGTGAAGAGAAGAATGCCTTAAAAAGCAGAATTGGCCAAATGGAAAAGGAGGTCCAAAAGCTCACGGAAGAAAATGATTCCTTAAAAATTAGAATGGAGCAAATGGAAGCTCATGAACTTATGATAAATCAAGAAATTATAAAATATAACCAAAAGAATGAAAAAAAATAGAAGACAATGTGAAATATTTCATTGGGAAAACTACTGACCTAGAAAACTGATACAGGAGAGATCATTTTTAAATTACTGGACTACCTGAAAGCCACGATTAAAAAAAAGAGCCTAGATATCATCTTTCAAGAAATCATCAAGGAAAATGGCCCTTACATTCTAGAACCAGAGAGGAAAATAGAAATGGAAATAATCTACCAATAGCCTCTTGAAAACATCCCCAAAGGAAAACTTCTAGGAATATTGTAGCCAAATTCCATGTTCCCAGGTCAAGGAGAAAATATTGCAAGCAGCCAGAAAGAAAGAATTCAAGTATTTTGGAAATACAATCAGGAGAACAGAAGAGCTAGCAGCTTCTACATTAAGGGATCAAAGGGCTTGGAATATGATATTCTGGAGGTCAAAGGAGCAAGGATTAAAACCAAGAATCACCTACCCAGAAAAAATGAGTATAGTACTTCAGGGGAAAAATGGATTTTCAATGCAATAGAGGACTTTCAAGCATTCTTGAAGAAAAGACCAGAGCTGAATAGAAAATTTGGCTTTCAAATATAAGAATCAAGAAAAGCATGAAAATGTAAACAGGAAAGAGAAATCATAAGGGACTTATTAAAATTGAACTGCTTACATTCCTACCTGGAAAGATGAAATTTGTAACCTATGAGACCTTTCTCAGTATAAGGGTAGTTGAAGGGAACATACATATATACATACATACATACATACATACATACATACATACATACATACATATATACAGACAGAGGGCACAGGGTGAGTTGAATATGAAGGGATGATATTTAAAAAAATAAAATTAAGGGGTGAGAGAGGAATATATTGGGAGAAGAAGAAAGGGAAAGATAGAATGGAGTAAATTATCTCTCATAAAAGAGGCAAGAAAAAAACTGTTAAAATGGAAGGGAAGAGGGGGGACTTCAAAAGGAATGAGTGAACCTTACTCTCATCAGATTTGGCTCAAGGAGGGAATAAAATACACACAAAATTGGGTATTTTGCCCTACCGGAAAGTAGAGGGGGAAGGCATAAAAGAGGGGACTGATAGCAGGAAGGGTTAGTCAGAAGCAAACACTTTTGTAAAGGGACAAGGTCAAAGGAAGAAAATAAAATTAATGGCGGGGCAGAATAGGATGGAGGGAAAAATAATCTTTCACAATATGACTATTATGGAAGTGTTTTGCATAATGATTTATGTATAATATATATTGAATTGCTTTCTTTCTCAATGAGGATGGGTGGGGAGGGAAGAAAGGAGAGAATTTGGAACTCAAAATTTTAAAAACAATTGTTAAAAATTGTTTTTATATACAACTGGGAAACAAGATATACAGGCAATGGGATATCAAAATCTACCTTGCCCTTCAAGAAAGTCAGGGGGAAGAGGTAGGGAAGGGATGATAGAAGGGAGGGCAGACTGGGGAAAAGGGGTAATCAGAACGCATGCCCTCTTGGGGTGGAGGGAGGGGGGAGAAGGGGAGAAAATTTGGAACTCAAAATCTTGTGGGAATAAATATTGAAAACTAAAAATAAATTAAGCTTAAAAAAAGGTTTATGGCAGAGAATCTATTGTCCCATGGGCCAAGCCCAAGGTTCTGTGAGAAATTGGGAGATGAAGATGATGGCTAAAGTATAGTCAGCCTTATTTAGAAATAGTGGCTAGGAATCTAATGAAGAGAGGTGAGGAATTAACGGCAGTAACAATAATAATAATAGCATTTATGAAGCCTCTACTATGTGCCCGACATTGTGCTAAGCACTTTATAAAGATCACATTTGATGACACATAAAGACAAAGATGTCTGTAAAACATGTCAAAATAAAGAGCATGAGGTTGCCTGGTATGCAAGCAACTATTTCCAACGGAAAATTGTATTCCCACTTACCTTAAGAAAAGGTAAAATCAGAACATGAATTCTGTTAAAAAAAAATCAGAATCTTGTTATTCCTTTAATTTGTTCATACACATGTATGTATACATTCATATATATTATATATATTATTTTATATTTTTATAGATATTAGAAACTAATATTTTATTTTATAGATATTTTATAGATATTAGAAACTAAATCTTTCTTTCATGGTTTAAAAAAAAAAACAGCTGAGGATGGATTTTAATAGGGATAAAACAGTACAATCCAAAAGGAGACTGCCATACCTTCTCCCCACTAGTCCTTTCATTTTGATGGATAGTATCTTTATTCCAAACCCAAGGCCCTCTTCATTTCCAATTCTCTGAAATTATTCCACTGAGAGAAGAGGCTAGACTCAAACCTTGTTTTTCAAAAGGTGATGGGCCCTGCTGCCTCATTCTTGACCTCCATTTGATAACTTCAGAGTAATCATTTGAGGTATTACAGATTGACACAGCAAGATCATTTCAATTTTGTCAGACTCATGACATCTCTTGGAGGGTGTTGCCAGTGCTACAGACACATAGATGGAAGGAGAAAAGGGCTCATTACAATAGAGTGATTAGCAGCTCATCCTCCCTGCAACCTCTCCAACCTTCTAGACTTAACCTCACATATTAAGCCATCTTTTTTTTCTCTTCGCCTGTGTAGATGAACCTGAAAATGAGAATATAGGGGAGCCACTAGTTCAGTGATCAAAAATCCCCGTAGGTATAGATCTCTCTGAAAACAGGATCTTTAATGGAATCATATAAATGATATAATTGGACAGTAGAGTTTTCCCTCTCTTCTTTGATAATGCAGAGACAAAGGTCAAATGTTCATTCTTTCCATGTGAGGAAATGAGAATGGTTTATGGTTGACAGGGGAGGAACAGTGGGTAATCTACACAGTCTTATTGCTCTGTTTGATTTTGTTCAAGGAAAAAAATGGTTTTCTTGGCTCCAGCAGCTATAACACCCAGCTGACGTGAGAAAGAAAAAAAATCAATTCTCCAGAGAGAAAATTCTTGCAAAAGTCACATAATATGATGAACCATTCATTAGTGTGATAAGAATCAATATCTGTATGCAAATAGAGGCCCCAAATATAGTAGTGCACTGCTTAAGTGACTCACTGAATGCTAATCCCAAGACAGTTCAGGGCTACTTTATTCTGGCAGAGGAGGAATTCTTAATGATTTTTTTTTCTCTTTTGAAGCTTTTGATGACTGAAGTGTATGTATGACTGAATGTACTGGGAGATGGGATATCAAAATATTTCCCAAATTGTGCATTCTTGACAAAATATTGACAGTAAGATTCAAGATTACTTTTGGCAAATGTTTGCAAATGCTTAACGTATATTCTATGAATGGATATCTTCTGTAGACTTATCAAACAACACAGTTCTGGAATATTATCAAGAGTCTTCCAAATGATTATAGACATTTATTAGAAGGTTAGTGCTAATGGATAAGTTTATTATACAATGAGTAAGTAGAACTTCTGTGTTTCATCTTTGTCACACAATAATAGGGATAGAGATAATATAGAGAGATGTGTGTATAAGCATATATGTTTACATATACATATATTCATCTCTCTATTTTCCACGTTAGGAAAGATCTTTAATATCTTCAGGGTCTCCTTTTAGGTACTATCATTTTGGTTCAAATAGATGTGCAAAACAGAGTGGGGGGTGTGGAGGGGGTGAATGAGAGAATTTGTGCCTTCAAAGGAAAAGGGAACTGGTTTATAAATGGTACCTTTCATCTCCAGAGCTGTTAGCTGGAAGGCAATGCCGAATGTTTAGTCTAAAAAAATGAGCTCAAATGACTCTATCTAAAGTATAAATGTTACAAAGTGAGCTAACAGCTTTAGCTATTTTGCTTTCCAATAAAAACAATCTTGCTTTTTTTTTTAGTGATGCTGAATCTTTCTAATCACAAAAGAAACACATTTCTGTTTTTCTTAAGACAAGTATTAGCATTTTTACTAGATATCTCAGCAAGTACACATATGAAAAGAAGCTAGTTTCTCTATTAAAAAAGGGTATTTTTGTTTTGTGGGTTTTTTTAATGTGAAAGGTCTTCTTGAGGCTAATTTCTCTGTGCTGCTTAAATAACTTGTAGCAGTTGATTAGGCACTTAGGGAGGTGCATGAACTCTTTCTGTGCAGTAAGGATATTATATAAGTGAACTGTGACATCAGTGCACGTAAGCCAGAATAGATAAAGGACAAAGATTGGTAATTTTCCCCCATTTATTATATTACTGCAATAATTTCCCCAATAGTATCACAATGTGCTTCATGAGGAAGTAGAACAGGTTCTAAAGAAAACAAAGATGGAAAATAAATGTAAGTTCTAAGGCAGGGGTGGGGAACCTAGGGCCTCGAGGCCACATGTGGCCCTCTAGGTCCTCAGGTGTGGCGCTTTGACTGAATCCAAACTTCACAAAATAAATCCCCCTTTTATTAAAAATATCGCATTTTAACTGCTTAACAATTTTTTATTGATTTACACTATCTCATCCAAATAATTACCACTATCAAATATTGCCTGTTTCAGTCATATTCTTGCTTCTAACCCAGATTTCCTCACTTCATTGATTATCCCCTGTGATCACTATGCTAGTCCCCAGCTGAAGTTTGGTGGGAAAGGGAGGGAGTGACATGGTCAGACCTGCATTTAATAGACTTGCAAATGATGATCTGTTAGTGGGGTTTCGTATGATTCGTTTGTTACTATGATCTCATTTAGGAAAAAGGGGAAGATTGGACTAACTTTGTAATTTGGTTGAATGCTTAACTAAACAGATTATAAGGGGAGCATTAAAGCACAGAAAAACAAATAAGGTTATACCAGAACAAGTATGTGATGACTTGATACATAGACTAGAGATAAAAATGACATCTACTTAACCTGAACCAGTCTTCACCAAATTTTGATAAGGTGAACACAAAGTATGTAAGATTTAAGTAATTCAAGGGCAAAACTGCCCAGAGATAGTTGCCCTCTAAAGGTTCAGACTCACCTTATTCTAAAGCATGTTCTTGTTTCTCAGCTTTGAAATCAAAGCGAGAAACTCACATTGGAGACATAGTTTTGAGACCTAAAGAGCAACCAAAAATCTGATGAAAGGAGTAAACATGGACAAAACCAGGCTACCAGGAAAGGTGATGACACAAAGAAAAGTTAGGTCGCAAAAGCAGGATATGCAGACAACACCAGATGACAATGGAGACATGGAATTATCTCCTGCTAAAGCAGTAGAGAAGTTGGTCATATGTAGGCTAAATGTATTCATCAGGTGAAAGCAGCAAAGGTGCTGGCAATTTTGAGGAAAAAGTAGATAGGGTCAGGTGAAGACCCTGAAAAAAGCAATATGACTTCATCATAGATTTCCTATGGGTCTCCAATACTTGAACTCATAGGATCCCATATAGAGGTAATCATGAAGACAGAGAATGTGAAATGCAATGCTCTCTTGGATGGTGCAGCACAAATGACCATCATATCCCAGGATTTTATATGATATTTAATTGAAATCTCATGACAGTCTTTTGAAGGACTTGGACAAAAGCTGTCCATGTCTGGGACACGTCCGATTAAGCCTGGCATTTGCTAGGAAGGCTGTTGCTATCAACAGAGAAAGTGAAAAGTTTGAGTATGGAATATTTGGACTTGTAAAATATATTTGACATGTCATCACTCATTGGAATCAATCCCAATCTGTTCAAAACACTAAAAGGATACTTCAAATAACAAGCTAGGACCCTATACCTGAACACTTTTACTCTTTATAATCTGCACAGTGCCATCCAATAGAACAGCAGTAAGTGGTGACAACGAGCATTACAATAACACCGATTCTTTTCAACTTCACTATGGTGACTATGGTATTTTGTTTTGGTGATTCTCTAGTAACAAAAACAAATGAACAAAAAATGAAATGGAAGGATTGAGGATGAAGCTCTGCAAAAGGACAGATGTATTCTCACTTCAAGAATGATATACCCAAGATGTTGCTCATAGGCTCTAGCTTACTAGCTCCTGATTTGGGAATAACTTAGGAAGATTAATTCATTGGCAACAGATGACCTCAGAAATCATGTCAAAGATCTGCTAGTCAACGGCAACATTCTAGAGTCTTAGCAAGCCTTATGGATCATCCATAGTGATAGTACAGAAGAAAAATCGAATGATACAAGTATTTAATCCCCTACCCTCCAGAACCAAGCAGAACAGGAACTGGACATTTTTTAGTTTATTTTCCTTCTAAAAATATGCTGCCCAAAACAGAGTACAACACTTTAGATGTGGTCTGACCGGGGTGGGGGTGGTGGTGGTTTACAGTAGGATAATCATCTTTCCTTCTATGCTTTTCTTTCTTTTGCTTTTTTTTGGCATAATATTTTATTTCTTTCCCCAATGACATGTTAAAACATTTTTAGGGGCAGCTAGGTAGTGCAGTGAGTAGAACACCGGCCATGGAGTTAGGAGGACCTAAGCTCAAATCCAGCCTCAGACACTTGACACACTAACTGTGTGACCTTGGGCAAGTCACTTAACCCCAATTCCTCTGCCTTCCACCCTCCAAAAAAACAGTTTTAACATTTTTTAAAAAAAGCTTTGAGTTCCAAATTCTGTCCCTTCCTTCTTCCTCTCCCCCTCCCTGAGACGGTAAGCAATCTAATGTGGGTGATACATGTGCAATCATCTAAAATATTTTCATATCAGTAATTTTGTACAAGAAGACTAGATCAACAACAAGAAAAAAAGAAAGAAAATGAAAAATAGTATGCTTCGGTCCATATTCAGATAATATCAGTTCTTTCTCTGGAGGAAAATAACATGTTTCATCATGAGTCTTTTGGGATTGCTGTAGATCATTGTATTTCTGGAAATAGCTAAGTCACTCACAGTTCTTCATCATACAATATTTCTGTTACTGTGTACAGTGTTCTTATGGTTTTCTTCACTTCACTTTGCATCAGTTCATGTAAGTCTTTTTCTGAAATCATCCTGCTCATCATTTCTTATATGCATAATGATATTGTATTGCAATCATATGCCACAACTTGTTCAAACATTCCTTAATTGATGGGCAGTCCCTCAGTTTCCAATTCTTTGCCAACTCAAAAAAAAATGTTCTTATAGATATTTTTGTACAAGTAGGTCCTTTTCCTTTTTGTATTTTGAATTTCTTTGGGATATAGACCTCTCAATGGTATTGCTTGATCGAAGTGTATGCACAGTTTTGTAGCCCTTTGGGGATAATTCCAAATTGTTCTCCAGAATGGTTGGATCATTTCATAACTCTATCAACAAGGCACTAGGGTTCCAGTTTTCCCATAGTCCCTCCAACATTTATCATTTTACTTTTTTGTCATATTAGCCAATCTTATAGGTATGAGGTGGTACCTAAGAGTTATTTTAATTCACATTTCTCTTAGCAATAGTGATTTAGACCATTTTTTCATATGGCTATAGATAGCTTTGATTTCTTTGTCTAAAAAAACTCCTGTTCATATCTTTTGACTATTTTGCAATTAAGGAATGACTTGTTTTCTTATAAATTTGACTCAGTTCTCTATATATTTGAGAAATATGGCCTTTATCAGAGATACTTCCTCCAAATTTTTACCCAGTTGTCTGCTTTCCTTCTAATTTTGGTCACATTTGTTTTGTTTGTATAAATTTTTTTAATTTTATATAACCAAATGATCTCTGTTACATTTTGTAATGCAATGCTTTTCAATGGCACCAATGCTCACTTTATCTTGACTGGCATATCCCATTTGATTCATAAAGAGATTGCTGCAGGCTCCAAATATTTTTATACTAATTAGTATCTAGCCATATTTTCCAATCTTGAACTTATGAGACAACCTTTGTCCTCACTAAATTTCATCTTATTAGATTTGATCCAGTCATCTGGGCCTGTTTGGATCTTTTAAGAGCTGCAACTTTGACTTGTAGGACTGACTGACAAATACTATCCATGTCTAGGATACTTCTAAGTGAGCTTGAAGTTTAGCAAGCAGGCCATCACTATCATCAGGGGACATGGAACCAGGGATATTTGGACTTGGATGACTTTGACATTAATCATGTTAAGCCATTTTTCTCAGATTTCTATCAAATCTGAAAACTTTCTGTGTGAATTCCTTCCATACATTCTGCAATTTTACCAAACTGTCCTCCTTACTATTCATCACAAATGACATTCCTTCTCACATTTTTTTATCTTTACATGCCAATGATACATTCCTTCTTCACCTCAGCCTCTTAACACCTATATTTTCCTTCAAAGCTCTATGACCATTAAAGCACTTTGAACATATGAGTTAAGGGAGAATCCTAGAACTAATAAGGGGCAGCTTTTACTGGTCCAGCATGCACGTAGATGTCACCAAAAGGTATGGAACTTGTGCTTGTTGTATTCAAAGAAAAGTACTACTCACTTGTGCTGCTTATTTAGAAAATAAAAGCACTTAAACAAAACTTTTAGAAATTGACTTTATTGGCTCTCTATCTCTGGTAGAAGATAGTAAGAATAGAGGCTTGGTATTTTTCACCAGGTATTTATAGGCTGACTATGAGACCAGAAAGCTTCCATCATTGGTAAAATAATGTGGGAGTTGATATTTATTTTTTCCAGTATCCATTATTATGACCAAGGCAGAAAATTTGAAAGCCCATCATTCAACAATATGTTAGCTATGGCTCTTATCAAGAAGCAGAGCTTCAATTTACTAGCCCTAAGGAGATCCACATTATATTTCAACCACATGCTACTGAACATTTAGGGACACTGAGATCAAAACAAAAATGTCAGTGGAGTCAACATGTGGCACTCCTAGTGTGGAGGAACTGGGCAAAATCTATATGTTCTAAGTTCAGAGAAGTCATCTTTTCTACCCTTTTCGACATTTAATGTAATCTTAGAGGTCAAAGAAATAGAGTCATTGGGTTGGGTAAATAAAGAGAGGCTGAATTTTATTCTGATCTTATCTCAAAGGGAGGCCTGTACTTTCATCCCTCCTAGACATTCTAATGTTTTGATGAGATTGACTACAGGAAATAACTCTACTCAGAATAGACCTGATCTTGGAGAACACTCAGGTTATTCCAAAGTTAAGACATTCCACTCCCTCCCCCTCCCCAAAAACATCACCTGACATCCTGTACCTATTATTCAATTTCCCAAATATGGAAAGTGATTGAGTACCCTCACCTCCCTATGTGCTGTCACTATCATTTGAATATTAGCTACATGAAAGCAGAAAGTTTTACTTTTTTTTTTTATTTGTATCCAAAGCCCTTAGCATAGTGCTTTGCACCAAACAAGGGCTTAATAAAATGTTTTCTTCATTCATCCATGTGTGCCTTGCATGTAATTGCATACGCACATTCATGCATACAATTACTACATGCTTTCAGCATGCTGCTCTCTTATCATCATGTACTGCAGAGGAATCTGTCAGCTATGTAATATTCTATGGATTTTAGTGTAGTATTATGACTGTATGTAATATGCCCTGTGTGTAATTTAGACTTGTAGTTACTGAAGTAGTCAAGTTAGCAATGCTTTAAAATGTACAATATATACTGTAACAGATTTTGCATGGGACGTAAACATATTCTAACCCCTGGGGAGGAATATAATCTGTCTCTTGGAACCCTATCAAATGGGCTTGGAATAGAGCAAAAGGGAATGGAGTCCGGGAGGTGGAAGCGTCTAAGTGGAGATGACCTTCCCCAGTTCTTTTTAAACATCAAGGAGATTTCAGAATATGCCTGAGGACAAACTACCAAGATCATTTGGAACTCTAACCATGGAGGGGACCCTGAGTTTAATGTGCCTTGTGTATGGGAGGTGTTCCAAAGACCAAGCCAATCTAACACCAAGACAGGAAGGAGACTATGAGAATTTTGTAAAATGATGTCTTTATCTTAACTTTCAATAAGCATGGTTTTAGGGAATAGTCAGGTCACCAACAGTTTATTTACTGCTTATTGTATGCCAAGCACATGAAAAGCACTGAGGATACAAAGAAAGGAAAAAACAAAACAAACAAACAAAAAGTCCTTACCCTCAATGATCTCAAACTTTTATGGAAGAAGACAAGATACAAACAAGTCTATACAGGATAAATTGGAGATAATTTCATAGGGCACTAACATTATGGAGTAGCAGGATAGGCTTCTTGCAAAAGGTAGGACTTCAATGAAGATTAAAAGGAAGCCAGGAGGCAGAAGTGTACAGGGAGACTATTCTATCCATGGGGGACAGTTAGTGAAAATAGTTGTGAGATAGTGTCATCAGCTTCTTTCTCTCTTCCAGAGTCATTGAAATCCAGTGGTGAGACAAAAATCAAGACCACCAATGATGTCCAGAGATGAAATGGATGACCTTGGTGTCTTCAATGTATATCTGAGCTCTAAGTCCTCTGCAGTGCCTGCTTCAGCCTCCTTCATGGCCAATGGAAGAAATTGTTCTCATCTGCGCATTTCACCAGGGAAAGTCTTCACATGCTTAGGGTAGACATTCCCTTAACTCACTGATAGATTTGAGGCCTCTCCGTTACCCTCAGGCTGGTTTAGTTTGTCTGCTGGGACAGTTTTGCCAGGGTGTTGCCACTGTGCATGCTACAGTTTCTTGGAGCCACAGGTGAGAAGTAGGAAGCAAGTGGACACAAAAGGTGGATGAACAGCCCTGAAAGCACATGGCAAGCTCTCATACCAGAGATGCTCGTCCTCCCTGAACATACTGAGTGTAGCCTCCTGACTCACCAATTATAGTAGGTCTGAACCTTTACAGAATGACATCATTCCTAACTTTTTAAAGAACTGTGTAAATAGCCTTTGATAATAACCTTATACTCTTTAATAGAAGGTACTAGGAGAAAGCACTTGATGGTGCAATGCTGCACTCTTTCCCCAAATACTAGAGAGCTATCCACACTTGGGACTGTGGATACTCCAAAGACCAAAGGTACTTGATTTGCTGGGGACAAGTGGCATTTATCAGGATACTTCCTGATCAATGGATTCACCATGCCTCTACTCTTATCCCTCCCCCAAACCACAAGTACTAAGTAGCTTAGTGTAATGGCAAGCAGGGTGGGACTTTTTGTTGTTTTTTTGTTTTGAAGTGCTTCTCAGCACTAAGGCGATCAAGTGCCTTTGAGTCTTGCCTCTGTTTCAATCAAGAGTCTTTGATTAAATAGGGAGTCACAGGAAGGCCTAGGTCACGTGTATTTGAGTCACATAGTTGTGATGCCCTCTGACCCTGAAGAAGTATATATATATATACTCTGAGGTTACCATTTTGCTTCAGGCTCACTCATAGGAAGGGTGTTGGTGTGAAGACTCTAGGTAGCCATTAAGGAGCACCCCCGCTCCCAGCTTTGAAAACTCAAATGTTGGTGCCTCTCTCTCTGGTAATAATGTATGTATAGCTATGGTCAGACAGAAGCCTGTCTGTTGATTTATGTTATTTTGTTCTGTTTATAATTTTTGCTTCTATTTTCTGTTTGTATTCTCTCTGAAGTCCAGGGTGCTGACTTTTCCCCCTAAACTAAATGAATTATATATGTATGTTTAATTAAAGTAAGATTGTTAACCTTTTAAAGTCACTTTCCTTAGAAAAGCAGATCAAAGAACTTGTGCTAGCAGCCCTCTTGTGTGCTGATGTTATTGACCTTACACAGCAATAGTAGCCACAAGTAACATTATTGTTACATTTAGTTGACATAAAAACAGCAAGTGAGAGACAGACAAAAGAGGTAATTAGTGGGTGATATATTAAATTAATTTTTAAATATCTACCTATACATTAAATTCCCTTGCAGAGTATGAATTTTTTCCCCATTGCACTGGAAGAAAAGCTCAGTTTTTGCTGGTGAACCTCTATTACCCTTTAAAAGACCAAGCTTGCAAACTGTGTCTCTTCCCTAATCCCCACTTCTAAAACTATGTAATTCTTTATCTCCTTGGGTGCCCTAATAGAAGCCCCAAGCTTTTTCCTTTGGGCATGGGCAAAGTTTATTTCTTAAAATTTGTTATCTTTCTAATTATTAAACATTTACTTTGTCATTTAAGCCAGCAATCATGATAAAAGTGTTAGCCACAGGCATCTGTTAATCTTGGTGTATGCACTGTGAATTCAGTTGGGAGGAGGGAATTGAGGTATATCCCAGGAGAGAAGGGAGAGATAGATATTAAAGTATAGTGTTTTGTTAGGACATTTTCTCTTGTTGGGGTGTTAAGAGCTGTAAAAAAATAGAACTGAGCTTTACTTTGCTAGATAGATATAAAGACACAGATATAGCTGTCTATAGATATATTTAGATATATCTATATCTATATATAGCTTCCCAGATCAGAGCAAGAATGTGTATACTGGGAAACATACTGAGGCAACAAGTCAATGGTGGCGGGGAAACAAATGAGAGTAGTCTTTCAGATCTGGTTCACAGCTGAAACATTTATGTTTTAGATGAACCATATTAAAGGTGAAAGAATAATTATCATTTAGATTTCCCTTACAAAACATAATGGGTGGAACATTTCTGAGATTGATCCTGGTGAGGTTTGTTTCCATTTCCACACTGGAAAAGCTACCAAATTTAATGTAGTAGAAATGGGTGTATCGTGGAAGGTTTTGACCTAGAGGTGGTACCAGAGCTGAAACTTGAAAGAGGGAGGTGAAGGGGAGGAAGAAGTAGATTCCAGGCCCAGGCAATGCTTCCACAATGCAGCAAATAGAAATCGAAGTTTAGGGAGTGGCTGTGAGTTGCTTTATATAGCTGTAAACAGAGTGAAAGCGTGAAACAGAAAATATATGTTGGCACATACAATGGAGGGGAGACCTATTAAATGAGTCTGGAAAAAAACAGAGTGAAGGGTGATTGTAAAGGATTTTCAAAGCCAGGATGAAGAATTTGTATTTTATCCTAAAGGTCCACAGAACATTTTGGAGCAGGAGAGTAACATGCTCAGATTTGTGTTACAGGAAGATTATTTTTGGCTTAACTATAAATTTAACAGGAGAGACAGGGAATAAGGACAACAATTAGGAGAATATTAAAGTCCTAGGCAGCGAGATGGAACTGTGGACCCAGTGCAGGAAGACTCAGGATCAAAATTGTCCTCAGAGAGTCACTAGCTATGTTACCCTGAGCTGGTCACTTACCCTCTGTTTGCCTTAGTTTCCTCAGTTCAGTTTCCTCAACAATGAGGATAATCACAACACCTACCTTGCAAGGTTATTGTGAGGATCAAAAGAGAAAATATATATAAAAGCATTTTGGCATATAGTAGGCATTTGATTGTTTTTTACACTTATATATTATATTGTATCATTATTTAATATAATTAATATAATAAAATATTATATTCATTATATATTATTTATGATAATTTAATAGGCACTACATTAATACCTTCTTTTCCCTTCCTCCTCTGCCCCTCACCACAACAAAGAAGCAAGCAAAGAGATATTATAGTTATCAAAATATATGAACTTAGTAGTAATATATAAAAATAGGATCATGGTTGGAGGTAGGAGGAAGGAGATGGCTACTTCTCCCCACCTCACTCCATTCTAGCTATTCTCCAGTAAACTATCGACATTCTCTCCTTGGTGTTATATTGACTGCAATGTTGTCACTATATCTTCTCTTTAAATGGACTACTGATCTCTGAGAATGAGTTTCCTAGGGCCTGAACACATGCCACGTGACAACACGGTGTACTCCAGAGCTTGACCTTGAGCCCGTTGGCTTCTAGCTTCAGATTTCCCTTCTGACCCATGCTATCTATCTTGGGACCTTGGATGTCATTGAGGCTGTTAATTCAGCTGCTGAGAGGGGATGATAGTTATTTTAAAGAGGTAATATAGGTAACGTATGCTATCTATTCCTAGTCTCCCCCTTGGTGATTTGGGACGATAGCTATAGACATTACTCTAGAGGCCATCTAATCTTTAGTCCCTTATTTTACAGATGGGAAAAATGAGACACTAGGGAGTTAAGTGACATGCCCAAGGAAAAAGAGGGAGTAAGCTCCAGAAGTAACATTTGAACTTCTGTTCTCTGAGGCCAGGACCAGTGTTTTTTCCACCACAACACTGAGATTCTGGTTCAAAACCTTAGTCAACAAAGTAATGGACATTTTCTTCTACCTGTAAAAAGCAGGGAAAAAATGATGTTTACAATGGATATATTTTGAAAGGTGTGTTATTTTGTATATTGAATCACTTTTAATAATGAATCTGCTGACTTCCATTCCTAGTTCTGCCCCCAAATAGCTCCAAGTCATTTTCACCTTACAGGGCCTCAGTTTCTTCTCAAAATGTAAGAGTTGAGTAAAACCATGTCTGTGGTCCATTCCAAATCCAAGGTCCTATGACTGTCTGATTTATATTGGAGTTCAAGACGGAGCCCTTTGGCCAAGGGCTGCACAGAGATTCACCATGCTGTTTTATATGACCTCACAAAATGGTAACTATACCTTGAAATGCTGTTGTTTATAATAACCAGAAAACAGACCTGTGGAAAAGATCTGGTCAGACTTTGACAGCAATAAGCTTCTTTGCCAAGAATTATATAGTCCTGGATTTTTGCATGATGTCTATTTTTACGTACATTTTAAAATAAAAGGAATGTTTTATATTAAAAAGCAACCTTACAGTGATTTAAAAAGAAGAATTGTAATATGATATTACTACCCAAGTACATTAATTCAGAATATCTTGTTATGTTTAGGGTGGGAATAAGCATGGTCTAGTTGTCCAAAAGATTTTTTTTTTCTGAGTGAAAAATGAGTGGTTCCAAGCCATCAAGTTATCAGGAGTTTTCCTTAACAATCAGTATACATGAAGTTCATCTGATTATGCCATAGAACCAAGAAATAAGTAGAAAAGGCAAAAAAAGAATGTTAGAGCTTGAAAATACCTGAGAAATCCTGTCTCCTAAAGCCCATTAAACATATAAGAAACTGAGTCCCCAAGAGATAAAGTGACTTACCCAAGGTAACACAGAAATTAAGAGAGCTAAAATTTGAACACAGATCTTGTGACTCTAAATAGGGCATTCATTCCACCATGTTACATCTTCAATTGCAATCAAATATGTTTAGTATTTCACAATTTTTTTAAGTCAACTCACCTTTGATATAAGTAACCCTGGGAGAAAAATTTCTTTTTATCCTACTATATACGGCTATGAAGAGGTTAGAGAAAGAAAACAGTTGGGTAGGGGTTTGTTTGTATACGAAAAAGGACTTTGGAAAAGAAAGAGATTAATTGAATGCATGTAGTCTTTTACGTCTCATAGCTTCACAGGACAACACTAGAAACTACCATAAGTGAATCTAGCAATGGCATGAAATGGAGTAGAACATTCTACTTATTTCAAGTATCTAAATACAATCCTGATCTTCAAAAGCCATATGATGACTAAATAATACACATTGTACCAGCAACTCATTGTAGGATTAGGTGCTCTTCTAGTCCTTTTCAGGTGAATTTTTTAGTGATTTACATAGCAGTCTCCTATGATATAGCTAGGTGATAGCTAGGTGCTACAATGGGTAAGTCTCTGGGTCTGGAAGAAGAAAGGCCTGAATTCAAATATCTCTGCAGACACTTTCTAGATAGTAAGTCACTCCTTGGAAACCTTGTTTGGGCAAGTTACTTAACTTCTGTCTGCCTCAGTTTCCTAATCTGTAAAATATAAATAATAATAGCACCTACTTCCCAGGGTTGTGGTGAAGAACAAATGAGAAAATAAATTTGTAAGTTTCTTAGCACAATTCCTGACACATAGGAGGCACTATATAAATTCTAGTTGTTGTCATTATATAACATAACTCCTAATATGTTAATAGGAACTCAAATATAGAATATATTATAATAACTACATTGTTGTATTTTTTGACAAAATAGTATTTGTATATTATTTATATCGTAACATTAACAGTAACACCAATATACATTATCATAACACTGTATTATAATACATTAAGACTGTATTAATATACTACAGTAATACTGTATTAATATAATGTATACTACAAACCACATGATTTATAAGGCTTAATATAAACCAGCTTTAAGTAGGACTTCAAGTTGGTGAGTATAGAATTGGATCTTTGAAGATCATTGTGTTTTTTAATATTTTAATTCAAAATGGAGCAATGAAAATCATCTTAAAGAATACATGTCCGTGAAATTGATCATTTTTAAATGAAAACAGATAGAGAGAGCCTACTATTAGAGAAATAGTAGATATATGTTAAAGATCATTTGTCCCTGAGATTTATTTTTCACTCTTGAGTGACTTCATCATCAAAAGAGATTAGCATTAATTTATATAATAATTTGTTCCTATGATGTGTGAAGAAAATGACTGCACAATAAATTAAAGGTACTTTTATGGTTGAATTTTGTCTGCTACTTACCTGTATTTATACTTAGACCTGCAAAATCTTATTAATGGAGTTCTGCCAAAGGACCCGAGTTCAAACACAGAGGTTAGTGTTTCTTTTAGAATGGCCTTGTTTTATCTGAATAAAGGAAAACCTTTACTTGACTTGGACTCTCCTGATTATTGATAGATTGCTCCCAAACCTTAACTTTTTAAACCTTGAAGTTATGTGTTCCTAGTTGCTATCATTAGGACAACCTGGGAAATCACTTTGTAAAACTGAGTCATTTGACATGTCTTTCTAAGTGACCTTTTGACTTCAAAACATTCACATCCTGTTCATACTTTATTTCATTTTCTTTTATCAGAGAACATTTTGGAATGTTTGTCATGAAAACAGCTACATAAATATTAATGTATTGATAGTATTATGGCTTCTTAAACCTATATTTCATTTCATGCGTTGTAAGAGCTACAAAATTTACTGAGTGTACTGAAAGTATAGGTATAATGGAGTTTCTGAAATGCCCTGAATGAGATAAAATATATGAATTATTAATCCCATGAAAGTCAGTATGGTGCAGTTTAAATACAAAATTTCTGAAGCAATCTCAGATTTTTTTTTTAACCTACCATAACAGGGGTTAAAATTTGTAAACATAAATAAATGTATCACAGTCCTCTTACCTTTAAAGATTAAAGTGAATTTTCTGATAAATGCTATAAAATAAAGGTAAAAATATAAAGCAGTTCCAATTTGGATTAACAAGAACATGCTGAAGTGAAACTATGCTTTGTCTGTTAACCTGGATGTAATCTCTCATTTAGCAAACGAATGAATAATGTTGCAAAATGAAGGAAAGCTTAGAATGGAAGTCCATAAAATCATTGAATCAAAAGCTCAAAAATTTTGTGGTTGTTTTGTTTTATTTTTAATCAAAGGCCTGCTATGACACTCCCTTATTGGGAATGGGGAGAGTTGGAATTGAGAATATGTTCATATTCCTCTACGCATTCTCACCAATAGGTCAATAGGTATCATACAGAAAAATAAAGCATACAGTATCCACCCTCCCCCCCAAACCCCCACCCCACTAGCCCACCCCCACTATGGAAGTACTGACAGCTGAGCCATGGGAACAGGAAGGAAGCAGTTATGGCTAATAGTCCTCAGGCTCCCTCCCACCCTGGGGCTTTCTACCTGTAGGCCATGCATAAAAGGAGATACAGAATATGAGTATATAGGGCTGGTGAACCCTGAAGTGGCCCTTATGTTATGACTGTTGTTAACAGGAAAAATATTAGCAAGAGAAGGAAAGATCTGTTTATGGCAGCGTAGTGCATGTCGGGAGAGTCTGGTTACCTGCATGGCTTTCCCAATGTGTCTGTATTTGTTGTGAGCACTCTTATTTGTTAGACTGTCCTATGAGATGCTTGACATGTTAGGAAAGGAATATAGCAAAGGGCTAAGCATTCATTGACTGTGTTAAAAGGTTAATAATCCTTTATAGCATATTTTGAGCCTTTACTCTTATGAGCAAGCCTCTATCAGTAATAACAAAACTGCGAGTGATAAAAACTGAGCAAGGCCATTCTTTAGCACTCAGAGATAAAACATTCATTGGTGTCAATAGCTGAAAAGAATAAGTTTCTAATTTCCAGTGGCCTTTGGCTTTGTTTGTCAACTTATCTGTACTGATGAAGGAGGAGCTAGGGATAGATCCGCCAGGAATGACCGATTCAGAAGAGAAGGAAATTTATTATTGGAGAAGAAACCAGCGATCTAAGGACTCAGGCTTAATGAAGCCATGAGCCAGACTATAGAGTCAACACCCCATGAGGGTACAGGAAGAAGAACTAATGAACATTGTGCTAGAAGTTTTGGTTTTTTTTTTTTTTTTTTTTTTAAGAAAATCTAGCTAAGAATAGAGGGGATAGATAAAAGCAAAACAGGTAGAGAAATCAAAACCAAGCACTGCCCTAAGCAGAAGCTGCCCAGTTAACTTGGGGTTTACTAGCTAGATTCCTCCCTCCCTCCTTCCCTTCTGGCGTTCCCTCCCTCCCTCGCTCCCTCTCTTCCCTCCTTCCCTCCTTCTCTTCCTTCATTTCTTTCTTCCTTCCTTCCTCCCTCTCTCTCTCTCTCTCTCTCTCTCTCTCTCTCTCTCTCTCTCTCTCTCTCTCTCTCTCTCTCTCTCTTTCTTTCTTCTCAAAAATGAAACCTTAACCCCAGTCCACTCTGGAGATCATAGATTGGACCACAATAGGTCCCTGTCCAAGCACCACTTAATGGCTATATTTTGGGCCCTCCTGGCTCTGAGTGAATATCAAAAGCAACTGTTTCTCTTTTGAACAGCACCCATGAGGGACTTCCCCTTCCATGTTTTTTTTAATTAAAGGAGCCATTCCTTGGCTCACTTCTCTAAGAGGCCTATTCACTGAATGGGTGTTAACTCACTCGAAGTGAGTACCTGAAAAGGCCTGAAAGGGCCAGGGTCTCCCATTGCATCCTGGGCCATCTCCAGTCATCCTGATTTGTATCTGGCCACTGGACCCAGATGGCTCTGGAGGAGAAAGTGAAGCTGGTGTCCTTGACCAGCCCTCCCTCACTCAAATCAAAGTGAACTGCAAGTCATGTCATCAATTTCCCAGATGTCATGGTCCTCTTTGAGAAAAAAGGACGAACACAATGAGAACAAGATACAAATAATCAAGTAAAACATAGGGGGAAGTGGTAAGGAGACTAATCTAGCTAAAGAAGAAGCATGTGCCCTCTGCTTCAATGGATAGTACCAAGAGATAATTGGATAATTATCCATTGGATAATTATATGGGAGGGGACAGTTGATTTTCTGTCCATTTCTGAATCATAGAAATGTCTGCTAGATATGATAGAATTTATCTAGCATAGTGCTTTACAGATACTAACTCATTTGATACTTATAACAACTCTGTTAGGTAGATATCATTATTACTGTTATAGTTAATTTAATATTTTATTTGTTTAACATTTTTATTTAAAGTTACGAGTTCCAAATTCTTTCCCTCCTACCTTTCCTCATCCTTCCTCTCCCTGAGAAAGTAAGCAATCAGATATAGGTGATACATATGCAATTATGTATAACATCTCCATATTAGTCATTTTGTACAAGACTCAAATAAAAGAGTGAAAAATAGCATGTTTCAGTATGTATTCAAACAATATCAGTTCTTTCTCTGGAGGTGAGAAGTATGCTTCATCCTTAATCCTTTCGGATTGTCTTGGATGGTTGTATTGCTGACAGTAGCTAAGTCATTCACAATTCTTCATCAAACAATATTTCTGTAACTATGTACAATGTTCCCCTGTTTTTTCTCTCCTTTATGCATCAGTTCACGTAAGTCTTTGAAGATCTTTCTGAAATCATCCAACTTGTCATTTCTTATAGCACAATAATACTCTATTACCATCATATACGACAGAATGTTTAGCCATTCCCCAACTGATGGACATCCCTTTGATTTCCGGTTCTTAGTCACCACAAAAAAGAGATGCTATAAATATTTTTTACTAATAGGTCCTTCCCAACCACCCCTAACTATCTGGGGCATGTATTTGGGAGACAGGCCTAGTGGTAGTATTGCTTGATCAAAGGGCATGCATAGTTTTATAGGAGTTTAGGCATAGTTCCAAATTGTTCTCCAGAATGGTGGCATTAGTTCAGAACTCCATGAACAGTGCATTAATGTCCTAGTTTTTCCACATCCCCACCCCAACATCCAACATTTTCCTTTTTTGTCATATTTTCCAATCTAATAGGTGTGAGGTGGTACCCCAGAGTTGTTTTAATTTGCATTTCTCTGATAAATAGTGATTTAGATCATATTTTCATTTGATTGTAGATAGCTTTAATGTCTTTGTCTGAAACTGTGTGTTTGTATTTTTGACTATTTATCAACTGGGGGACCTTGCAGTTTCATAAATTTGACTCAGTTCTCTATATATTGGAGAAATGAGGCCTTTATCAGACATACTTCCAGCAAAAGTTGTCCTTGTTCCCCGCCCCCCATTTTTCTGTTTTCTTTGTAATTTCAGTTGCATTGGTTTGTTTGTGCAAAACCTTTTTTTTTTTATTTTATATAATGAAAATTATCTGTTTTACATTTGGTAATGCTCTCTAGGTCTTCTTAGGTCCTAAATTCTTCCCTTATCCACAAATAATACAGAAAAACTATTCCATGCTCTCTTAATTTGCTTATGGTATCACCCTTTTATGTGTAAATCATGTACCCATTCTGACCTTATCTTGTTATATAGTGTGAGATGTTGGTCTATGACTAGTTTCTGCCATATTATTTTTCCCATTATCTTAGTAATTTTTTACCAAATAGTGAATTTTTGTTCCAATAGTTTGAATCTTTGAGTTTATCATATACTAGATTACTGTGGTCATTTATCATACTGTAATATGTACCTAGTCTATTCCACTAATACACCGTTTTATTTCTTAACCAGTACCAGATTTCTTTGATAATTATAGCTAGTTACAGTTTGAGATTTATATGGCTAGACCACCCTTCTTTTGCATTTTTGCCCATTGGTTCCCTTGATAGCCTTGATCTTTTGTTTTTCTAGATGCATTTTCTTACTGTTTTTCCTAGCTCTACAAAATAATTTTTGATAGTTTGATTAGTACAATACTGAATAAATAGATTAGTTTAGGTAGAATTGTCATTTTTATTACATTTGCTTAGCCTGCCCATGAGCAATTAATATTTTTCCACTTGTTTAGATCTGACTTTATTTGCATGAAAAAGTGTTTTGTAGTTGTATTCATATAGTTCCTATGTTTGTCTTAGCAGGTAGACTCCCAAGTATTTTATATTGTCTAGAGTTATTTTAGATGGAATTTCTCCTTCTATCCCTTGCTGCTGGACTTGGTTGGTAATATATAGAAATGCTGATGATGTATGTGGGTTTATTTTGTATCTTGTAACTTTACTAAAGTTGTTAATAATTTCAAGTAGTTTTTCAGTCGATTTTAGGGATTTTTCTAAGTATAACATCATCTGCTAAGACTGATAGTTTCATTTCCTCATTGCCTATTCTAATTCCTTTAATTTATTTTTCTTCTCTTATTGCTATAGCTAATATTTCTAGGACAATATTAAGCAATAGAGGTCATGATAGGCATTCTTGCTTTACCCCTGATTGTTTTGGGAATATTTTTAGAGTATTCCCATTACAGAGAAGACTTGCTGATGGTTTTAAATAAATGTTACTTATCATTTTAAGGTAAGCTCCATTTATTCCCATGCTTTCTAATGTTTTTAATAGGAATGGGTGCTATAATTTGTCGAAGGCTTTTTTCTGTGTCTATTGAGATAATCATATGATTTCTGTTGGTTTGTTATTGATATGGTCAATTATGTTGACAGTTTTCCTAATATTTAACCAGCCCTGAACTCCTGCTATAAATCCCACCTGGTCATAGTATACGATACTTGTAATTTATTGTTGTAATTTTTTAAGGTCCTATTATTATTACAACTTTATAGATAAGGAGACTGAGGCAGGCAGAGTCACCTAATCAAGATCACAAAACCAGTAAGTATTTGAGGCTGTTTTTGAACTCAGATTTTTCTGAATTCACGTTTAGTAGGAGACTATTGCTCTGCCTCATTTCTTGTCTAGCCTTAATCACTGAAAGAACATTTCCTCAGCCAAACTGAGACCTGTTAGAGACCTTAGCTTAGAAAGGCCAAGGTCTCCCACTGCATCTTGGGCCATCTCCAGTTTTCCTGATCCATCTCTGGCCACTGGACCCAGATAGTTCCAGAGGAAAAAGTAAGTTTTGTGACTGTGCACAGACCCTCCCTCACTTAAATTCAATTCACTTGTGTATCATGGCATCACCTCCCTGATGTCATAGATCCTCATCAAGAATGAAAGACAAACAACATTGTACCACCTAGTTGCCTTTTTTCTTAATGATAATGTTGGAATCAAATTACGTAAAGAAAAAAAAATTAAGTATTAGGCATATCAGTGGTCTACATTACTGTTTCCTACTTTCATGCCAGGGTAAAAATGGATCAAAGTGGGACTAACATCTTCCAGATACAGATGAACTACTTAGTCATTTGAATTATATTGGAATTAAATTATGGACCCAATTTTCTAGGTATCATAACTTCACAATCAAGTCAGCACATGTTTAGTAAGCACTTTCTATGAGCCAGTCACCATGCTAAGTGCTGGGAATACAAATATAAGCAGAAAAACAGTCCTTAACTTCAAGGAACTTACATTCTAATGGGAAAAGATAACATATAAAAGAAAATTTAAAAGTAAAAGCAAAGGGCAGGGGCACCTTAATAGGGATATAGTGAAAAAAGGTCAGAGAGTTAGAACAGCCTGAAGTGGAATATTATACTACAAAGGAGAGGGGAAAGTATATAATTTTATAAAGTTCAAATGAATATCCTACCATCAGATCTCCCAGGGTAGCTACATCTTGGTGAAGTGTTACTTATGTGAAATGAAAAGATTACACTGAGCTGTGGTGAGAGAAAAGCTTAGGAGATTAGGAGGAGTCTTACTTTCTTTCCATCTGGCCCTCACTTTTGAAATGTAGCCATCAAATGTTTACCAGCCACCTTCCTTTTTTTCCAAAAGTTATGACTTTCCATTCCCCAATTGATAAATGGTCAAAGGATATGAACAGGCAGTTTACAGGGAAAGAAATTAAAGCTATCTAGTTATATGAAAAAAAATTCTCTAAATCACTACTGGTCAGAGAAATGAAAATCAAACCAACTTTTAGTTATCACATCTCACCTGTCAGATTGGCTAACATGACAAAACAGGAAAATTATGAATGCTGGAGAAGATGTGGGAAAATTGGAACACTAATGCGTTGTTGGTTGAGTTGTGAACTGATCCAACCGTTGTGGAGAGCAATTTGGAGCTTTGCCCAAAGGGCTATAAAAATGAGCATATCCTTTGACCCAGCAACACCACTTCTAGGGCTTTATCCCAGAGAGATAATACAAGTGGAAAAAGGACATGTATTTACCAAAATATTTATAGCAGCTCTTTTTGTGGTGGTAAAGAAATGGAAATCAAGGCAATGACCATCAACTGGGGTCTGGCTAAACAAGTAGTGGTATATGAATATAATGGAATACTATTGTGCTATAAGAAACAAGGAACAGACACACTTCATAATAACCTGGAATGACTTATATGAACTGATGCTGAGTGAAGGGAGCAGAACCAGGAGAACATTATACACAATTACAGACACATTGTATCTGTGATGACTAACTTTGATAGACTTGGCTCTTCTCAGCAACACAAGGTTCTAAGATGACTCAAAAAGACTGAATAATGGAAAAAAGAATTCACATCCAGAGAAAGAATTAGGGAATCTGAATGCATATTGAAGCAAACTTTTTGCTCTTTCTTTTTTTGTTTTTTTTTTGTTTGTTTTTGTTTTTGTTTCTGTTTCTGTTTTGTTTCTTCTTTCTTGTGATTCATTCCATTGGTTATAATTCTTCTTTATAACTTGACTATTGTGAAAATATGTTCAGTGTGAAGGTATATGTAGAACCTATATAGGATTACATGCCATCTTGGTGGGGGAGAAAATTTGAACCTCATAAACTTGAGGAATTGAATATTATAAATTAAAAATAAATAAATAAATTTAAAAGGAAAAAAAAAAGCTATGAGTTTCCTTGCAGAGGTACATTCCTTGAACACACGAGGAGTAAGAAAATGGAAAAAAAAATCACAAGATTCACTTTGTCAGATTGTTCTGGAAAGAACCAGCCCATCAAAGGAAAAGGTCACAGGACCTAAGGTATACTTTCTGTGCAAGAAGTCCAGGGGTATGATTAAGTTCCAGGGTGAAGAGGTATCTGTGGCATGGTGGAGAAAGTCCAGAAAATCAGGAATCCCACCTGGAAATATGTCCTGGACGTCTTCCTTAAAATGGAGTTATTGAAAAGAAAATCCCATAGAGAATCATGTTCACAATTCCTTCAAGTATTACAGTAGGTCAAACATTAGCAAAGCAACCAAATTCAATACTCCAAAAGTTTGTGATTTTATCAGTGTGGGTATTGTCTCCTTTGATGCAAATCATAAAATTTTTGAAAAAAAAGTAAATGATTTTGTAGAGTTGCAGTAGCTAAGAAAAGAAGGAAAGAAGGAAGGAAGGAAGGAAAGAAGGAAGAGGGAGGGAGAGAGAGAGCGAGAGAGAGAGAGAGAGGAAGAAAGAAAGAAAGAAAGAAAGAAAGAAAGAAAGAAAGAAAGAAAGGAACGAAGGAAGGAAGGAAGGAAGATCATTATCATATAAACAAAACGTTAAGAATTTTGTCCAAGGCTAATCCTTGGACAACCGAGATGCAACTCGTCATTGGGAAAATATTTAAAGCCTTAGCACTTTGGTAAGACCCACTAGACCATACACTCCATTGTCCTAGTCTTACAAAACTCAGAGTCACTTTTATCCTATTGTGAGGTATTGGAATGGGGTATATGGTAGTGCCTCTGGTGTGAAGGTATATATGTGTGTGTATATATATATATATATACACACATATATATGTATGTATGTGCATGTATACACATACACACACATATATGCACATATTCATTTATATATACGTATATGTATATACACATTTGTGTATAAAATTATTTTATACCTACTTCTATTTATCAATTTTTTCTCAGGATACAAATAGTTTTCTTCATATGTACTTTATAGTTAATTTGGATAATTATAATGGTCAAAATAATTATTCACTCAGTTTTTCTTAAAACAATATTGCTGTTACTGTATACAATGTTCTCTTGATTCTGCTCATTTTGTATTTTGTTATTTTGTAGAAACCTTCCATGTTTTTCTAAGATCATTGAGTTCAGCATTTCTTATAGAACAGTGGTATTCCATCATAGTCACATACCATCACTTGTTTAACGATTCCCTAATTGATGGGCATCCCAGCAATTTCCAGTTCTTTGTCACTGTAAGGTTAATGGAGAATAAAATGTTCCCCACCCATCCTTAGTCTTCATGTGGAGCCCATTAAGGGAAGCTTGCTTGCTTGTAGGAAGGCTTACACACCTTTTTCTAATTTTTAATTAGGCACTGAGTCAGGAAGGTCATGATGCCTTCTGGAACTGAGCCTATTAGCTGAAAGAGTATATATTCTGAGAGGTGAGCTCTGGCTTTAGGGGGTCACTTACAAGAAGGATGTTGTGATTCCCTGGTCAAGATTCTGAGTGACCATATGTTCAGAGCTCCCCAACTTCTCAGAGGTAAAGGCTCTCTTGATCCAGTGGTGAATGTAAAGTATATATAGCAATATTGCTTTGATTTAGGCAGTAGAGCCCTGTCTGTTGGCCTTTATTTCTCTGCTCTGTATTTTCTTTGTTTGTATTTTATGTAATTAAAGAAGATTGTTAACCCCTGAAACAGCTATCTTTCCTAGTAAAGTAGATCTAAGAACCTGTGCCAGAAGCCATGCTGGGTATGCCAGTGTGATTGCCATTATAGCCACCAAAAAGAAAGTGCAACAAATCTTTTAGAACATATAAGTTCTTTTCTTTTTTTTCCTTAATCATCTTTGGAAATAGACCTAGTAGTGGTATTATTGTTTTATCCATACTGTTTTACCATTTTTCACTTACCTCAAAGACCTGCAGTAACGGGTAAGTGTTGAAGCAGGAGGTACGGATACATTGGGAGTTGTGATGACAACCCTGCACATAGGCAGCCCAGGTCATAGGGTCATCTTTTAACTGGACTGAAGTAGGAGCTGGATTTGGCAGCCCCATAGGCGTGTGAGAAGCCTTTTTAAAAAATCATGCTGTTCACCTCCTTGTATGAGGAAGGGGCTAGAAAAGGCACTCTAAAAATTGTTTGTTTCACCAAACCTAACCACAGCCTGCTTAATAAAGCAGGTAGGATTCTACGTTCTGGTCAAAACATGCAAAAAAAATACAAAACTTTTGCAAAGATGATTCCACTCACCATTGGTAAATGGAATGTGTACATTCTTATCAACAAAAAGAAATCCAGTTGATGTGAAAGATAAACATCTCTTGCTGCAAGAGAACTCAGCAGATAGCACATCCAAATAGCAAACCTGAGTAAAGCAAGGATGGCAAATGGAGGCCAGTTTACCAAAGTCAGAGCAGGATATACATTTATTATGCAGTGGCTGCATGGATGGAACATGCTGTGATGCTGGTGTAAGTTTTACAATCAAAACTAATCTAGTCAAGATTGCTACTTGCAAGAAAAGGCCATGCCACCATCATCATGAGGATATCAAAGAAAATTTTAAGAAGATGTGTTGGTAAGCAAAATGGGCTCTTAGCACTCAGTTCTACCAAGTGCCCTTGAAGAGTTTGGCTTTTGTTTCCTTCAATTAATTCAGTGTATTTCATTGAGTCTTACTAGGTGCTAAGCCCCAGGCCCAAACCCCTATTAGGTGCTAAGCCTACATGGATGTGAAGATCCCAGGGTACTAAGGGGAGGTGCTAACTCAAGAGCCAATTGTAGGAGCCTAAGTTCTGGTCATTCAGATGATGTTTGATGGTGTCTGAAATGGTATAAGAAGAGAAGACAGTGCCATTTGTGCAGGGCTCTCAATCTTGGTGGCATGGAGACTCCGGGCAGCTGTAGCTAAGAGCCTCCTAAGAGCCAACCTGGATGCTGGGACTTTGTTAAACTCTGGTAACTATGTATTGGGATTTGAATCAGACAAGGTCTGTCTGTTGATGTTTCTAATTTGTTTGTATTTTGCTCTGAAGTTCAGGGTGCTGGCTTTTTCACCTGAACTAAGTGAATGGTATTTGTATGCTAAATTAAAGGAAGCTTGTCAACTCCTTAACGTTGCTTTCCTTACTAAAGCAGATCAAAAGAACCTGGGCTTTTGCAGCGTGCTGGTAGCAGGCTTGTTGGTGGGCTTGTGTTGGGCTTTTACCCCTACAACAGCTGCTAGCCAGATTGCTGAAAGAGAAGACCTGAAGACCCTCATCACCAATGTGCAAAATGAGGACACATATCTAATTCTCTGTGACTTTAACGCTGGAATAGACACAGAGTATCAGACATGGCAGGGAATCATTAGGAGGAATGCAGTCATAAACAGAAACAGCAATGGTCATTTGCTGCTGAAGACTTCTGTGTCTCATGACCTTCCCATCACCAACGTTGTCTTCCATTTACCTAAATTCAATAAAATTTTGTGGATGCACCCTTGAAGCAAATATTGTTATTGTGAGGAGAAGAGACAAACGTATTGTGAGAGTGACAAAGTCAATGTGTGATATAGAGTGCTGGACCATGCGTAGACTTACCTTCTCCAAGCTGAACATTTGCATTGAACAAAAGTGTGAGCCCAAGGCAAGATAATTATCAGAAGACTTAATGTTAACCGATTAGAATGCTTCTGCAAACAGAAACAGTTTGTTGGTACCTTGGAGGGAAAACTTAGACAACACAAAGTAGGCAATAGTGGAGCAGAAAAGGAATGGGCAGCTTTCAGAGATTTGGTGTACAACACTGCAATTGCTCATCTAGGACAAGATAATATAAACAAATAAGACTAATTCGATGAAAATAATGGGGAAATTCAGACACTGCTAAACAAAAAAATGAGAATTCCACAGGGTTTACCAGCAGGATATTTTGTTCATTTCTAATAATGTTGCATTTAACTTGATCAAAAGTAAAATGTTAGCAAAGGTTAGAGAGATGCAAAATTCTTGGCTCAGTAAGAAGGCAGATGAAATTAAGTTTTACACTGATAGCAACAACTGAAAGTGTTTTTATGGTACCCTTAATGCTTTTTATGTGCCAAAGACCCATGGCACACTTTGATTACTCTGTTGATGGAGCTGCACTGATCAGTAACAAAGACATGATCCTGGAGAGATAGGCTGAATGCTTGCATAATGTTCTCAACAGATCATTATCAACCAACTCTGAAGCCATTGACCATATACCTCAGGTTGAAGTCATTCCCTCTCTTGCTGAATTTACAACTGAAGAAGAGATTTTTAATGTCTTTAGTCTCCTCTTATGTTGCAAAGTAACTGGTGCTGACTCTATTCCAGCTTAGATTTATAAAACAAGGGGTCCACTGCTCAAATAAAAGCTAACTGAAATCTTCCAAGTTATGTGGCATGGTTATCCTCCAGGAGGTCAAGGATGTCTTCATTGTCCATCTCAGTAAAGAAAAAGGAAATGGGGGGCAGAACCAAGATGGCTGCATGAAAACAGCTCTCTCACAAGTTCTGTCCAGATACCTCTAAAAAAGTGAATCTGAGCAGATTTGAGAGAGTTAGAAGCCACTAGTAGACTGATTGGCACAAATTTCCAAGCCAGGAGTGTCTGCAAGGTCTACAGGATGGATCTGTAGTCTGGGAGAGCACCTGGCACATGGAGTTGCACCAGACCACACCAAAGCTAAAGCAGCTGCAAAACCCAGCCAGAAATTCAAGCTTGGAGAAAGCTGGGCACCCAAAACTGGCAGAGATCTTCAGGCCTCCCAGCACAGGACAGGAATCTGTCAAAGCAGCAGAAGGCAGCAGCACACCACAAGAAGCCGCGAGACATCCACTCCTGAGGCTTGTAGCCCAACAGTTTGAAACCGGCCTTCTAGAACTTCCAGGAGACATAATGGCCAGGTAGACGGCACTCGTCCCTCCTTCCCTCCCTCACTGACCCAGAGAATTCCTCGGGGAAAAACACTGGAACAGAGGAGACAGAAGTAGGGCTTCAGTAGTCAACCACATGAGTCAGACTCCTGAGTCCCAGAAGGGTGGAGCCAGCAAGGGTCAACATCAGGAACCTAGACATTCCTTGGCACAACCAGGGGAAGTGGCAGATACCAGCACAGACAACAGCTGGGACCACTGATGCTGGAGAGCACCCCTGGGGGAAAAGGAGACTTCCAGCACCCAGACAACCCCTCCCCCACACCTCAGGAAACCAAGGTCATAATACACAAAGCCAGTAACTGGGCTCACAATTCCCAGAACAAGAAGCCTGGGACAGAGATCCCTGCATTCCAAAAGTAGAAACACACTTTAAAGCCAGGAAAAAGCTATCCAACATGAAGAACACTAAAAAACTGAGGACCATTGATTCTTTTTATGGAGACAGGGAAGATCAAACTACCAATTCAGAAAAGGACAGCATTGACACTATACCCACATCTGATACCTCAAAAGGGAATGTGAACTGGTCTCAAGTCCAAAAAGCATTACTGGAATGGCTAAAGGAGGTTTTTAAAAACCAAATCAGGGAGATAAAAGAAAAAAATGGAAAAAACTCCACAGATGAGATCAAATCTTTAAGAAGTAAAATTGGCGAAATGGCTAAGGAGATTTAGAATCTAAATAGAGAAAGTTATACCCTAAAGGTAAAATCTTCCAATTGGAAAAGGACACTCAAAAGCAAAATGAAGACAATGACATATTAAAAATTAGAATTGATCAAGTGGAAGCTAATGACCCTATGAGGCCTCAAGAAGTAGTCAAACAAAATGTAAAGAGTAAAAAATAGAAGAAAACATGAAATATATGATTGGAAAAACAACTGACCTGGAAAATAGATCCAGGAGAGACAATCTGAGAGTTATTGGTCTACCGGAAATCCACGATGAAAAAAGGAGCCTTGACAGTATCTTCGAAGAAATTATCAAAGACAACTGCCCAGAGGTCCTAGAACCAGAGGGCAAAATAGTCATTGAAAGAATTCACCGATCACCCCCTGAAAGAGATCCCAAACTGAAAACACCAAGAAATATTATAGCCAAATTTCAGAGCTATAAACTCAAGGAGAAAATACTGCAAGGAGCCAAAAAGAAGCAATTCAAATATCGTGGAACTACAGTCAGGATCACGCAGGATCTCTCAGCTTCCACATTAAAAGAGAGGAGAAATTGGAATATGATATTCCGAAGGGCAAAGGAGCTGGGACTACAACCAAGGATCAACTACCCAGCAAAACTAAGCATAATTTTCCAGACAAGGCGATGGACATTCAATGAAATAAGGGAATTCCAGACCTTCCTGACGAAAAGGCCAGAACTCAATGGAAAATTTGATCTCCAAATACAAAACTCAAGAGAGACACAAAAAGGTAAACAGGGGGAAAAAGTCCCCACAAACCTTGCTAATCAATAAGGGCAAATTGTTTACACCCTTATATAGGATTAAATTGTTTCATATATGTTATATATATATATATATATGTTAATCTTGAGAATAGTACAGTTATTATGACAATTGAAAGGGAGACACACAGACTATGGGTGTCAGTATAAAATAACTGATATAAGGATAAAAAACATAATTAAGATATGTAAAGGGAGGGTTATGGGAGAAGAGGTAAGGAGGTAGTAGAAAAGAGTAGATTATATCAAACTAAGAGGCACAAAAACACATTATAGTAGAGGGAAAGACAGGAGGGAGAAGAGTAGTATATGAGCTTTACTCTCATCGGATTTGGTTCAAGAAGTGAATAACATACTCAGAAAAGTATAGAAATCAAACTTGCCCTACAGGTAGTAGGCAGAGAAAGGGGAAAGGAAAGATTGGGGGTGGGGGGGCTGGTCAGAAGGGAGGGAAGAAGCCAGGAGAAAAGGGTAAGATAAGAGAGGGAAATCAAGAAGGAGGTTAAATTGAGGAAGGCAGTGGTCAAAAGCAAAACTTTTTTGAGGAGTGGAAGGGAGGAGGGAGAAATAAAAGCATAAATGGGGGGAGGGGGAAACAGGATGGAGAAAAAAGACACAGCTTGTAATCATAACAGTGAATGTGAATGGGATGAACTCTCCCATAAAACGGAGGAGGATAGCAGAAAGGATTAAAAACCATAATCTTACAATATGTTCTTTACAAGAAACACATTTGAAAAAGGGGGATACACATAGGGCAAAAGTAAAAGAATGGAGTAGAATATATTGTGCTTCAGCTAAAGTAAAAAATCTGGAGTAGCAATCCTAATCTCAGACAAAGGAAAAGCAAAGATAGATCTAATTAAAAGATATAAGGAAGGACTCTATATCATGATAAAAGTCACCACAGACATTGAAGAATATAATTATTTAACATATATGCACCAAGTGGTATAGCAGGCAAAATTCTTAGAGGAGAGGTTAAGGGAGTTACAGGAAGAAATAGACAGCAAAATCATACTAGAGGGGGACCTCAGCCTCCTCCTCTCTGAAATTGATAAATCTAACCTCAAAATAAGCAAGAAAGAATTTGACGAAGTGAATAGAATTTTAGAAAAGACAGATATGATAGACCTCTGGAGAAAACTGAATGGGGATAAAAAGGAATATACTTTTTCTCAGTCATACATGGCACATACTCAAAAATTGACCATGTATTAGGGCATAAAAACCTCACAATCCAGTGCAGAAAGGGTGAAATGGTCAATGCATCCTCTCAAATCATGACACAACAAATATTATTTGTAATAAATGACCATGAAGAGATAAACTAAAAATTCATTGGAAATCAAATAATCTAATCCTAAAGAATGAGTGGGCCAAAGTACAAATCATAGAAACAATTAATAACTTCATTCAAGAGAATGACAATAAAGAGACAACATACCAAAATTATGGGATGCAGCAAAAGCAGTTCTTAGGGGAAGTTTTATATCTCTAAATGCTTACATGAATAAAATAGATAAAAAGGAGATCAATGAAATGGGCATGCAACTGAAAGAGCTAGAAAAAGAACAAATTGAAAATCCCCAATTAGATACCAAATTAGAAATAGTGAAAATCAAAGGAGAGATTAATAAAATTGAAATCAAGAAATCTATTGAGGTAATAAATAAAACAAAGAGCTGGTTTTATGAAAAAAACAATAAAATTGATAAACCCTTGGTCAATTTGATTAAAACAAAGAAAGAAGAAAATCAAATTACCGGTATCAAAAATGAAAAGGATGAATTCACCACCAGTGAAGAGGGAATTAAAACAATAATTAGGAATAATTTTGCCCACTTGTATGTCCATAAATTTGATAACCTCAGGGAAATGGATGAATATTTACAAAAATACAAATTGCCCAGAAGAGGAAGTAAAATTCTTAAATAACCCCATTTCAGAAAAAAGAAATTGAGCAAGCCATCAACGAAATCCCTAGGAAAAAATTTCCAGGGCCAGATTGTTTTACATGTGAATTCTATCAAACATTTAAAGAACAATTAATTCCCATACTACATAAACTATTTTTTTTATTTTCTTTTTTTTATTTAAATTTATTTATTTAACATATTTGGTTTTCAGCATTGATTTTCACAACAGTTTGAATTACAAATTTTCTCCCCATTTCTACCCTCCCCCCCACTCCAAGATGGCATATATTCCGGTTGACCTGTTCCCCAGTCAGCCCTCCCCTCTATCACCCCCCTCCCCTCTCATCCCCTTTTCCCTTCCTTTCTTGTAGGGCAAGATACATTTCTACGCCCCATTGCCTGTGTATCTTATTTTTTAGTTGCATTCAAAAACTTTTTTTTTTGGCTTTTGAACATCTGTTTTTAAAACTTTGAGTTCCAAATTCTCTCCCCTCTTCCCTTCCCACCCACTCTCCCTAAGAAGTCGAGCACTTCAACCTAGGCCACGCATGTATCATTATGTATAACCCTTCCACAATACTCATGTTGTGAAAGGCTAACTACATTTTGCTCCTTCCCAACCCATCCCGCTTTATTGAATTTTCTCCCTTGACCCTGTCCCCTTTCCAAAGTGTTTGTTTTGATTACCTCCACCCCCATCTGCCCTCCCCTCCATCATCCCCCACCCTTTTATTTTTTTTTATCTTCCTCCCTCTTCTTTCCTGTGGGGTAAGATACCCAACTGAGTATGTATGGTATGCCCTCCTCAGGCCAAATCTGATGAGAGCATGGTTCACTAATTCCCCCCTCACCTGCCCTCTCCCCTCCTCCCATAGAACTGCTTCCTCTTGCCACCTTTATGCGAGATAATCCACCCCATTCTATCTCTCCCTATCTCCCTCTCTCAGTATGTTGCTCTCTCATCCCTTAATTTCATTTTATTTCTTTTAGATATCTTCCCTTCATCTTCAACTCACCCTGTGTCTGCTCACTCTCTTTTACATATATATATATATATATATATATATATATATATATATATATATATATATATATATATATATATATATATATACACACACATATAAAAACATATACATACATACACATGCATACATATACACATAGATACATACATACATACACATTCACTTATATATATATACATAAACATATATATATATGCATATTCCCTTCAACTACCCTAATACTGAGGTCTCATGAATCATACACATTATCTTTCCATGTAGGAATGTAAACAAAACAGTTCAACTTTAGTAAGTCCCTTGCAATTTTCGTTTCTTGATTACCTTTTCATGCTTCTCTTGATTCTTGTGTTTGAAAGTCAAATTTTCTATTCAGTTCTGGTCTTTTCACTGAGAAAGCTTGAAAGTCCTGTATTTTATTGAAAATCCATATTTTGCCTTGGAATATGATACTCAGTTTTGTTGGGTAGGTGATTCTAGGTTTTAATCCTAGCTTCATTGACCTCCGGAATATCGCATTCCAAGCCCTTCAATTTCTTAATGTAGAAGCTGCCAGATCTTGGGTTATTCTGATTGGATTTCCACAATACTCAAATTGTTTTTTTCTGGCTGCTTGCAGTATTTTCTCCTTGATCTGGGAGCTATGGAATTTGGCAACAATATTCCTAGGAGATTTCTTTTTGGGATCTATTTGAGGAGGCGATCGATGGATTCTTTCAATTTCTATTTTGCCCTGTGGCTCTAGAGTATCAGGGCAGTTCTCCTTGATAATTTCTTGAAAGATGGTATCTAGGCTCTTTTTCTGATCATGGCTTTCAGGTAGTCCAATAATTTTTAAATTATCTCTCCTGGATCTATTTTCAAGGTCAGTGGTTTTTCCAAGGAGATATTTCACATTGTCTTCCATTTTTTCATTCCTTTGATTCTGTTTTATAATATCCTGATTTCTCATAAAGTCACTAGCTTCCACTTGCTCCAATCTAATTTTTAAAGTAGTATTTTCTTCAGTGGTCTTTTGGACCTCCTTTTCCATTTGGCTAATTCTGCCTTTCAAGGCATTCTTCTCCTCATTGGCTTTTTGGAGCTCTTTTGCCATTTGAGTTAGTCTGTTTTTTAAGGTGTTGTTTTCTTCAGTGTATTTTTCAGTATTTTTTTGGGTCTCCTTTAGCAAGTCATTGACTTGTTTTTCATGGTTTTCTCGCATCCTTCACATTTCTCTTCCCAATTTTTTCTCTACTTCTCTAACGTGCTTTTACAACTCCTTTTTGAGCTCTTACATGGCCTGAGACCAGTTCATGTTTTTCTTGGAGGCTTTTGGTGTAGGCTCTTGCACTTTTTTGACTTCTTTAGGCTGTATGTTTTGGTCTTCTTTGTCAGCAAAGAAAGAATCCAAAGTCTGAGACTGAATCTGGGTATGTTTTTGCTCCCTGGCCATATTCCCAATCAGCTAACTTGACCATTGAGTTTTTCAGTGGGGTATGACTGCTTGTAGACTACTGAGTTCTATGTTCCACGTTTGGGGGGGAGGTGCCAGCTCTGCCACACCAGCACTGCTCCTTCCCCAAGATCCCCCAACCCGAACTGGGCTTAGATCTTCGGCAGGCTGTGCACCCCTGCTCTGATCTGCCACTTAATTCCTCCCACCAGGTGGGCCTGGAGCCGGAAGCAGCAACAGCCGTAGCTGCCCCACCTCCGCTACCCCCGGGGCTGGAAGCCGAACCACGAACTCCTTCCACTCCCGCAGCTTTTCCCCACTAACCTTCTCCACAGTCTTTGGTGTTTGTGGGTTGAGAAGTCTCGTAACTGCCGCAGCTTACTGAATCAGGGCGCTAGGGACCCCTCTGCCCAGCTTCTGGTCTGGATGGTCCACGCCGCTCAGGCTGGGCTCTGCTCCACTCTGCTCTGAGCTCCGAGCTCCGAGCTCCATGTGGGATAGACCTCACCCAGAGACCATCCAGGCTGTCCTGGGCTGGAGCCCTGCTTCCCTCTGCTGTTTTGTGGGTTCTGCCATTCTAGAATTGGTTCAGAGCCATTTTTTATAAGTTTTTGGAGGGTCTCAGTATGGAGCTCATGCTATTCCCTGCTTACCAGCCACCATCTTGGCTCTGCCCCCTATAAACTATTTTTGAAAATAGGCAAAGAAGGAGTCCTACCAAATTTTTTTTATGACACAGATATTGTACTAATACCTAAACCAGGAAGAGTAAAAACAGAATAAGAAAATTATAGACCAATTTCCCTAATGAATATTAATGCAAAATTTTTAAATAAAATATTAGCAAAAATATTGCAGCAACTTATTATGAAAATAATACACTACAATCAGGTAGGATTTATTCCAGGAATGCAAGGCTGGTTCAATATTAGGAAAACTATCAGCATAATTGATCATATCAATAAGAAAAGTAGCAGAAACCATATGATTATCTCAATAGATGCAGAAAAAGCTTTTGACAAAATACAACACCCATTCCTATTAAAAACACTAGAAAGCATAGGAATAAACAGAGTCTTCCTTAACATTATAAATAGCATCTCCCTAAAACCATCAGCAAGCATTATATGTAATGGGGATAAGCTCGATGCATTCCCAATAAGATCCAGGGTGAAACAAGGATGTCCGTTATCACCCCTACTATTTAATTTGGTACTAGAAATGTTAGCTTTAGCATTAAGAGAAGAAAAAGAAATTGAAGGAATTAGAATAGACAAAGAAGAAACTAAGTTATCACTTTTTGCAGATGATATGATAATTTACTTAGAGAATCAAGTAAAAAAACTACTCGAAATAATAAATAACTTTAGCAAAGTTGCAGGATATAAAATAAACCCACATAAATCCTGGGCATTCCTATATATTACTAAAAAAGCCCAACAGCAAGTGATAGAAAGAGAAATTCCATTTAAAGTTACTGTAGATGCTATAAAATATTTTGTAGTCTACCTGCCAAGACAAACCCAGAGCCTATATGAACACAATTACAAAATGCTTCTCACACAAATAAAGTCAGATCGAATTAAGTGGAATAACATCAGTTGCTCATGGTTAGGCTGAGCAAATATAATAAAAATGGCAATTTTACCTAAATTAATTTACTTATTCAGTGCCATACCAATCAAACTAACAAAAATCATTTTACAGAGCTGGAAAAAAATAATAACAAAATTCATCTGGAAGAACAAAAAGTCCAGAATATCAAGGGAATTAATGAACAGAAATGCTAGGGAAGGTGGCCTAGCCATACCAGATACCAAACTGTACTATAAAGCAGCAGTCATCAAAACTACCTGGTACTGGCTAAGAAACAGAGTAGTAGATCGGTGGAATAGGTTAGGTACACAATATGCAGTAGTCAATGACTATAGCAATCTACTCTTTAATAAACGCAAAGAATACAGCTTCTGGGTTAAGAATTCACTATTTTATAAAAACTGCTGGGAAAATTGGAAAATAGTATGGCAGAAACTGGGCACAGACCCACATCCTACACCATATACCAAAATAAAGTCAAAATGGGTACATGATTTGGAATAAAGGCTTATACTATAAGCAATTTGGGAGAAGAAGGAAGAGTTTACCTGTCAGATTTATGGGAAAGGGAAGAATTCATGACCCAACAAGAGATAGAGAGCATTATAAAATGAAAAATGGATAATTTTGATTATGCTAAACTGAAAAGTTTTTATATAAACAAAGCCAATGCAACAAAGATTAGGAGGGAAGCAGAAAGTTGGGAGAAAATCTTTACAGCCAATGTCTCTGATAAAGGCTTCTTCTGTAAAATATACAGGTAACTGAGCCAAATTTATAGGAACAAAAGTTATTCCCCAATTGAAAAATGGTCAAAGGATATGAACAAGCAGTTTTCAAAGGAAGAAATTAAAGATATCTATAGGCATATGAAAAAATGCTCTAAATCACTATTGATTAGAGAAATGAAAATCAAAACAACTCTTAGGTGCCACATCTCTCCTGTCAGATTGGCTACCATGACAAAACAGAAAAATGATAAATAATTGAGAGTATGTGGGAAAATTGGAACATTAATACATTGTTTTGGAGTTGTGATCATATCCAGCCATTCTGGAGAGCAATTTGGAGCTGTGCCCAAAGGTCTATAAAAATGTACATACCCTTTGACCTGGCAAAATCGTTCCTGGGGCTATAGAGATCACACAAGTGGGAAAGGGACCTGTATGTACAAAAACATAGCTGCTCTTTTTGTGGTGGCAAAAATTGGAAATCAAGGGGATACCCACCAATTGGGGAATGGCTGAACAAGTTGTGTCATATGAATGTAATGGAATACCATTTGCCATAAGAAATGAGGAAGATTCGGACTTCATAATAACCTGGAAAGACCTATATGATCTGATGCTGAGTGAGAGGAGCAGAACCAGTAGAACATTATACACAACCACAGACATATGGATTCTGTGATGACTAACTTTGATAGACTTGCCTCTCCTAAGCAATACAAGGCTCAAAGACAGCTCTAAAGGACTCACGTTGGAAAAAGCTAGCTACATCCAGAGAAAGAACTGTGGAATCTGAATGCAGATTGAAGCAAACTATTTGCTCTCTCTTTTTTTCCTCTTTTTTTTTGGTTTTGTTTCTTCTTTTTCATGATTCATTCTATTGGTCATAAATCTTCTTTGCAACTTGACTATTGTGTAAATAAGTTTAATGCAAAGGTTTGTGTAGAATGTATATTGGACTGCATGTCATCTTGGGTGGGAGAGGGGAAGAAAATTTGAAACTCAAGAACATGTAAAACTAAGTGTTGTAAACTAAAAATAAAAAAATCTTATTTAAAAAAGAAAAAAAAAATAGAAAAAGGAAACAGGTTCTCTTATGATCATCTCAGGGTAGGGGTTGGGGGTGAAGTCTCTCTCTTAGTCATTGCTGGCAATATTCTTGCCAGAGTCCTCCTTAATAGGCTGATCCTTCAGCTGGAAGATAGTCATCTACCTAAGAGCCAGAGTGGCTTCAGAATGGGCCCAACAATTCCAGGAGAATGCCAGGAGCAGAACAGAGGTCTATATACAGCAATTCATCTATCTGACCAAGGCCTCTGATATTCTTAGTCATTGTTAACAACAGTGCACCAGCACACAGAAGGCTACTAGCCCAGGTTTTTTGATCTACATTTCTAAGGAAAGCAATTTTAAGGGGTTTACAATCTCACTTTACTTAATCATACATGCATATATCATTCACTTAGTTCAGAGTTTCTGCCATACTATTTTCCAATTTTCCCAGCAGTTTTTATAAAATAGTGAATTCTTAACCCAGAAGCTGTATTCTTTGCGTTTATTAAAGAGTAGATTGCTATAGTCATTGACTACTGCATATTGTGTACCTAACCTATTCCACCGATCTACTACTCTGTTTCTTAGCCAGTACCAGGTAGTTTTGATGACTGCTGCTTTATAGTACAGTTTGGTATCTGGTATGGCTAGGCCACCTTCCCTAGCATTTCTGTTCATTAATTCCCTTGATATTCTGGACTTTTTGTTCTTCCAGATGAATTTTGTTATTATTTTTTTCCAGCTCTGTAAAATGATTTTTGTTAGTTTGATTGGTATGGCACTGAATAAGTAAATTAATTTAGGTAAAATTGCCATTTTTATTATATTTGCTCAGCCTAACCATGAGCAACTGATGTTATTCCACTTAATTCGATCTGCTCTTAGTCAGCACCCTGAACTTCAGAGAAAACACAAACAGAAATTACAAGAAGAAATTATATAAACAGAGCAAAATAACACAAATCAACAGACAGGCTTCTAGCTGTCTGTCTAAGACATTGCATATGTAGTTACCAGAGAGAGAAGCACCAACATCTGGGTTTTTCAAAGCTGGGGTGGGGTTCTTAATGGCTACCTAAAGTCTCATCTGGTCAAATCACAGGACACTCTTCCAGTGAGTGAGCCCCAAACAAATTACTAACTTCAGAGTATGTATACATTTCTTCAGGGTCAGAGAGCTTCACACTTCTTGAGGGCTTCACACCTCTTGTGACCTAATTAGCAAAAGGGTGGGGGCCTTTCTACAAACAAAGGCAAGAATCAATCAAAGCCACTTGATTGCCTTAGTGCTAAGAAGGCTACAAAAGAAAAAAGAGTAAAGAGTCACACTTTGCTTGCCCTTACAGGCATGAGGGCTTATGGAAGATGAAGTCAAAATTTGGTTGAAGGGAAAACTTCATTGGTGTTGTATGTTTGTTTCATGATGGCATGCTTGCATGGTTTCTGGATAATTGTAGATGCTTTTGCACTTTCCCAGTCACCAGTGGAATGAAGCAGGGCTCTGTGTTTGCTCCCATGCTTTTTAACACGATGTTTTCAGTGATGTTGTCAGATGCCTTCAACATCAATGAAAATGGCATCAAGGGCAGCTGCTACACTGATGGTGAATTATTTACTTTGAAAAGGCTACAAGCCAAGACTAAAGTGGAAGGAGAGTTAGTATATGACTTTTCATTTGCAGGTGATTATGCACTCAGTGTAGCCTCTGAAACTGATATGCAACAGAGTATGGATTAATTCTCTGCTGCTTGCACTAATTTTGGCTTGACAATTGACACCAAGAAAACTGAGGTTCTCAATCAGCCAGCATTGTACTATCTGTACATGGAACCATCGATACAGAAAATTTTGAATGTTGTAAATAAGTTTACTTAGCTTGGAAGTATACTTTCCAGGGATTTACACATAGATGATGAGGGTGATGCAGAGAAGTAGTTCAGTGTCTGGGAAGCTCCAAAGGAAAGGGTGGGAGAGGAGAGCTATTAGACTGCCTACCAAACTGAAGGTCTACAGAGCCATTGTGCTGACATTGTTGTATACCTGTGAAACCTAGACAATATACCAGCAACATGCCAAGAAACCAAATCACTTCCATTTGAATTGTCTTAGGAAGATTTTGAAGATCACCTGGCCAGTTAAGGTACAGGCAGTTGAGGTCCTTTCTTGAGTTAAACTGCCAAGTATTCAAACCCTATGACAGAAAGTGACACTACAATGTTCTGGTTACCTTGTTTGAATGCCAAAAAGTACATTTGACTAAAAGAGTATTTTACAGAGAACTCACAAGTCAAGAGCTCACATAGAGTTCAGAAAAAAAAAACAATCCAAGTGGTAGGGTATAGAATCTGGGAACCCCCTTGAACTCTCCTTGAATCTTCTCACTTGATCTGGCCTTCTCCTGAGCCCACAAACTGTCTAAAATCACTATGCCAAAATCTCTATTACCTCAGGGTTGCCTCCCTCAGCTTCCCACCCTTGATCCTATCAAAATCCTAGTCTTGGTTCCTGGTGCCTGACCTCTAGTCACCCCAGTCCCATCAAGATCCTCCTTAGACTTCTCCTCAAGAGCCTCCCTAAACCCCTCCTCTCATCACCCCAGACTACTTGACCACCCCTCAATCCCTCCCACAGTCTTTTCTGTATATAAGATCAATCTTGCCTCCATGAAGGTGCTCAGACTCTATCTAGCCTGCTTATAAAGGCTCAAGAGTCAATCTGGCCTGCTGGAATTAGCAATACAAAAGCTTAGGATCCTTAAAACTCTACCCAATATGGCAAATCTTTAATAAACTTTGTTTTCTTTGGCCTTAAGAAGGCTTGGTTCGAATTCATTTGGGCAGGACCTGGTGTGTTGGTGTTTTGGGGTCCCCAGCACCTGTAAAACCTCAACATAAGGACACTTTCAACATCTTTCTTAAGAACTTTGGAACTGATTGTGAGATGTGGCAAACTCTGGCAAACGACTGTCCAGCATGGAATGCCCACATCAAAGAAGACACTTTGCTCTATCAGCAAAGCAGAATTGCTTTGTGAGATTCACAAATTTAGAGCCATATCCACTTCAAATGTTCATATGGACTTTTTGCGCCTGCCCTGTGGTAGCGTTTACAAAGCTCAAATTAGTCTGATCAGCCACAGACAAACACACTGTACTTTGACTCCAGTGTAGAGATGTCATTTTGGTCCTCTTTAAGCATAAAGGACTGACTGACTCCTTGACCGACTGGTAATAGGAAGAGCCCTCTCTCTAGTCGGTAAAATCAAACTATGGGATGAAAAATAGAACAAGTTTCCTTTATGTCAGGATCAGAATGGTTATTATTCCTTTCACTTAAAACTAGTTTGAGTTTGAATTATAATTCCTCAAGCCATCATCTGGGTTTCAATTACATTAAAAAGGAGCACATTTGTTGTTCTTGGGGCTAGTTCTCTCACACACTGAATGTATTTTCTTTTTTTTTAGCTTTTCATGTGTACTATCCCTAAGAAAGAGCCGTGATAATGAACTAAACTCACAAATAGTTATCCTTTCAAACAATACTTCAATATTAAGAATATAAGGAGATTCCTTGAAGATAGTTTTCTGTCTGGAAGAGGAAGGAATTTAAAAGTTTCCTAATCCTTTTAACTTCTCTTTCATGGGTCTACTTTTCCAGAGTCAAAAGGCTATGTTTACATTCTCTGCATGAGTCTGAGTGGAGTCCACATGTCAAAATGGAACAGTGTAACAATGTTTTGTGTTCTGGAAATATAAAACGAACCCCTACAATGGGCTCAGCACTGTATGGAATCCACCTGGTCCTGGATCTGTTGGAGTTTACCGCCAAAAGAGTCATGTCAATCACTTAGACATTACATATGTTAACATAGACAGGGCCTAAGGCATAATTTTCTTTTGATTTCTATTCTTTCTAGCTAATTCTTGTTTCTTTTTCAACCTTGATACATTTGAAGTCATTCTAATTTGGAAAGGTTTCCTGCATGGGAATGGAATTTGAGCAGAGTCTTTAATGAGAGGAGGAAATTGGCATTTAAATTTGAGTTTGTTACTACACCTTTGCCAAATATAACTAAATTTATGTTCCTTTTACACAAGGGAAGAATCAGGTTCAATGTAAATTTTTTTAAAATTTAGATTCTAAAAAGTCAGAGAATCTGCAGGTGTAGTTTATGTGAGCAGTGCCTTGACCTGAGTTTTATGCAAGGTAATGTAATTGAAGAGGACTGTGAAAAATCAAACTTTTATGCAGATCTTATAACAGGCCGTCAAATACAAAACATTTTGGGGCTTTTTTTTGATAGTTTCCTTGTGTCATTAATGTATTTTAATTCTTTACAACATTCACTTGGGCTGGTCATTTGAATCATTATGGAATTTTAGAAGGTATCCAGTTCCTTGCTCTGAAGGTCTGTTATGAAAAAACCCTTGGAGATCTCAGGCTATTCAGGTTCAGATTACAGATGTTTTGACATTATTTGATCACAAGCAGGTCAAATTATACTTATCAGTCAACACACTCCACTTAGAATAAGCCTGACTAGCTCTGAGATTTTTTATGCATTTATATAATAGAACATATTCTTTTCTTAATAAACATCATAAAGATAATGTTTGCAATGTAAAAGTATAAAATATCCAAAGATAATGTGAATATATAAGGCAGCTTAAATCTCCTTATAAAGTTATCATACTATTAGAATAAATATTAGGAAGAACAGTGAGAAATGTTTTCAATTTAAATTGAAAGACAACAAACATGTCTTTAAAGTAGGTCCTATATGCAATGCATCATAGAAGGTGCTAAAAGAGATACAAAGGCAAATAAACCAGGATCTTGTAAGAAAACTCATGGACTCAAATGTCTCTACCCAATTTCATAATGCATAGGTAATAGACAATGAAGTAGTCGTCCTATACAAGGAAGGAAACCTGTTGGATATCAAAGAAGGTTAATAGCATGAGAATTATGACTGCAATATGGATCTAGTAGGTTCTCATTAAAATAAAACTAGGATTGGTAAGGGGATAAGGAGGTGGGAATGGTAGTGGTGGGATGAAGTAAAGTAGCATTGTATTTAAGAAGATAGGCTTATGTAAAAATCAAGAAGCAAAGAACATTTGTATATCATTATAACATAATAGAAGAAAGAGATCATCACAAGTACAGAATCATGATAGTGATAGCTTACTTCAATTATCCAGATATATGCTGAAGCTCTCTGCTAAAGGCAAGGCAGGTAATAATTTCTTGACTTACCTTTATAATTTCATCCTTTAAATAGTCAAGGAATGAACAAGGACTTTATTTTCATTCTGATCCTTATCAAACTGGCTTCTGGTGTGGCAATGATAGGACCCTAGAGGAAAAAAGATTACTCCTTTTTAGAATTTGTAATAGAGAAGGGAAGAGAGCTTTAACATGCAACCTACATTTGCGGAAAACAAATTTCAAAGTATTAAGAGAAGGATTGGGAGGATCTCTTAGACTAAACTTCAATGGGAAAATTCTGTTCCAGAGGGATGAAAATCTTTGAGGAGTGAAATTTCAAAAACACAAGGAGAATGTTTTCAATGAGAAGGAAAAAAAAGAGGAGTTGTCTAGGGAAACCAGTATGGATTCCTCCACCAGCTTTTAGTAAAATAAGAAATGTGCAAGTAATAAGAGATAAATACAGAAACTTGATATTGGTGTAGAAAATAGTGTCAAAAGTACTAAAAGTCATGTGTTGAGGCTGGCGAATGAAGCTAAGGTTAATTTTAAAAAGGCATCAGATTTTATTGGGTTTTGTATTTTAGTTTTATTGGGGGCAAGTGAAGGATAAAAGAAAGCACAGGATCTCTGCTTATAGTGGATGCTATAATAACAACTGATAACAGAGAGCAGGAAAAGTTTAAATCTCATTTTTCTCCTGTTCTTTTTTTTTCAGAGTAAAATGATTTTGGGGCTGAAAAGAACAGTTCTATGGCTAATAGGAAGTTGATACCCAAGAAAGGAGATAGTAAAAGAGCACCTAGATGGTCTTGCTGGCTCCATGAAACCTTATATCCTAGGATACTGAAATCATTGGAACATGTAATTATTGAGCCACAGTCAGTGATGTTTCAAAGACTATAAAAAACAGAGTTCCCACAGGATTGGAGAGTGGCAAATATGACAATTTTCACAAAGCAAAAAAGATCAGAATATGCAGACTATATGATCTTGACTTTGTGTTCTAGGGGGAAAATCTAGAATGTAGTATTAATTAGGTGGCTTGTGAATATCCAGAAAGAGAAGAGGTGATCACAAATAACCAGTATGAATTAATCAAGAACTGTTTATGTTAAATAATCATTTGATAGTTACTAGATCAGTCATTTCATAGTATTTTGATCAGTAGATAAATAGAATGTTATACATGACATTTATCTAGCAAAACATTGTATTTGTATACCTTGTATTTGGTGGATGATTATAATCTCCAAATCCACTAGGTACGGTAGATTTGGTCCTTCCTTAAAGACTATAAATTTGGGGAATGTCTTAGAACCATACCAAATGGACTGATTGGGATTTGGATACTGCATTTGGGGGGCAATTAAAAATTGTGCCAATTAGACTTCATTAAGACTTAGTAAAGGCACAGAGGGATATACTTGAAAAGATAAATACTAAAACCTCTTTTGGACACCAAAGAAATTTGTAGAATTGGTGATTTCAAAATATGTATCAAATGCTTCCATCAGTAGGACCTTGGGCTACTTCTGGTAAGTCACATATAGTGTTTAGAACCAAAAGACCTGGCACTTTGGAATGATTAAGCAAACCCTAAGAGGTTCTTTGGCCATGGTCCCTCCATGATTGCAGCAGAGGTATTGTGTCAGTTTAAAAGGAGAGATAGCTTCTCTTTAAAAAGAAAGGTAATTATCTTCCTGGATTCGTGATAGTTTAAAAGTGAAATGTTTAGAAAGGGAACCACTAAAAACTGAAGGTGTCTTATAAGAGCCTTTTCATCCCTCTTCCCTAAAAGTAAAGTAGAAGGACTACCTCCTCTCTGGCCTAATTTTCTGTCAATTGAGTAGGTGAAACTAACATTTCCACCATTTTAACAGAACATCCATTGCTAGAAATGTACCCTTAAAGGGTCAGAGATATAAAGAAAGCTTTTATAAAAGCGAAATATGCATTATATCTTTTTTTTGGTTGAATCGAAGAACTGGAAACAAAGTAAATACTAGCAATTAGAGAATGGCTTAAAAATATGGTACATAAACTACCTCTAGGAATATTGAAAAGTAGACTGGCAGAAATGAAGTTTAGATGAGTATATCACACCATATAATACAAAGAGGTACAAATGATAAATGACCTAAGTGCAGAAAGGCATATCATAAACAAATTAGGGGAAAAAGAGGAGATACCATTCACAGTTATCTATGGGGGAAATTCTTATCTAAACTAGGGATAGAAAGTTCATAGAAGATAAAATGAATATTTTTAATCACTGAATTGTAAAGCTTTTTCACATACAAAATAAATTATCTTAGAATCAGAAAATAAATAGATTAAATAACTTTGACAGCTATGGCTATGGGAGCTGGGAAGACAAAAAGTCAGAGATTATAAAATGAAATACAATCAACAAGAATAAATTTAGCAATTCTATTTTTAAAATATTTATTTATAATGTTGATATTCCCTAGTACTTAGTACATGATTTATAGTTTTACAGGTCACAGATTCCAGGATTGGATAAAGGCAAACATCTCAATTTTCAGAAAAGGTAAAATATAAGAATATGCAGACCATGTGATCTTGACTTCATGTCCTAAAAAAATTCTAGAATGCATTATTCATTTTTTTCTCTCTATTATTTATTTATTTATTATTTTATTTATTTTTTTAAAATTTATTTGACATATTTAGTTTTCAGCATTGATTTTCACAAGAGTTTGAATTACAAATTTTCTCCGCATTTCTACCCTCCCACCCACTGCAAGATGGCGTATGTTCTGGTTGCCCTGTTCCTCAGTCAGCACTCCCTTCTGTCACCCCACTCCCCTCCCATCCCCTTTTCCCTTCCTTTCTTGTAGGGCAAGATAAATTTCTACACCCCATTGTCTGTGTATCTTATTTTCTAGTTGCATGCAAAAACATTTGTGTTTGTTTTTGAACATCTGTTTTTAAAACTTTGAGTTCCAAATTCTCTCCCCTCTTCCCTTCCCACCCACCTTCCCTAAGAAGTCAAGCAATTCAACATAGGCCACATGTGTATCATTATGTATAACCCTTCCACAGTACTCATGTTGTGAAAGACTAACTATATTTTGCTCCTTCCCAACCCATCCCCCGTAATTGAATTTTCTCCCTTGACCCTGTCCCCTTTCGAAAGTGTTTGTTTTTGACTACCTCCACCCCCATCTGCCCTCCCCTCCATCATCCCCCCCATTTATTTTTATCTTCTTCCCTCTTCTTTCCTGTGGGGTAAGATTCCCCATTGGGTATGTATGGTATTCCCTCCTCAGTCCAAATCTGATGAGAGCAATGTTCACTCATTCCCCCCTTATCTGCCCTCTCCCCTCCTCCCACAGAACTGCTTGCTCTTGCCTCCTTTATGCGAGGTAATCCACCCCATTCTATCTCTCCTTATCTCCCGCTCTCAGTATGTTCCTCTCTCATCCCATAATTTGATTTTATTTCTTTTAGATATCTTCCCTTCATCTTCAACTCACCCTGGGTATGCTCTCTCTCTCTCTCTCTCTCTCTCTCTCCCTCTCTCTCTCTGTATATATATATACACACACACACACACACAGATATATACATACGTACACATTCACCCATATATATATATATATATATATATATATATATATATATATATATATATATATACATAAACATATATGTATGCATATTCCCTTCAGCTACCCTAATACTGAGGTCTCATGAATCATACATGTCCTCTTTCCATGTAGGAATGTCAACAAAAAAGTTCACCTTAAGTAAGTTCCTTGCAATTTCTTTTTCTTGGTCTTTTTCTTGATTACCTTTTCATGCTTCTCTTGATTCTTGTGTTTGAAAGTCAAATTTTCTATTCAGTTCTGGTCTTTTCACTAAGAAAGCTTGAAAGTCCTCTATTTTATTGAAAATCCATATTTTGCCTTGGAGCATGATACTCAGTTTTGCTGGGTAGGTGATTCTTGGTTTGAATCCTAGCTCCATTGACCTCCGGAATATCGTATTCCAAGCCCTTCGATATCTTAATGTAGAGGCTGCCAGATCTTGGGTTATTCTGATTGGGTTTCCACAATACTCAAATTGTTTCTTTCTGGCTGCTTGCAGTATTTTCTCCTTGATCTGGGAGCTCTGGAATTTGGCAACAATATTCCTGGGAGATTTCTTTTTGGGATCTATTTGAGGAGGCGATCGATGGATTCTTTCAATTTCTATTTTGCTCTGTGGCTCTAGAATATCAGGGCAGTTCTCCTTGATAATTTCTTGAAAGATGATATCTAGGCTCTTTTTTTGATCATCGCTTTCAGGTAGTCCAATAATTTTAAATGATCTCTCCTGGATCTATTTTCCAGGTCAGTGGTTTTTCCAAGGAGATATTTCACATTGTCCTCCATTTTTTCATTCCTTTGGTTCTGTTTTATAATATCTTGATTTCTCATAAAGTCACTAGCTTCCACTTGCTCCAATCTAATTTTTAAAGTAGTATTTTCTTCCGTGGTCTTTTGGACCTCCTTTTCCATTTGGCTAATTCTGCCTTTCAAGGCATTCTTCTCCTCATTGGCTTTTTGGAGCTCTTTTGCCATTTGAGTTAGTCTGTTTTTTAAGGTGTTGTTTTCTTCAGTGTATTTTTCAGTATTTTTTTGGGTCTCCTTTTGCAAGTCATTGACTAGTTTTTCATGGTTTTCTTGCATCCTTCTCATTTCTCTTCCCAATTTTTCCTCTACTTCTCTAACTTGCTTTTCCAACTCCTTTTTGAGCTCTTCCAGGGCCTGGGACCAGTTCCTGTTTTTCTTGGAGGTTTCTGTTGTAGGCTCTTTGACTTTATTAATTTCTTCTGTCTGTATGTTGTGGTCTTCTTTGTCAGTAAAGAAAGAATGCAAAGTCTGAGACTAAATCTTGGTGCGTTTTCACTGCCTGGCCATATTCCCAGCCAACTAACTTGACCATTGAGTTTTTCAGTGGGGTATGACTGCTTGTAGACTACAGAGTTCTATGTTCCACATTTGGGGGGGAGGTGTCAGCTCTGCCACACCAGCACTGCTCTTTCCCCAAGATCCCCCAACCCGAACTGGGCTTAGATCTTCGGCAGGCTGTGCAACCCTGCTCTGATCCGCCACTTAATTCCTCCCACCAGGTGGACCTGGAGCCGGAAGTAACAACAGCCATAGCTGCCCCACCTCTGCTGCCCCTGGGGCTGGAAGCCAAACCGTGAACTCCTTCCACTCCTGCAGCTTTTCCCACTAACCTTCTTAGCAGTCTTCGATGTTTGTGGGTTGAGAAGTCTCATAACTGCCGGAGCTCACTGATTCAGGGCGCTAGGGCATGCTCTGCCCGGTTGCTGGTCTTGTTGGTCCACGCCGCTCAGGCTGGGCTCTGCTCCACTCTGTTCCCAGCTCCCAGCTCCCAGCTCCCAGCTCCGTGTGGGATAGACCTCACCCAGAGACCATCCAGGCTGTCCTGGGCTGGAGCCCTGCTTCCCTCTGCTGTTTTGTGGGTTCTGCCATTCTAGAATTGCTACAGAGCCATTTTTTATAAGTTTTTGGAGGGACTCGGTAGGGAGCTCACTCTATTCCCTGCTTACCAGCTGCCATCTTGGCTCCGCCCCCCCAGAATGCATTATTAATTGTGGTTATCAGAAAGGGAAGCAATAATCACAAATAAGAATGGATTCATCCAGAATAAATAGGTCATGTTAAACTAATATTATTTCCTGTTTTTACAGTTATTAGGTCAGTAGATAAGGAGAATATTATAGACAGCATTTTCCTAAATGCTGCTTTTTTTATTCAGAAAATGCCACATATCCTTTAACACTAAATAATCATTATGTCCCCACATCCCATTCTGATATATGGTGTGATATGTTTGTCTAAACCTGATTTCTGCAAGACTACTTTCCTTATATTCCTGATCTCAGTATCTCTAGCAGCAGAGAGATTAAGGATTGAAGAAAAGTGTTCTGTTAAACTGGACAGTGAATATCTATTTTCAATTATATTCCAACAATTTCATAAAAGGCTTTTGCTGATTATATGTCTTTAACCACAAGGTAGCACTGATAACAACTATCCTGGAACCATGCAACTAGAAGAATCAGGTTTTAGGTCAGTCTAATGTTTACTCTGGCAACCAAAAGTGTTAGGACAGTTCCAGGCTCTCTACATCTCCTTGAGAGTGAATCACCATCTCTCTTCCAGCTTTACTTCTTTTTGTGCAGGCAAATCAACTGTTATTTAGGCAATGTGGATTGCTGTTGATTCACTCAAACACAATCATTTTTAATCACCTTACTATAGCTAAATATTTCCTCCTCTCTGAACTTGTGTCATAGTCATGAGACCTTCACATAATGGAATCACTTTCCCATGGAAAGAGACAAAATATGCTTAGCTATATCCAGTGCTTTACTCTTGACAGAGGATCAATAGAAGCAATAACTAACACATAACAAAATGCCTACCATTCATTCTTCCCTGCAATCTCTTCCAGACTCCAGCAGTTTCTAAATTGTATATAAGCTATTCTGAATCCAGGAATTTTGTGAAATTTCCAGTTTACTTTGCTTATCCTGAACAGTATATTTTGTAAGAATGTTAAGCATTATAGATAATACAACATAGTTTGCAGTTGATGATATACTTATACAATGCTGCTATTCAGTCATTTTTGTCATGTCCAGCTCTTCCTGAGCCCATTTGGGGTTTTCTTGGCAAAGATAATGGAGTAATTTGGCATGTCCTTCTCTAGCTCATTTTTATAGATGAGGAAAATGAGGACAACAAGGTTAAATGTCTTGCTCAGGGTCACACAGCTAGTAAGTGTCTAAGGCTGAAATTAAACTTAGGTCTTCCTGACTCCAGAACCATTGTTCTATTCACTGCATCAACTAGAAGAAATGGTTGGTAGTACAATTTGAACGGATCATAAAATATATTGAAATTTGTAATTTAAGATGAGCCTCCAGGATTTGGGTGGTGACAGATTGCGGTGGGCCCTGAAAACGCCAAACAAAGGAGTTCAAACTTTATTAAGTTGACTACAAAGAATAGCTGAAGTCAACTTTGGAACAGATGAGAAACATGAGGAGATCTATGAATGAGAAAGATCCAATGTGTATAAGACAAAGTAAAATTTGTAGAGGAGAGACAGTACAAAGAATCTGGGGAGGTCTTTAAAAATATCATGGAGATCATAATAGGGGTCTATAAAAGGGTAGTGGTGATGGGAATAGAGAGGAAGGGTAAGATATGAAAGGTAATGTGGAGATAGAAGACACAAGAACTGGAAACAAATTGGGCATGGAATGAAGGGAGAGTCAAAATTAATAACCAAAATTTCAAACATGAATGAATTAGGTAGAGATGCCACTGGTAGAAATAGCAATGAGAAAGAAAAGTGGGCTTGGGGGGACAAAAGTAATAACTTCATTTTGAGACCCCTTTACTTTGAAATGCCATTGTGGCATATTGGCAGAAATGTCCTGCCTGGACCTAGAGCTGAGGCAAGGTTATTGATCATGAAACTATTAAAGATTTAAAAAAAGCAAATATGAGCTTTTATTTTAGGATTAAGTAGGTGACAATCTGATTTTTTGCCTTGTACTTTAGAATGACTTTCTTTTTGTGGTAGAACACAGGGGTTCATATTCTGTCCACTAACTTTACCAAAAAAACAACAATAACACAGAATTAAAAGATAGATGTAATGCAAATATTAAAATTTCTGTAGTTTTCAGTCCTTTTTAATATAATAGTCAAAATTAATTCAGTATTATGTATATAATTCATTTTTTGTAGCTATAATAGCATATAAACTTATTTAAAATTATTTTTCATATTTATCAGGTGTAACATACTGTTATAATAATTAGCTAACTTTAAATCATGGTTGTTTTATAATGATGCCCTAAAGGTCCACATGCCTCACTTCTTTTCAGCTTTAGGGAATGTGTTTTAGAAGCAAAGTTATAAGATTAATCATGATAGCTACAAGCCCCCAATTAAGGACCTGAGGTTGGGCTCACTGCCTAACTTTACATTTGTATCTATCTCTAGTTAAGCCCTGACTTCTTTGTGACTAAGGGAAAAAAATACAATTTGTTGGAAACATTTGGGTAATGAAACATCAGATTACATTATAGCTCCTATTGACATATAAGCACCAGGAGTGGAAGTTGTTGAAAGAGCTGAGATTTTCTCAGGACTTTGTTCAGCCCTGGTTTTCTGTTCTGAAATGCCAGTAAAACTAACGACATATTGTTATATCTCATCTTGACGACAAATGAGTTCTACCTTTGCTTCCTTAGCTCCAACCAGTATGGTTCCAGACCCTCCATATCTCTCCTCCTGTTTCTGAAACAACTACATCCTTTTGTATAAATTCTTTAGTGTGAGACCAAGTGTCTCACACAATAACTTTGTTTGCTTTAAATTTATATACACGCCTTGTTCCTGAGAGTTTCTAATTGGTTAATTCAATCAAGACATGTTGACAAAGTTTTTTTTTTCTAAAAAGTTAGAATAATCAGTGAAGACTAACCTTTAAACAAGTTTGTTACTAATACTGGACCTCATATAAACAATAATTTCATGTTTTTTAAAGCTTCATTAGAGTGGATATATAATACACAAATATATATATGTATTATATATATATTTATATATATATGTATATATATATATATATATATATATATATATATATATATATATATATATATATATATATATATATAAAACAAAAAAAAAACTTTGAAAAATTTAAGATCTCTGAAAAATGCTGTGACCAAGTATAGTTACAGAGGACCAATAATGAAGAATACTTCCCATCTCTTGACAAAGATGATGGACTCTGGGAGTAGAATGTGATACAAATTTTGGATATGGCCAATGGGGAACTTTTGTTTTGTTTGACCATGTATATGGTCAAACACATGGTATCCCATGTATTTGGGATAAAGGTTTAGTTTAGTTTTGTTTGTTTTTTTCAATTTCTACTTTTTCTTGGGGAGGGGGGTGGACAAAGGGATTCTAGTGATAGATTTGGTCAAAAAGATGAAAGAAAGAAAAGAAAGAAAAGATGGTTATTTTTTAAAAAAATCCACATGAGTTAACAGGAAAGCCTAGAAGGAGACAGATAAAGAAAACAGCTTTGAAAGGTATATGAATTTAGTATATACTTAAAAGGAAAGCAAGATTATACATAATAGAGGTTTGAAGTTTCATGTACTATCATATAAACATATATTACATATATATATATATATATACATATATATGGAAATGATCATTTTATTTGGTTTGTTACATTCAGAATAAAAGGAAGTGAAGATATTGCAGTGAAGAAGACAGAGAGGAAGAGGGTGGGAAGGAAAGGAGAGAAAGAAAGGGAACCCCATGGAAGAGCAGAAAAATAAGCATACTCATACAGATTTGCATATGCCCTGAATCACATCTTCCAGAATCACTTGGATGTTTGTATCATTCCCTCGCTTTTACACTCTCTTTCCAAAGGGATGCAACATTTTCTCTCTGCCTCATCCTGCCCTGTCTCAGGTCAACCGATCCATACTTTTGAACTGTTTGCTAATGTCTTACCCTACACACATTCTAACTGGGCAGCCATAAAAACAGATCTGAAAAGACAAAAGACATCCCCAAACATGTAATTTACTGATACCATGGGAAACAATATTCCATGAATTTTGGGTCCAAAGCTATCCAGATTCTTGGAACTACATTGCCTATGTAAACATAGTTATGCTTAACTCTAGTCCAGTCATTGGTAAAAGGAAAGTTCAAATGTAAATTACCCATACAGGAGCTTAGAAAACTCCTGAATTTTTTTTCTAAGTATCATTCCAACAGACTTAAAGGTGACTCTACCCTTTTGCTTAATTGAAGTTTTCATGCTTCTCTACCATTCCATCTAATGTTGCAGGTGACCAGCTTCTACTCCACTTATGTCTACTTGCAAAATAGAAAAATCTAAATGAGTCATGATAACTGCAGACACCAAGGTGAGAGTCTTTCTGATATGACAAGTCTCTGGATGACATCCCAGAGGATTGTCATTCTGACAACTAAATTATGTTTTATATAATGTTCAATCTGCTGTTAGTAATAGGATACATGACAGAAAGATATACTTTCCATGTAATCTTGGCTTATTACCACAAAGACAGACCACATATAGTTCTAGCCTGGATAAGGAATGCAGATTTTTCTTGGAATATGTAATATTTGGCCATAGTCATTTAAAAACTGAGTACAGTCATCCTGGACGAAGAAGGAACAATCCCAGGAAACTGTTAGAATTTCGGTGCTTCTAAGAAGGCCACTTATGTAGATAATTAGCTGCTGGGCTCATTCATGATGCTGTGGTCTTTATTTTACCGACTTCCAGAAGCATTTAAAGAGTGATTTGATATAGTCTTTACTTATAAAAAAAGTTATAAACTTAATAACCCTCAACAAAAAAATAAATGAACTTACAAAATAAGGCATAAAATATTACATAAAACCATTAGCATTTAACAAACTGGACTTGTATAAATTAACCAATAAGACATAAAAAAGTCATTTGCCCTGAGTCCCCTTTCAAGAATAGCTGAAGCATCTCCTTCCACGGCTGGGGATTTCTGCCTTATAGAAAGTCACTAGGCCCAAGCTGGATGACTGCTTATCTGAAATAATACAATGAGGATTCCTTTCAAGTCATACTAGATCTTTTCTATGGTCCCTACTAACTGTGAAATTCTGTGATTCTATCTGCTTTATTTTATACTTACTGGTATTTGTGTGTAACATTGTAGGTGATGTAAAGATTTCTGATTCTGCTACCTTTGTTTTATATTGTTTCAAAAAAGATCTTTCTATATTTATATTAATTTTATGTATAAAATATTATACTTTGATTTCTTCAACCATTATCTAGTCATTGAACAACAAGTTGTTTTCTGTTCTTTTGTTGTTGTTACTATTACAAATATTTGTATATTTGTTACAAGATTTTTTTTTTCTACTGGGACAGAGTGAAAGGAGTTCATGGCGGGCCACATCCCTGGGGGTGGTGGAGGTGGTACAGCTCTGAGGCTGCTTCCAGAACTACAGCTGCAGTTGTTTCCAGCCCCAAGCCCACTTGGTGGGAGGAATTAAGCAGTGGATTAGAGTGGGAGTGCAAAGCCTGCTTTACCCTGCCTGGATCTGGGCCACAATACTTTTTGGCAGTTCTTGGGAGAGAAAGAGTGCTGGTGTGGCAGAGCTTGCTGTGTAGAAGTACCTCTGAAAATAACAGCGCAGCCCCTCAAGCTTGGGACAAAGTACTCTCTACTCTACAAGCAGTTGCACCCCGACACAAAGCTCAAGGGTCAAGTAGTTGGCTAGGAACATGAACAGGCAGGAAAAATGGCCTCAGATTCAGACTCAGACTTTAGAACTGCTTTTTAGTGACAAAGAAGACCAAAGCATACAGCCAGAAGAAGTCAACAAAGTCAAATAGCCAACATCAAAAGCCTCCAAGAAAAATATGAATTGGTTTCAGGTGATGGAAGACCTCAAAAAGGATTTGGAAAAGCAAATAAGAGGAAAAACTGGGAAGAGAAATGACAGTGATGCAAGAAAACCATGAAAAACAAGTCAATGACTTGCTAAAAGAGACCCAAAAATACTAAAGAAAATAACACCGTAAAAATAGACTAACTCAAACGGCAAAAGAGCTCCAAAAAGCCAATGAAGAGAAGAATGCCTTGAAAGGCAGAATTAGCCAAATGGAAAAGGAGGTCACAAAGACCACTGAAGAAAATATTCCCTTAAAAATTAGACTGGAGCAAGTGGAAGCTAGTGACTTTATGAGAAATCAAGATATTATAAAACAGAACCAAAGGAATGAAAAAATGGAAGACAGTGTGAAATATCTCCTTGGAAAAACCACTGACCTGGAAAATAGATCAAGGAGAGATAATTTAAAAATTATTGGACTACCTGAAAGCCATGATCAAAAAAAGAGCCTAGACATCATCTTTCAAGAAATTATCAAGGAGAACTGCCCTGATATTCTATTACCAGAAGGTAAAATAGAAATTGAAAGAATCCACCAATCACCTCCTGAAAAAAATCCCAATAAGAAAACTCCTAGAAATATTGTCGCCAAATTCCAGAGCTCCCAGATCAAGGAGAAAATACTGCAAGAAGCCAGAAAGAAACAATTTCAGTATTGTGGAAACACAATCAGGATAACACAAGATCTAGCAACTTCTACATTAAGGGATTGTAGGGCTGGGAATATGATATTGCAGAGGTCAATGGAGCTAGGATTAAAACCAAGAATCACCTATCCAGCAAAACTGAGTATAATTCTCCAAGGCAAAATATGGATTTTCAATAAAATAGAGGACTTTCAAGTTTTCTCAGTGAAAAGAGCAGAGCTGAATAGAAAATTTGACTTTCAAACACAAGAATCAAGAGAAACATGAAAAGGTAAAAAAGAAAGAGAAATCATAAGAGGCTTCCTAAAGTTGAACTGTTTTGTTTACATTCCCACAAGGAAAGATGATGTGTGAGACCTCAGTATTAGGGTAGCAAAAGGGAATATACATACATACATACATGCATACATGCATACATACATACATATATATATATATATATATATATATATATATATATATATATATATATATATATTCAGAGGGCCCAGGGTGAGTTGAATATGAAGGGATGATATCTAAATAAATAAAATTAAAATAAGGGATGAGAGAGGAATATATTGAGAGAGGGAGAAAGGGATAGATAGAATGGGGTAAATTTTCTCACATAAAAGTGTCAAGAAAAAGCAGTTTGTTGGAAGGGAAGAGGGAACAGGTGAGGGAGAATGAATTAATTTTGCTCTCATTGGGATTTGACCTGAGGACGGAATAACATACACACTCAATGGGGTATCTTACCCCACAGGAAAGAAGGAGGAAGGGGATAAAAAGGGCTGATGATAGAATGAAGGGCAGATAGGGGGAGGAGGCAATCAAAACCAAATACTTTCGAAAAGGGACAGGGTCAAGGGAGAAAACTGAATAAAAGGGGACTGGATAGGAGGGAGCAAAATATAGTTAGTCTTTCACAACATGAGTATTGTGGTAGGGTTTTATATAATGTTACACATGTGACCTATGTTGAATTGCTTGCCTTCTTAGGGAGGGTGGGTGAGAAGGGAAGAAGGAGAGAATTTGGCACTCAAAGTTTTAAAAGCAGATGTTCAAAAAAAAAGTTGTTTTTGCATACAACTGGGAAATAAGATATGCAGGCATTGGGGCGTAGAAATCCATACTGCCCTACAAGAAAGTAAGGGAAAAGTGGATGGGGCACAGTGGGCTGCCAGAAGGGAGGGCTGACTGGGGAATGGAGCAATCAGAATATATGCTATATTGGAGTGGGGTGGAGGGTAGAAATGGGGAGAAAATTTGTAAATCAAAACTTGTGGAAATCAATGCTGAAAACTAAAAATAAATAAACAATAATAAAAAAGAAATAAAAAAAGAAAAAAAAAGAGTCCTGTCCATGGGGCAACTAGGTGGTACAGTGAGTAGAGCACCAGCCCTGGAGTCAGGAGGACCTGAGTTCAAATGTAGCCTCAGACACTTTATATACTAGCTGTGTGACCTTGGGCAAGTCACTTAACCCCAATTACCCTGCTTTCCCCACTTAAAAAAAAGAGTCCTGTCTGCCACATGTTGAGATTAAGTGTTGCTTTGAGTCATGGCTAACCTTACTCAGAATCTGAGTCTGGAATTCCAGAAATCTCTGAAGTCCCAGGAAAAGTAGAATGATCACTTTTCATCCAAATCTTTTCCACAGTTTCAGCTCAATGGATAGGTAAAAGCCATTGTTTTAAATTCATGTGAAATAGGTAATAAGTGATTTCCAACTCTTAAAAGCAACTGGTAGCATTGTTCCCATGCCTAAATGCAGCAATGAGAAGGATCAAACAGAGAAATCTTGCTGTTGGAGTTGTTCTGATTTTTTTTATGATTCTGGAGGCCTGGAACAAGAAAATGTCATTAGACATTAGTATCAATATCTTCCTATTCCTTTAGGTTTCATGTCAGCTTTGTCTACAGGACAAAAAAATATCAACTTTATCTCAGTTTCCTGATTCATAAAATGGATATTGAAGTAGAATCAATGGTGTCACACTCAAATAGAAGTAGATCCTTATAGGCTGATTACTGACTAAAAAATTACAAATTAACATTATCTGTTGTATTTTTATTTATTTTGTTAAATACTCCCCAATTACATTTTAAACCAGTTATGCCCATTGTTGAGTTCGACAGTTCAGATTTGTGAGTTTAACATCTCTGAACTAGATAATCTCTCAGGTTTCCTCCAGCTTTAACATATGAGGACAGTACAAAATTTATTATTTGATCATCTCTTCACTCACCTATAGCTTACTTCAAACCCATTTACTAATGTTACTGTTTGGGTCTTTGGCAAATTACCACTGCCTAGTGACAAGGTAACATACATTCTAGATACATTTTTTTTCTTTGTAGATCAATAAACTTATTTTGAAAGGAGAAACTTCAAAATTAAACACCATCAGTGACATCAAATGGAGTGATGCGTAATTTTTAAACAGTTTCAAGTAACACTTTTACTAAACCAAAAAACATGTACTTCAGGTTTAAAAGCTGTATTAAAAAAAGTACATGTATGGTTCTGTAACCAGACTGCACAGGAAGTTTAAAAAAAGGTATCTTCTGATTCTGAATCAATCAATGTAGATTACTGAATAAAAGGCAGATTGACACAATATGAATTTGTTTGGCATGAACTGCATATATAGTAAATACTAATTTCTTGACAGTTGAGCTCAGTTTGTTTGAGCATGATGATAAAGAGGCCAAGATCATGGATTTCGATTTTGAATAAAGTCAATTAACTATGCTCAGTTTTGTGACTGCAGGCACTGTGTACTCTACCCCTCCACCCACCCCCTTCACACCCTGCATTTTTTTTAAATGGTCAACTGAAAAGACTATTGGACTTGGAGTCAGAAGAGATCTAGATTCAAAATTCACCCATGTAACTTATTAATTATGACCATTGTCTAGTCACATTTAAGACCTCAATTTCCTTTTCAATAATGAGGATAATATTACCTCTATTAATAGGTTTGTCATAAATTAGATTAGTTTTATACAGTGCTTTGCAAAACTTAAAGCTCTGTATAAGTGCTCATTATGATTACTAACCTTATTCAGCTATCTCATAATATGTCAAACGTAGAGAATAAAACACAGGATTTGGAACGAGGATCTTGTTTTATATCTTGGCTCTGTAATAACTGTAGGCAACTCCTTTAACATCTACTCACCTGGAATAAAAGAAGGTGGGATGGTAGGACTTTTGAGCTCCCTTCTAGCTCCAAATCTATGTTCCTCTGACTAGAAAATAATCTTACATTTTGGGCTCTACTGATTATGAACTCATCTTTACATAGGGATAAATATTGTCTAGAACAGAGATTTCATAAGTGTAGGGAGCTAACCAGTAAGGGAATTTCTTTTACCAATGCAGATCAGTCAATTCTGTGTAATTTATAGTCCTAGTGGCACCTGTGGTACTGAGGGGAATTGACTTGTCCTGGGTCACATGGCCCATATGTTCCATAAAACGTTAAACTTCTATTTCCCTAACCTCAGCTATTTCTCTCTACTTCTATAGCCTGAATTATCTATCTATCTATCTATCTATCTATCTATCTATCTATCTATCTATTTATCTATCTACCTATATGTGTGTGTCTATATGTATAGTATATGTGTATATATATATATATATATATATATATGTATGTATGTATGTATGTATGTATGTATGTATAGCCTTTTAGAAGACTACTTCTATATTGTTGTCTCTCCAGGGACCTCTCCATCTATCTATCTATGTCCCAGTTTACCTATTTAAAGTTGCATTTTTAGGAAACTTACATATCTGAAACGCATGAAATCTACATCATTCCTATAGTCCAGGCCTCCTGGTTTAACAGACAACACTAGTAGGAATTTACAACAACACTACACAAGAATTTATATATCAAGCATGAATTCTCAATGACTAACAGCATGGGGGGTCATGTAGGGTAGGGCATGTACAATTGAAATCCAAAGATGTAAAGTCAACAAGAACTCATTCATTGGCATCTGTGTGGCACAGTGGATAGAGTGCTGGACCTGGAGTCAGGAAGACCTGAGTTCATAGCCAACCTAAGTCACTGGCTAACTTTGTGACCCTGGCAAATCACTTAACTTCTGTCTATTTCAATGACCTCATTTGAAAAATGGAGCTAATAGCATCTTTCTTCCAGGGTTGTGAGGATCAAATGAGACAGTATTTGCGAAATTCTTCAAGACTCAAAGTACTATATAAATGCTAGGTATTATGAGAAGTATAATAAGAATAATGATCAAAATAATTATTATTAAATACCTATCATATGTCAGGCAATGTGGTAAGCACTGGAAATAGAAAGAAAAAAAACAAAAAAATTAATAATCCTTTCTCTCAAGGAATTCATAGTCCAATTGAAGAGACAACGTGCAAATAACTATCTACAAACAAGATATATACTGAATAAACTGGAGATGATCAATAGAGGCAAGGTACACCGGCATTACGGGAGAAACACTTTAACTGTGAAAAATTTCAACCCCTTCTGCCTTCAAATATTTTATCAGATCATTAGACAAATCACACATTTGAAATATTTAGTTTACCACTTTAAAAATAATGAAATGTTCCTGTCCACTCTTTTGGTACATGTACTAATATTAATGAAATGTCCAAAAGGTGAACTGTGGGAAAGCCTAGGAATAGACAGAGGAGAGGAAAAGCAATCACCATTGTGATAAACCCGCAGGATACTCAGTGCTGGGCTAATCTAGAGGTGATTGTTGTGGCTGCTCCACCTCTTCCTTCCCCCAAAGTCACTACAAATTAATAAGAGACATGGTAGAATATAAATATGTGTCTCTGGAGATTTCTCTTCTCTTAGGTTGAAGATCCCCAGTTCCTTTAACTGATCCTCATAGGGCAAGGCTGGAAGTCCATCATACTGGATACTCTCCAGTTTTTCATGCACTTTCTAATGGGGCCCACCTTTTGAACCTTAGCCAAAAGACTTGGACACAGAGCAAGGGGATATGAGGACAGACTGCTTGCTGGAAAGTAATTACCTTTCCAGGATTCTTTAAACTGTAAGGGGATTTAGGATTTAACCTGAAAGCAAAATACTCAGAGGACCTCTGACACAGATCTGTAAATAAGAGCCAAGGGAGCCAAGAAGAACAAGGAAGACCTGTTGTGGAATTCTTCAATCCAGAGATCCTAAGATCCTCCTGCAGAGTAATTCTTCCCACCTGGGTCCATTTTACTGGAGGTCAATAAATCAAGAGGCTGGGCTAAAGATAAGAAGTTTAATTAGCATCAGCTGATGGGCAGTTGCCAGGTGGCTAGCAACTTCTCAGAACGAAGGGAGATACATATCTGGGCTCCTGCCCATACAAGCAATTTGACTGAATTGTATTACAAAATTCATGGGCTAAGATGATATATCCTGATTTATCAGTCAAGATTTAAAATAATTAGTTAACAATAACTGTTTCATAGAAGGATGTGATTTAAGGCATCAAATTGTACTGTGACAAAATGACTAAATTTGGATGACTGTTGTCATCCAAATGACTTCTCAAGTTACAATTCCATGCGTCAAGCAGGACTACTGAAGTTAAAGTGTGAATCCCCTCCCCCATTCTTCTGGTTATTCCAAACAGTACTCATTAAATATTCTAGGTAAATGATTTACACCTTGATGGATCCGTCACTTTTAAACAATCTTTTGAATCAAATAGAAATTTGGAATTTAAAGCCCTTCATAATTTGGTTAGAGTCTGTCTTTCCAGGATGATTATACAATGTACTAAAAACCCTCCAGACACATCTGTTCTTCCTATTATGTGACACTCATCTTTCTCTTTTCTTATCCATAGACTATTACCTATGCCTGAAACTTTCTCCATCTTACCTCTCCTCAGTTCAAATACCACCTCCTTCAAGAGGCCTTTTCTTATTCCCAGAGTTGTTAGGTCCACTCTTAATCAATATGTATTTATTTTGTATATAAACTGTATTTATTCATATATGAATATGTTGCCTCCCCCTAGTAAAATACAGTTTCCTTGAGCAAGTGTACTGTCTTGCATTTCTATTAATATCTCCAGCACCTACAAAGTACCCAACACATAGCAGGCTCTTAATACATGCTTATTCATTCTGCACTAAGAGAGTACCTACAGAGAAGAGCATCTCCGCCCTCATAGAGCTTAAAAGTTATGATGACACAGACCCAAATAACTATGATGAGGGGAAGGTTATGATGAGTGCAAGGTTAAGTTACAAAGAAGTCAAGAAAAATTTAAGGGGGAGAGAACTTACAGCTAGGAGGATGAGAGAAGAAGGGCACCTAAGATGATACTTCAGGGAAAGGAAGGCATTTAAGACTTGAAGAGACAAAACATTGTGGACTTGGGGACAGATGGCAGAATTGCAAAGGCAGGAGATAGCTCATACAGTTCAGAGAATAACTAACTCCTAGTGCTGTCTGGTGGAATATGGTACGAAACAAAATATGTGAATAAAATGTAATAGTGGCAATACACAATTTTAATACAGTATGGAATGAAATATTCCCCCAAAGAAAACATGTAAAAAGTAGTAAAAAGTATGAGGGGCAGTATGGTATTGTTGAGAGATAACCCTGGAGCCAGGAAGACCTAGGTTTCAAGTCCTGACTCTGGCACATGTAGATTGTGTGATCCTGGGCAAAGCAAAACCTCTTCCTGTTGTAGGTGACTTTTGAAATCTCTAAATTGCAGAGACGATACAAGCCTTCATTGATAGAGTGATTTTCCTCACCTTGCAACTCCCTATACCAATGAACTCACAGGTTCGGTCTCTATCCTAAAAGTGATTAGTCTGATTAATATAAAAAACATTCACTGACTTATGATTTGTAATTGATTGATTGTTGTATCATGTATCTTTCAATAAAGTAGCTAAAAACATCCACATGCTTAGCTAATTACATAAATCAAATTAACTGGCTACTTAATCGCTAAAAGTAATTATTATTTATATCTGTCCTACCTGCCAAGATATATAAAGGACTTTTTAAAAAATAATTAATCATATTTAATCACTGTTCTCACTAAAAATAATATATTAGATATATTAGTATGAGCAAAAAGATTTTTATGGTATAAATAAAAATGCTTAAAAGTCTAATTCCAACTTTATCTACTTTTCAATGTCTATTTTTATGTATGTTTCATAATGTAACAGGCCAGTTGTACATGCATATAAGTTAAAAATAAATTTAAAAAATATATTGATAGAGATGGATGGTCAAAGCAGTTTGGAGAATACTGGCTTAGGGCCAGTATTCTATGGTCACAAAGCTAGCCATTATTGGGGACCTGCCTCCTTTAAAACCAGCTTAATCTCAACAGCTTCTTCATATTCAGTGTTTCCATGACATTATCTATGCATCTCATCCTCTACCACCCCCTTTTCCTTTGGCCTTCAACCTTTCCCAACATCAGGGTCTCTTCTAATGACTTCCATCTTCCTCCTATGTGGACAAAGTATTTAAGTCTCAGGGAATAGCCTAAATTAATTTCTTTAAGTCTTGACTGATCTGATCTCTTTACTATCCAAAAAGCTCTCAAAAGTCTTTTCTAGCACATCAGTTTGAAAACAATATTTTTGCAGTGCCATCTTTACTTATAGTCCAACTTTATCTCTGGGAAAATCATAGTTTTGATTATAGGAACTTTTGGTGATGTCTCTGCTTTTTAGTATGCTGTCTACATTTGTCATAACTTTCCTTCCAAGGAGCAAGACTAGCCTTTCAATTGCATGGCTGTAGCCACCCTTTGCAGAGATCTTTGAGCTCAAAAATAAAAAAAAATGGACTCTCCTTCCATTTCTTTTCTATTTGCCAGGAAGTGATGGGACCAGTTGACAAGATCTTGGTTTTTTATTTGTTTTTTTGTTGTTGTTTATGTTAATCTTGAAGCCAGCTTTTATACTCTCCTCTTTTACTTTCATCAAGAGGCTTCTTAATTCCTCTTCACTTTTCAAATGAATTAAATACAGGATAAACTGGAGAGAATCAACAAAGAGGAGGCACTAGCATTAAACGGGATACAAAGAGACTTCTTTCTTCTAAAAAGTAGAAATTCAGCTGGGATTTAAAGGAAACCTAGACCTGGAGACAGAGAAGGGAGAAAATTCCAGCCATGGGATATAGCTATGAAAATATCCTGAGTCTAAGGATAAAATGTCTTGTTTGGGTAAGACTAAGGAGACCAAACAAGAAGGTAAAACAGTCATTGAAAGAATCCACTGATCACTTCCTGAAAGAGATCTCAAAATGAAAACTCCAAGGAATCTTGTAGCAAAATTTAAGAACTATCAGGTAAAGGAAAAAAAAATACTGTAAGCAGCTAGAAACAATTCAAGTATCAAGGAGCCATAGTCAGGATTACATAGGATTTAGCAGCTTCTACTTAAAGGATCAGAGGGCTTGGAATATGATATTCTGGAAGGCAAAGGAGCTTGGATTACAACCAAAAAGTCAACTGCCCAGCAAAATTGAGCAAAATCTTTTAGATAAACATTAAATGAAATAGAGGACTTTCAAAATGTCCTGATGAAAAAAAAACAGAACTGAACAGAAAATGTGATCTTCAAATACAAAACTTAAGAGAAACAAAAAAGACAAACAGTAAAGCAAACAACAACAACATAAAGTTAAACTGTTTACATCCATACATGGGAAGTTGATACTTGTAACTCTTAAGAATTGCATCTCTATTAGGGCAGTTAGAAAGAATATACTTAGAAACTGTGGGTATAGGTTGATGATTAAAAATAATTAAGGGGTTAAAAAAGGATTATACTAGAAGAAGATGAAAGGAGGAGCCAGAGTAGGGTAAATTTTATCATATGAAGAGGCATGAAAGACCTATTACAGTAGAGGGAAAGAAGGGAGGGGATGACCGTTGTTTGAGCCTTACTCTCATTGGATTTGGTTCAAAATGGGGATAAGATACACATTCAGTTTGGTAAAGAAATCTATCTATCTTACCCTATAGGGAAGGAGAAGGAGGGGAAGGAGAAAAAAGGGGGAGGAGAGCTATAAGAAAGGAGGGTACATTGATGGAGGCAGTGGTCAAAAGCAAAACACTGGTGAAGAGGGAAAGGTGTGAAATGTATAAATGGGGGAAAAATAGGATGGAGCGAAATATAGTTAGTAATCATAACTGTGAGTGTGAATGTGATGAACTCTCCCATAAAATGGAAGTGGGTAAAAGAGAGGATTAAAAACAAAAATCCTACAGTGTGTTGTTTATGAGAAACATATTTGAAACAGGGAGATACACATAGAGTAAGATAAAAGGCCAGAGAGTAATCTACTGTGCTTTGGCTGAAGTGAGAAAAAAAAAAAAGCAGAGGTAACATTCCTGATCTCAGTAAAGCAAAAGTAAAAATAGATCTAATTGAAAGAAATAAGGAAGGAAACAACATTTTGCTAGAAGGTACCATAGACCATGAAATAGTATCAATACTAAACATGTATGCACTAAGTGATAGAGCATCCAAATTCTAAGAGAAGAAATTAAGTGAGTTACAGAAAGAAATAGACAGCAAAACTATGCAATGGGTATAGTGGAGGATCTCAACCATCTCCTTTCACAACTAGATAAATCTAACCACAAAATAAATAAGAAAGAAGTTAAGAAGGTGAATAGAATTTTAGAAAAGTTAGATATGATACACCTCTGGAAGAAATTGAATGGGGAAAGAATATGTTTTATTTTATTCTCTGTGGTACACAGCACCTATAGCAAAAGTGTCCATGTATTAGGGCATAAAAACCTCAGAATCAAATGCAGAAAGTCAAAAATATTAAATGCATCCTTTTCAGATCATGATTCAATTAAAATTACATGTAATAAATGGCCATGGAAAGTTAGATTAAAAATTCAATAGAGGAGCAGCTAGGTGGTGCAGTGACTAGAGCACCAGCCCTGGAGTCAGAAGGACCTGAGTTCAAATCTGACCTCAGACACTTGACACACTTACTAGCTGTGTGACCTTGGGCAAGTCACTTAACCCCAATTGCCCTGCCTTCTCCCCTCTGAAAAAAAAATACCAAGCCAAAAAATATTCAATAGAAAATAAATAATCTAATCCTAAAGAATGAGTGGGTCAAACAACAAATCATAGAAATAATAATTCATCAAAGAGAATGACAATAATAAGACAACACATCAAAATTTATGGGATGCAGCCAAAGCAGTGCTCAAGGGAAATTTTATATGTCTAAAGGTTTACATGAAAGATCAGATTAATGAATTGGGTACACAATTTAAAAAGGTAGAAAAAGAATAAATGAAAAACCCCAATTAAATAACAAATTAGAAATTCTGAAAATCAAAGGAGAGAGATTAATAAAATTAAAAGTAAGAACACTATTGAATTAGTTGATAAAACTAAGATCTGGTTTATGAAATAAAAACAGTAAAACAGACAAACCTTTGGTCAATTTGACTAAAGAAAAGAAAGAAGAAATGAAATTACCAGTATCAAAAATGAAAAGGGTGAATTCACCACCAACAAAGCAGAAATTAAGACAGTTGTTAGAACAAATTTTGCCCAATTTCATGCCAATAAATCTGACAATCTAAGTGAAAATGGATAAATATTTAAAATATATAAATTGCCCAGATTAACAGAAGAGGAAATATAATACTTAAATAACCCCATTTTAGAAAAAAAGAAATTGAGCAAGCCAACAATGAAATATCTGAGAAAAATCTCCAGGGTCAGATGGATTTATAAATTAATTCTATTGCACACTTAATGGACATTTAATTCCAACACTATATAAACTATTTGGAAAAATAGGTAAAGAAGAAGTCCTACCAAACTGTTTTTATAGTAAAAATATGGCACCGATAACTAAATTGGGAAGAGCCAAAACAGAGAAAGAAAATTATAGACCCATCTTCCTAATGAATATTGATGCAAAACATTTAAATAAAATATTACCAAAGGGATTACAGCAATTTATCACCAGGATAATACACTATGACCAGGTGTGCTTTAAATCAGGAATACAAGACTGGTTCAATATTAGAAAAACTATTAGCATAATTGACCATATCAATAACAACCAACAAATCCTGTGATTATTTCAATAGATGCTGAAAAAGCTCTTGACAAAATACAGCACCCATTCCTATTAAAAACACAAGAAAACATAGGAATAAATGGAATTGTCCTTAAAATGATAGGTATTATCTATCTAAAACCATCAACAAGCATATCTGTAAAGAGAATAAGCTAGAAACCTTTCCAATAAGATCAGGGGTGAAAAAAAGCCATTGTCACCACAATTATTCAATTATGTTTCCATGACTGCACACATGTGTAACTTACATCATGTTTTTTTTTCCATCTCAGGGAAGGGGGAGGAAGAAAAATTTGGAACTCCAGATCTTATAAAAATGAATGTTGAAAACTAATCGTTTAGATAAAGATAGAGTAGATATAGATAGAGATAGGTATAGACATAGATACATGTAGATAGATATCTATATACATACACATTTATACATATATACACATATACACTCACATATATGTATATGTATGTAAATATATACATATATATATATATATATATATCTTTTTTTAAAAAGATTTTATACAAATATTTAGGATGTTTTGGTTATAAGAAAAATGAGCAAGGAGACCAATGCTGCTGGATCGTAGAGTAAGTACAAGGAGTGGGGTAAATTACTCCTTTGGATTAGGAGTTGAATGAATGAGAGTGAGGAGACAGAGACAAACTAGAGATGGACAGTTGATATGGCTGGTACCTATGACTAGACTACACCTTTGCCACCGCCACATTCTTATCACTAAGGCTTGATGGAACAACCTGAAGCCAGAGACCAATCTGATTGGTGCTGAATTTCCCTAGACACAAAACTCATGCAGTGAAATGGCCTGCTTCCTCTCCCACCCTCTCTTTCTGCCCTAGAGGGTAGGTGTGAAATCAAAAGTTTTCCTATTCTTTAAAGTTCCATTTATCACTTCTACTTAATTTTAATTTGTCAGCTATATAAAGTGATCAGAGATGCTGTGGTTTGAATGCTTCATTATTTGTGAGTAGGCAATTACAAATGAGAGGGAAAAACAATGACTTACATATTTTGTAAGTAATATATATGAATATTATACATGTATGTATATATATATATGTGTAACGTATCTTGCATATATATTATAATTTATGTGATAATGTGTATATACTGAAAGAGAGAGAGAAAGACAGAGAGTTTCAGAGCTTCTTTATTAATTGTCAGAATTCTCTCCTGAGCAGGACTCCTGAGCTATATGAGAAAGAGTATTTTATATAGTCTCAAAAAGCAGAAATACATCAAGCCATGTGGATCAAATCCTTTTTTTCCCCCTAGGCTACAAGAAATATGAATTTAAAACACATACACACACAATTCAGCTGTCTGATAGAGTGATTTTATAAGTTCAGTTTAAGGCTTTTTTTGTTGTTTTGCTTTGTTTTTGCTATTATAGTCGCATGGCCCTTTCCTCACTATTTTCCTTTCAGGCATGCTCATGAAGCCCCTCCTAACAAGGGAGTGAGGTCAAAATTAGAGATTAGAAAGTAAGTTCTACCCAAAAAGAGGGGAAATGAAATAGGTGGAAAAGACTAGTGATGTTGAAATTTCAAAGGTAGTCCATTCTCTTCTACTGCTAGGTGCAAGGGTTTGGAGCCCTGTTCTCACTCCTTATTCCTTAAGGGATCTCATTTAACTCTAGTCATGTATACAGTGACTAGGATAGATTAGGGGTAGGGATTCTGATTAAAGAAAGGTCAGACTTTTTTCTCACACTTATTATTTATGGCCTTTGGAAAATTTGCTTAACATTTAATTTTGGCTCATGCATGGTGCCTCCCCAAAGGGGTTAGTAGAAAGGTACTCACTGTGTATAATATAAATCAGGTATAGGACAAGTATGTATTTCTTACACACAAAAGAAATGCTAAAAAAAATATTTCACAAGTGGTCATTGACAGAAAGACTTACACTAAGAGTCAATTACTTAATTGCTACAATTATACTCCCTTGAGAGTTGGATATTTAAACCTCATCAGAAGATAAATCAGTTTGTAGAAGTGCTGAGTCATCACTTTCCCACTTCACTTCCATTCTACACTTTACAAAAACTCCCAATCCATGTATTCTGGTAAGTTTGAGAGGGCTTGGGCTTTCCCCTCATTGAGTAGATTGTCTTATCTGATGTAGAAACTTTTGCTGACACAAGTCAGCTCCACCTCTGTACCTCTTGAACTCAAAAGGTCACGTCTAAACTTGGGTACATATATCTCAAAATCAATGTTCAGTCATCTCCTTGAGAAGGGAAATGCAAATCAGAAAATTTCCATAGGGTCCCAGGCCCAAGATTACCTTGTCTAGTCCTTTTCATCTAGCTGTCATATAGAAGTGATCACTGTTTTGCTGGTGTGGAGAAGGGCTAGCCATTTCTTATCCCTCATAAAAAGTTGCAGAATTGCATGATGCCACTTGGAGGGATAAAGAAGGAGAAAATCTAAAGGAGAATCATTCCCTTTTTATAGGTCCACAGACGTATCGGCTCTTCCTGCTCAGTCACTGATAAAGACATTCCTTTTTCATCCCCTTCAGTGCTAAGTCACCATGGCTAGATGAAAACAGTCAGGGAATTTGTCATCCCTGAATTAGCACAAATGGTCATTTGAAAGGGGATAGGAAAGCTATGTGTTAAATTTAATCTTGCTACCTTCAGCCCACTGATCCAGCTTGTTAGGATCCTTTTTAAGTCCAATATATTGTCTATCCCTTCTCACTTCACTGTATCTGCACATTTGATAAGTATGTTTGATAACCTATACCTTCATTTAAGTCTTTGAAAAAAATAATAACAGAACAGGGTCATGGATAGAGTTATGTGGCATTCTACTGAAGAGCCCCTTGAAGTTGATGTTGATCTATGATCTCAAACCCAAGGAAATCTGGTTATATCTCTCCATATTAACAATCAGTAAACTAGCTTTTAGTAAGTGCCTATCACCCAGGCACTGTGCTCCATGCTGGGGATATGATGAAATGGAAAAAAAAATTCTGTTCTCAAAGAGCTCACAGACCCAGCTAAAATCCTATCTCAGGAAGCCTGTCTTTATTCTTTAGTGTCTTCTCACTGTTGATTGCTTCCAGTTTATACTGTATACAGTTTATTTATGCATAGTTATTTGCATGTTGTCTCTCCCATTAGCCTATGAACTCCTCTAATGCAGGAACTGTCTTTTACCTTTCTTCATATCCCCAGCACTTAGCACAGTGCCTAGCACATAGAAGGCACTTAATAAATGTTTATTTAATGACCAACTGACCTCTGTTCTCCAAAAGTCTAGTATATATGTGTGGCAATGCTCAGTATTCTCTACTCTCTCCATCACAGGCTCTAACATGGCATTTTCACTCTTTCCTAACTCACTTTTCATTTTTTTAAATTTATTTATTATCATTTTCAACATTCACTTCCATAAGATTTTGAGTTCCAAATTCTCTCCCCATCTCTCCTCTCCCCACCCCCACCCCATGATAGCATGCGTTCTGATTACTCCTTCCACCAATCTGCACACCTTTAATCCCTTCCCTTTCGATTTTCCTATAGGGTAAACTAGATTTCAATACCCCATTGCCTATACATCTTATTTCTCAGTTGCATGTAAAAACAATTTTTAACATTTGTTTTGTAAAACTTTGAGTTCCAAGTTCTTTCCGTTCCTCCCTCCCCATCCATCTTCATTGAGAGAGCAAGCAATTTGATATAGGTTGTACATGTGTAGTCATGTAAAACACTTCCATAGTAGTCATGTTGTGAAAGACTAACTATATCTACCTCCATCCTATCCCACCCCTCATTTATTCGATTCTCTCCTTTGACCCTGTCCCTCCTCAAAAGTCTTTGGTTCTGATTACAACCTCTCCTAATCAGCCCTCCCTTCTATACCACCCCCCTCTCTAATCGCTTTCCTTCTACTTTCCTGTAGGGTAAGATAGATTCCCATACCCAACTGAGTGTATATGTTATTCCCTCCTTAATCCAGTTCTAATGAAAGTAAGGTTCACTCATTCCCTCTCACCTCTCCCCTCTACCCCTCCATTTTTTTGCCTCTTTCCTGTGAGATAATTTATCCCATTCTACCTCTCCCTTGCTCCTTCTCCTGGTATGTTCCTCTCTCATCCCTTAATTTTATTTTTAAGATAATATCCTTTCATATTCAACTCACTCTGTGCCGTGTGTGTGTGTGTGTGTGTGTGTGTGTGTGTGTGTGTATTCCCTCCAACTACCCTAATAATGAAAAAGGTCTCATGAGTTGTATCATCTTTCCATGTAGGTAGGTAAACAGTTCAACTTTAACAAGTCCCTTATGATTTCCCTTTACTGTTTACTTTTTCATGCTTCTCTTGAGTCTTGTATTTGAAAATCAAATTTTCTATTCAGCTCTGGTCTTTTCATCAAGAAAGATTGAAAGTCCTTTATTTCATTGTAAGTCTATTTTTCCCCTGAATTATTATACTCAGTTTTACTGGGTAGATGATTCTTTGTTTTAATCTAGCTCCTTTGACCTTCAGAATATCATATCCCAAGCCCTGTAATCCCTTGATGTAGAAGCTGCTAAATCTTGTGTTATCCTGATTATGGTTCAACAATACTTTGAATTGTTTCTTTCTGGCTGCTTACAATATTTAATGCTTGACCTGGGAAGTCTGGAATTTGGATATATATAATATTCCTGGGAGTTTTCATTTTAGAGTCTCTTGTAGGAGGTGATCAGTGGATTCTTTTAATTTCTATTTTCTCCTCTGATTCTACAATATCGGGCAATTTTCCTTGATAATTTCTTGAAAGATGATGTCTAAGCTCTTTTTTGATCCTGGCTTTCAGGTAGTGCAATAAATTTTAAATTAAATCTCCTGGATCTATTTCCCAGGTCAGTTGTTTTTCCAATGAGATATTTTACATTGTCTTCTTTTTTCACTCTTTTGGTTCTGTTTTATAACTTCATGATTTCTCATAAAGTCATCAGCTTCTATTTGCTTCATTCTAATTTTTAAGGAATTATTTTCTTCAGTTAGATTTCGGATCTCCTTTTCCATTTGGCTAATTCTGATTTTTTAATGCATTCTTCTCCTCATTAGCTTTTTGCACATCTTTTGCCATTTGGTCTAGTCTCTTTTTTAAGTTGTCATTCTCTTCAGTATTTTTTGGGTCTCCTTTAGCAAGCTGTTGACTCCTTTTTCATGATTTTCTCGCATCACTCTCATTTCTCTTCCCAATTTTTCTTCTTCTTCTCTTACTTGATTTTCAGAATCTTTTTTGATCTCTCCCACGGCCTGAGACCAATTCATATTTTTCTTGCAGGCTTTGGATGTAGGACATTTGACTTTGTTGTCTTCTTCTGAGTGTATGTTTTTATCTTCCTTGTCACCAAAGTAATATTGTATAGTCTGATTTTTTTCCACTGTTTGCTCATTTTCCCAGCCAATTACTTGACTTTTTAAATCTTTGTTAAGGTAGGGCTCTGCTTTCAGTGTGGAGGATGTACTGTTGCAAGCCTCTAGTGTTTTGTGCAGCTGTTTTCAGAGACACTTCTAGGGACCTGTAAGTTTTCAGTTCTTGTAAGGTGGTATGATCTAAGGACAGGTGTTTGCTCTTCTCCTGGCCTGTGCTTTGGTCACTGAGTGACTGCAATCACTCTTCTATGCCCTGGAACTGTGAGGAGGGTTCCTTCTCCACTGCTGCCAAAAGCTCTGCTATGCTAGTGCTCTTCTTGACCCCAGGACTGCCACCCAGGACTGAGGCCCGGATCTAAGTACGGGAAAAGCTACAGAATCCTGCCTCAGTACCAGCAAAGGGATTCCTGTAGTCTCCTTCTGATCACTTTTTTGATCTTCTTACCACCTGTGGACCGAGGGCCCTGGAAGCAAGTAGCTGCTGCTGCTGCCACCACCACGGCTTCTGCCACTGCCACTGCTGCTGTTACCATTGCCACCCCAGAGCTGCAACTGATCTATGCTCCTCTCTCACCCAGGTCCGACAGACCTTTCCCGCTGAGCTTCTAAGTTATCTTTGATTTTTGTGGGTTGAGAAGTCTGGAAGTAATTTAGTGGAAAGTATTTAGTCTGGAAAGTGATTTGGTTCTCTGAGGCTTGCTCTGGGCTTGTTGGGGCTCAGGTCTATTATGTCTTGGCCCACGCTGGACTATACTCCTCTCCCAACCTGATACAACAGATCTTTTCTGTCTTGAGCTGGAAATTCATTTTATCCTGTATTTTTGTGGGTTCTCCTGATCTAGAATTTGTTTGAGTCATTTTTACGGGTATTTGGAAGGGTTTGGGAGAGAGCTCAAGTGAGTCCCTGCTTTTACTCCACCATTTTGGCTCCACCCAGCCACTTTCTTGTTCTTTCCACTCACATCGTTGGTCAGAGCCAAGTATAACAAAGAAGTATCCCATATCATTTCCTCTACTTTCTGAGAAATGAACAGCAGCTACTGCCACTCACCAGCCATTGTGTAGGAAAGACAAGTGACTTAATTGCTAAGCCTAATTTCCTAATCTAAAAATGAAGATAAAAATAATATTTATACTACTTACCTCACAGTGTTGTTGAAAGAACTTTACAATCCTTAAGTGAAATATATGTGAGTTATCATTATCCTTAACATCTCTATTGTTACTGTTATAGAAAGGAAAACAACAGAAGTCAATGACAAAAACAGATCCTTGAACATATTTGTCTTGTAATACAAGCTGTGTTCTAAACATTCTGTTTGGTTGTCAGAAAGGCATTTTTAGTGCTTTTAAGGAGTCTAAGAGAGTTTAATTAAAAGTCAGTATTAATTGTTATATTTTTGTAACAATTACAGAGGGCCTTGGCTTTCAGCTGTCTACTGACTTTTCATTTTTTACTGTTTAGACTTAGTTAAGAACTGCTTGATTTAGTATTTTGGCTTCCATCTTTGTGCAATGAAGCCTGTAGGAAGCTGTGGTCATCTTTTAGTCAGGATTTCCTAATAACTTGGTTACTTCATTTGGTCCAGGGGTGGGGAACCTGTGACCTGGAGGCCACAGGTGGCCCTCTAGGGCCTCAAGTGTAGCCCTTTGACTGAATCTGAACTTTACAGAACAAATCCCCTTAATAAAAGGATTTGTTCTGTAAAATTTGGACTCAGGCAAGAGGCTGCACCCAAAAATCACGAAGGCCACATGGGGCCTCTATGCCTCAGGTTCCCCACCCTTGGGTTAGCATTTTGTTAACTGTGTTATTTTTATATTATATAATCTTCAGTTCAATGACTTGAATTCAACAAGTATATGGCCAGAATCTATTATTAGCTAGTCATTGGAGATGAAAAGACCAAAAAAGAAGTGTTCCTGTCCTCAGGTAGCTTTACGGGCTAGGGGAATGTGGAAGATACATGTACACAGATAAGCGAATACAATATATGTATCAAATAATTCAATAAATGCAAAGTAGATTCAGGGAGATGAATAAGTAGTTGACTTAAAAGGGAGTGGTGATTGATTAGGACCCTTAAGATTTTCAATGGACAGATATCAAAAAGGGGAATATGGGTCCCTGAAGCTGTTTTCCCATGGTGACTATCTCTTTACTCCCGATAAAGCCACCTCCACTGCCATCACCACTGCTACATGGGTGACAACTGCCATTGCTACCATTCAGCTTTTTTTTTTTTTACCTTTTACATTATTTCTTGAGTATTTTGTTTTCCCAAGTTACATGTAAAAACAATTTCTAACATTCATTTAAAAAATTTTAATTTACAAATTCTCTCCCTACCTCTCCCCTTCATTGAGAAGGCAAACAATTCGATATTGGTTACACACATACGGTTATGCAAAACATATTTCCATATTTGTCATGTTGTAAAAGAAAATACAGACCAAAAAGAATCCAAGAAAAATAAAGTAAAAAAAAAAGTATGCTTTGATCTGCAATCAGACTCCACCCATTCTTTCTCTAGGGATGAATAGTATTTTTCATCATAAGTCCTTCAGAGTTGTTTTGTATCATTGTACTGCAGTTGATCATCTTACAATGTTGCTGTTATTGTATAAAATAACAAATCTCCTGGTTCTGTGCATTTCACTTTCCATTGGTTCATGTAAATCTTTCCAGGTTTTTCTGAAATCTACCTGCTCATCATTTCTTATAGAACAATAGTATTCCATCACAATCATATACTAAAATTCGTTCTGCCATTCTCAGTCTGATAGGCAGTGCCTCAGTTTCCAATTCTTTGCCAGTTGAAAAGGGCTGCTACAAATAGTTTTTATACCTATAGGTCTTTTTCCTTTCTTTTTTTTTTAATCTCTTTTGAGACACAGTAGTGGATTTGTTGGGTCAGAGGGTATGTATGGTTTTATAGCCCTGTGGGCATAGTTTCAAATTGTTCTACATAATGGTTAAATCAGTTCACAACTCCACCAACAGTGCATTGGTGTCTCAATTTTCCTATATCCCCTTCAAGATTTGTCATTTTCTTCTTTGTTATATTAGTCAATCTAAGAAGTGTAAGATACAACCTCAGAATTGTTTTAATTTGCATTTCTCCAACAATAGTGATTTAGAGCTTTTTTAGTGTGGCTATAGATTTGATTACTTCACATGAATATTGACTTCATATTTTTTAATAATTTGTCAATTGGGGGATGGCTCTTATTTTTGTAAATTTGTCTCAGTTCTCTAAGTATTTGACAAATGAGGCTTTATCAGAGAAACTTGCTTCAAAATTTTTTCAGAGTTATGATTGCTAACTATATTTCCCCTATTCTATTCCATACACACCCCCCATTTATTTTAGTCTATCTTCCTCCTCTCATCCTGTCCCTCCTCAAAAGTGTTTTGCTTCTTATACTGCCTCCCCAAATCTGTCATCTCTTCTATCAGCAACTCCCCTCCCCCCATTAAGCTTTTTTACGAGATTTCTGAATCTCTGGCACTCACAAGATCATCTGGGCACTTAAACCTCAGAGTACATATTCATCTAAGAACAGAATGCCTTAAGAAAAGGTCAGAGTTGGTAATGTCCTCACAGCTGCTATGGCTGGGTGGGAGAAAAGAATATCATTCCTTACCCAAATGACTTTAGAGAACAGCTTGGAGTAGATGCAAAAGTGGGCAAGACACCTCTTTTGCATGCTTCCTGAGTTCTGACTTAGAAGCCTCTGAGTCTTCAGTACTTTGGGTTCTGAAATCAACAGAATACTTTTTTTGTCATTTTTTTTGACATAGTACCAGTTACCCATGGACAGAAGGGGATTACTCCAGTTTTCAACATGATTATCTAGATTGGAAGTAAGAAGTGAATATCTTTAAATGCTTCAGGAACTAGTTCTCATATGTCACTCCATCCCCATTATATGTATATGTATGTATGTATAAATCCCACTGCAGGCCACATTTTGGACAGCCCTGATTTACAATATATCTAAAGAAAAGGAAATGCAATTCCCCTTCTACCTCAGCTATTATAATCACATTACATGCTTTTCATGTGGTTTATAAACAAGATGCTTAATGTTCTATGATCTGTTTTTGAGGCATAAACTTCTTTAATTGAGTCAAGAAGGGCATAACTAGCACAGTTGTCTGAACAAACAAGCTTGCCATGCCTCTGGGGTGGGGATGACTGGTGAGAGGGGAATGAGAGGAGTCTTTATATTTAAACCTGGATGAATCTCATCTATTTGAGTTCCAGTTTGGGAAAAGGAGGGAGTTGTGGGGGGAGTTCCTTGTACTTAACTAAAGGTAAGTCAGCAAGCGCATTGAGGGATTTTCTCCACCTCCCCCACTCTCCAAGTGTTCAGAGCTACTGGGCCAGGGAGAGATACTATATCCAGAACAGAGCAGAGACAAATACTCAAGACAGGAACAAATATGGTCACCCAAAGGTGGGATTTTGCTGCAAGGATCTACCCCTTAGCAATGGAAAGTTAACGATGAAGAGGAACAGATACTGGGAACACAGCTAAGCAACTGACCCAGAAGAGATCACATATCTAGGGGGTGGTTACTGAGTTGTTTTAGTTGTGTCTGACCCTCTGTATTGCTAATGTATTGAATATATTGTTAATGCAATGGGAAGATCTTTCCCATCCATTAATAGGTCCATGTGACTTGCTTAAGTCACATGGAAGCCTAAGTCACATGTGTTTGAGTCACATGAATCCTTTGGTGGGAGGAGCTTGCTGAATGGGTGGAACAGGAAGTGTGGAGCAGAGCTGAAGTCAGTCACAGCTGGGAGAGAGACGGTGTGGAGTTGCAGCTTGGGAAGAGAGGAGGGAGGCAAAAAGCAGCAGTTAGTGTGAGTGAGAGCCAGGGTGTGATTTTACTGGAGGGTGTTCGTTTGTGGGAAGGCCTGGGGATGTCAGTGACCCCTGCAATGCTAATGTGTATAGATTTCTTTGTTGCTGTAATGTATTTGGCTTTCTGGTGTTGGGATTCAGCTTTCTGGTGTTTGAATAAATATTTTGGTTCTTTTTTCCATGTAGAGTCTGTTATACTTTGCGATTCAGAACTACGCCAGCGTATTCATAGCCACTGTAGGTGTGTGAATATCACAATGGCATTACACCCTTCATAAGCTCATTTGGGGTTTTCTTGACAAAGATGGTGGAATGGTTTGCCATTTCCTTCTCCAGTTCATTTTACAGATGAGAAAACTGAAAAAAACACTGGTAAAATGACTAGTCCAGGGTCATAAAGCTAGTTCTATCTACTGCACCATCTAGCTTTCACTTAGGGGGAAGACAATAAATAAATAAATAAACAAACGAACACACAAACAAACAAATAAATAAATAAATGAATAAATGAATGAATAAATAAGTGAATGAATGAATGAATGAATGAAAAGGAAGAGTTGAGCATTTCACAATACAACAATCCTACCTGTTTGCATCATTTCTTTTGTATTATAAAGTTGAACTCACTTTTCCCATAAATGATACATGTTTTTCAGGCTAGTAATCCCCATTTTTGTTTGTTTGTTTTGCTTTGTTTTTTGTTTGTTTTGTTTTATTCTTCACAGGTGAATATTTTGTTATAAATTTTTATCATTATTATCATTACTAACATTCATGTAGAATTTACTATGTGCCAGACACCATGCTTTACAATTATTATCTCATTTGCATCCTCACAGCAATCCAAGGAGGTAGGTGATATTATTATCCCATTTTATAGATATGGAAACTGAGGCAAACAAAGATGAAGTGACTTGCCAGGACTCGCAAAGGTAATAAGTATCTATGGCAGGATTTGAATTCAGGTCTTCCTGACACCAGGTCTGGCCCTTTATCTACTGTACAACCTAAACGTCTTTGCTAAGAATTAATTAAACTATTAATTGTTAATCAACTCGCCATTAGAGACTCTTGAAGTTTAGTGTTAAGAGTGTTTCCTAGTAGTCAGAAGTAGCCAGAACCCTAAGGTAGTATTTACTCTGAGACCCAGTCTTAAAGTACAAGTAAATGTTGGGGGTGTAGATCAGAGAGAGTGTTACATATGCACCTATGTCTCCTTCAGCCTTCTGCTTCTGGGGTCAGCAGGAAAGGGAACCACCTGATCCAGTGCCATAGATTGGTTTAATAAAGGGTAATTTACTGAGAAGTACTTAGAAAGCTGTGAGCACTGGGGAAGTCAGGAAGGATTTGAGTAAGCAGGTTTATTGAGCATGTGCTTAGGACTAGCAGCATCTCAAGAAATGAGAGGTACACCCCTGAGATGGGTCTCCCTTAGGCAGAAAATGGTGCTAGAGTCTTGGCCTTAGAGGATTAGAATGGGTTCTCTTCTTTCCCCAAAGCTTGATACCAAATGAGATCCACAGAGGCAGGGGTTGGTACAGGACTCAGGTCCTGATATACTCATTAGGCAACCCTAGGATGTCCAAGAAGATCCAGAGAGGGGTTGAGGCTGTTAAAACCCACCAAAAAAGACATCTAGAGTAGGTAGGCCAAAGGCTACCACTATAAGAATGTATATTTTTCTAATCAATTCTCATTTCTACAGCACTTTGGGAATTACAAATCATTTTCCCCACTACTTATGAATTATACTCAATTCCATTTTACAAATGGAGAAATTGAGGTTAAGTTGACTTGGCCTTAAGGTCAGAGTCAAAAATTTATGTTTGTTTTTTTTTTGTTTTTTTTGTTTTTCTTTTTAATTTAAATTTATTTATTTAACATATTTGGTTTTCAGCATTGATTTTCACAACAGTTTGAATTACAAATTTTCTCCCCATTTCTACCCTCCCCCCCACTCCAAGATGGCTTATATTCTGGTTGCTCTGTTGCCCAGTCAACCCTCCCCTCTATCACCCCCCTCCCCTCTCATCCCCTTTTCCCTTCCTTTCTTGTAGGGCAAGATAAACTTCTATGCCCCATTGCCTGTGTATCTTATTTTTTAGTTGCATGCAAAAACTTTTTTTTTGAACATCTGATTTTAAAACTTTGAGCTCCAAATTCTCTCCCCTCTTCCCTTCCCTCCCAGTTCGGGTTCGGGGTCCTTGGGGAAGGAGCAGTGCGGGTCTGACAGAGCTGGCACCTCCCCCCCGAACGTAGAACATAGAACTCGTTAGTCTACAAGCAGTCATACCCCACTGAAAAACTCAAGGGTCAAGTTAGTTGGTTGGGAATATGGCCAGGCAGCGAAAACGCGCCCAGATTCAGTCTCAGACTTTGGATTCTTTCTTTGGTGACAAAGAAGACCAAAACATACAGCCTAAAGAAGACAACAAAGTCATAGAGCCTACAACAAAAGCCTCCAAGAAAAACATGAACTGGCCCCAGGCCATAGAAGAACTCAAAAAGGATTTGGAAAAGCAAGTTAGAGAAGTAGAGGAAAAATTAGGAAGAGAAATGAGAAGGATGCAAGAAAACCATGAAAAAGAGTCAAAAATTTAACTTGCTTCTTCATTATCCCCATTCTGCTGTTTGAGGAGGCATAAAATAATACCTTAATTTAACTTAAACTGTGTCTTTTTCTTTTTTATGCCTGCTATTTTTTTTAGACTTTGTAGACAAAGTCTGTTTTTCCTCTGGGATTCAGTGCTCCAAGTCATGCTCCCTGGTTTTTTAGAAACACATCTTTTTGATATCCTCATCGTTGAAGAAAAGGCTCATTCATACGCTGCTGTCTCAGGCTCACTGTCAGCTCCAATGTCTTGGCTGTTCCACTTATCACTGAATCTGTTTCATATCCACATTAATAGGTGAGTAAAGAAAGGAGAGTCAGGAACCCACACCTCCTGCAGGGAGAGAAAAAGAGACTGGGAAAGTAACAAGCTGAGAGAATCATGCATAAGAGGCCCTGGTGACTGCAGCACTGTAGAATTTCACTAATTCATGGGAAACTAGTCTGAATTAGTGAAAAGTCTGATTCATTTGATTCTCTCAGGGAACTTATTTTATTGCTTCTCACTACCTAGAGCAGAATGAAGAATTGCTAAAGCACTACTGCCAGGCAGAGATCCTTATAGATTAGTATATAGAAAAGATGAGGAACATTTCTGTTAGCCAGTACATTCATTGTATAGAGATGGGCCTTACTGATTGTTGAAGTCTATTTTGATACAATTTGACAAATATTTATTCTCTCCATCACTAACCAATGGGTTTAATAGTATGCACTTTTAAAAATTGCCAACATCCCTCCTGTAGTTTGTTTTTACTATGACCCTGCTCAGCAAACTGCTTTTATGGATTTTTTTTAAAAAGCAAACTGTAGGCCAGTCTGTACCAAATTAAACCAAATTATAAATCCAAATTAATGTGGTTAGCTTTATAATGATGTTGAAATATTTCTCTCTGTGAGGCAGGTTTTTTTCTTTCAAGAAATAAGGTTTGTTTATTTTTTTTTTATTTTTAATCCCTCCAGTGAAGCAACAAAATCATTTAAATAAACTATGGCAAAACCATCAAAACTGGAATGCTGCTGAACCACCAGGGCTCAGTTTCTGATGTGTTGTCCTGTTGGCTTTCTGGAACCTATATTTTTTTCCAATGGCTTGCCATTTAAACTGTAGGGCAGTTTTGACATCAGAATCATCCATCTTTTCCCAATGACTTTCCAGGCATATGCCCAAATGGCTTTGGACAGAAATACCTGTCAAATCCAGCCAACTTCTCCTTAAAGCAGTGCTAGAAGCTAATACTGATAAGCTCAGAAATACCACCATGTATTTCAAACTTCGGAGGCCATTTGAAACTTACTGATCCATGCTCACTTGGGGGCAGTTTTAGGAATAATTTATTATATAACAAGATGCATGGGGGTTAATGTTTAAGTCAGAAAACAAAAGAATCATTATCCACTGTACAAACTTTAAAGAGGTGTTCATTCTCATTTAGGGAGGATAAATGTTATAGAGGTATTAAAACAAAAACAAAAAGAAAAAAGCAAAAGGGTAGGGAAGAGCTTTTGTATTTTCAGGCAACAAACTTTAAACAAAATATTTCTCATTTATTATCTTCCTCAAATTGTTGTCATAATGCAATTATGTAAATGAGGAACTGCAATCACACTGAGTGTTTGTTCTGTTTTCGAAGCATATACTCATTAGATCAGAGTAGTTAAAAAAAAAAACCCACCACCAACAAACACCAACAAATGAATTCTGGGAATGTGAAAGAGCCTGAGAAATTCCCATTGGAATGGTTCCCAATGTGCTGCATAAAGAAAGGTAGGGTTTGTTGAAGTTTCCTCCCCCCCCAGCCCCAGCCCCCACTCCTTTTCCACTCTCTGAGAAAGGAGTGTATTAAGCTTTGGGGAAGGAAGCATTGCTGAGGCAATCCTTGCCACCTCTTCCATCCTGATTCCTGTCTCTCTGCCCCTTTCAGACCCACCAGCTTTCTCTATTTTTCTCTCAGCCCTCTCTCTCGACCACAAAAGATTTCCAGCAGAGAGCAGTTGGTGCCTCATTTTGGCTGCTTTCCCCAGGCTCTGGGGGCTTTCACTGGAAATCAATGGCTGCTTATTTTTCCCTCTACTCAGGTTTTATGAGTGGACTGACATGGACTCAACCATACTGACCCATTCTACTGAGCCATGTCCATTCAGATGTGCCTCTTTATAAACAGCGGAAATTAGTGGAGGGCCAGTGTCAAAGTGCTTGTCACATCTTGTTTTCAATATGTTGAAATCAGGTTTATAGTGGCCTATTCAGAAGCCTAGACTCCTTTTGAGGCAACACAATGCATTTCAGGAGTTCTATCAGGCGATAAATGCAGAATTCCACTTTGCTATTAAAAAATAATCAAAATGATTAGTCTTTTGAATTTTTTGAAGTAACTTATTTGCTTAGAATTTGTTATTTAAATGTGCCATGTTACTCATTCTTGGCTATTCATTTTCCTAACCATAAATGTATTCCTAGTTGGTCTGTCAGTGTTACGTCTATAAATTGTGAAAGTAATTTAGCAGCAATGAATGTTTGTAGTCAAAATACTGCAAACATGAAGAGAAGCAATTGGATACCAGCAATCTTCAAGGTTTCCAATGACCTTTTGAGGAAAAAAAAAGTTTATTTAATACAGAATCTGGAACTGAGCAGTTACTCCATTTCTATTTCAGTATCTTTCCTCGTTTATGCATTTGGTGGTTTGTACCTATACCCATTTATAGATGCTTCAAGCAGAAAGTTCTCTATTTGAAATGAAAGGGAACCCGTGATTTAGTTAGCATATGGAACTTCTGGATAAGGAAAACATTTTTTCTATAATTTATAGTATTAGAGGATTGCCTAGAACACTGAGAGTCTAAGTGACTTGCCCAGAATCGCACAATCTGTAGTTTCAGAGATGGTGAGACTTGAAACCAGGTCTTTCTAGTTTCAAGGCAAGCTCATTACCCACTAGGCTATGCTAGCTCTCATTTAATAGGAATCAACTCCATTTCAATCCTCCAATACTCTCATAAGGATAAATTGGCCTATTTAGAGCCTCAGGAGTCAAGTACAAGATTTCTGATTTAACATGAGCTTAAAAAACCTAGGTGAAGTCATAGATCTTTCAAGGTGGTTTTCCTAACAACCTCTACCTACAACCATCACTCTCTTCTCTTATGTGGCAGGATCCTAGAATCTCAGACTAGTGAGGACCTTAAAGACCTCCTGCCTCAGCACTATTTGAAGCATGAATCTTCTCTGAAACTCTATTTAAAAACAAAACAAAACAAAAAATAAAAACCAGTTTTACGTGGTTTAGCACATAATTTCCAGTTTCTGTGCTTGTTTATTTCATGTTTGTTAGCTTCCTCTTCCCGGTGAGATTTTTATCTCCTTGTGGAGTTATTAGAAGCCCCTTTTGTTGCTCCTTGTTTCTATCCCCAAGAACACATAAACACAATACTGGGAAGATGGTAGGTACTCAGTGAAAACAATTTTGTTGAAAAAATACACAAAATTTGACGTGTGGAAATATTAGATCTGTTTCCCATTGCTTCTGATTGCTTTCTCCACCCTCAGGGAAATTTTTGGAAAGGTTCTATCAAACTGAGATACCAATATTGACAACATTTTCAAATGCACATTTTAATTACCCATAAGTACAGCACTATTCTGGGCACTATATAAGACAAGTTAACCAAAGATGATCTGGCCCTCCAGAAGCTCATTGTTATTGGAAAAAGAAATGTGCTCATGTGCATATATACAAACACATACATCCGTCCACATAAGCATGTACATGTGGTACACATGCTAGTATGCATATATGAATGTGTGCTGTAATATGCATGCATACATGCTTGAGTGTGATGCACATATATATGTATACTTATATGCACATGTGTGTATTTATATATATTTTTATGCACATGTACATATATTTATTTTAAAAAATAAAAACAAATTTCTGAAGTATCAGACTAATAATTACCCCATAAGGTAAAGTTTACATGTATGCTAGCTATAAGTCAGCTGCAACATATTACAGAAAAGGACGTGTACCAAAAGTGGCAAAAAACATTGTTAAGGACACATATGATCAGTAAAAGTGGAGAATTGGTCAGGTAAGAAGCAAGTGATAGCAAACATATATGCATACTCAGACATAGATGTGTATATGCAGATATACACACATGCGTACATATATACACACATACATGCATATACACATACATAATATATAAATGATCCATGAAATATCACAAGACTCAGAGGAAAGTTTCTAACATACAGCATCTAAAGTTTTAGCTCTAGGAAGCTTCTTTTTTCCCCTCTGTGTTTCCACTGTGTATGAATGAATGAAAAAGCATTTATGAAGTGTTTATTACGTACTAAACCCTGAGGATACAAATAGAAAAATGAAAGAGTCTCTGTTCTAATTGATCTCACATTCTAATTGGGGAAGACAACACATTTAAAAAAATAACAAATAAAAAGGTCAGCTGCAGAGCAGATGCAAAGCCTTAAAGTCTTAAGGGGACAGCAGTAGGGGTGAATGGTAAAGCCCTGAGGTACTCATGTTACAGAAATAGGTCAGATGATACTGCTGGGGACTGCAGGGAATAGAATAAAGGTAGATAGCAAGGCTTGGATTGTCTTCTATCTCATCGGAATTAATAGACGTTGACTCCATATCCCCCAAGTCCTTTGATCAGGTAAGTATCCTCGTTGAAGGGGTGAAGGTAAGGAGGTGGACACTCCTGGTTCTGGTGTCTCTTCCCACCACCTGACTGACCTGAATAGGTCCTGGGGCAGCCTGTGGCTGGAAGAGAGTATGAGAGGGGATGGTAAAGAAGGTAGAGTACTTCAGTAAGGGTAATTCTTCCTGTAAAAATCTTTGGACATACTGTTAATATTTCTTCTACATTTACTACATACTCTACACTAATAGATTCCCTGAGGAATATTTCTTGAAAAATAGGACAAGAATTACACAATATGAGAAGTTACCAATGGGCAGCATTCTGTACTAGTGAAGGGAATGCCTATACAAATAGGGCCATGGATCCATAAAGTATCCAGTAATGTATTTAAGAAGTCTATTCTCTTGACTCATCCTACTATGAAGGCAATTTTGATCTCTCAAAACTCTAGCATATTCTTTTTTCCCTAAACGGTATTTTTTTCAGATTCCATATAAAATAGTTTTCAACATTCATTTTTTTATAAGATTTTCATTTCCAAAGTTTTCTGACTTCCTCTCCTGCCTCCTCCCCAAGATGGTAAGCAATCTGGTATGGGTTATGCACAAACAATCATGATAATGTATTTCCACATTAGCAATACTGTGAGAGAAGAAACAGTACAAAAGGGGAAAACCATGTAAAATGAAAATAAAAAAAAACAAAAACACAAAAAAGTGAAAATAATGTGCTCCAATCTGCATCCAGATTCCAAAGTTCTTTCTTTGGATGTGGATAGCATTTTCCATTATCTAGTATATTCTTAAAAGCTGAAATATCTTTGAGTGAGGGTCCAGCAATGGACAATCTATGTATCATCTGAAGACCAGCCTAGTTAAATTTGGAGAAGGCTGACCAATAATTAATTTGTTTTAAATGACAAAATATGAAGCCATCTGATAAGACATGGAAGAGTTATAATTGGCATTGGTATAGGTTATACACCCACATATAGAATCATAGATCTGAGGTAGAATATGTATTAAAGTATATGGGCTCAAATTTAACCATTTTTGATATCTTATTCTTAATGTGTACGCAATACTTGTCTTCCTAAAAATTACCATGTAGACAAGGTTATATTATAATGACTTCAAGGGTAATGAATCAGTAGGCTTAGTGATTACTCTAAGATTAAGTCATATGCACTTAGTAGGGAGAACATTCATATAGGACTGAAGTTCTAGGATATAGATGTAGTTGCTGGACCAATGACTTGGGCCAAGTCACCTTCACCAGCCCCTAAGCAGAAAATCAGAGACCTTCCCCTTCACCCACCCCAGTCTGCTGAATATCCATTAAATGACCAAGAACTAGCTACCCCATCAGCCTTATGGTATGGAAGAAGTGAAACCTCCCCTATACATACACACACACACACACACACACACACCACAGGAAAAGAAATCAGCAAAACCTGCTGTTCCTGATGTGAGCCACCTATTTTTTTTTCATTCTCCAACCCAGTTCTTATTACCCAAATGCCAACTTCCTAATAGATGCAGAGTTCCCAGCGACAGCTAGATATTGAATCCCAGATCCCTGGTTCTGCTGCAGATATTCCAGAAGCCCACTTTACTCTAACTATTTTTTTATAAATAAAAAAAAATTTATTTTTAGTTTTCAACATTTACTTCCATAAGTTCTAAATTTTCTCCACCTCCCTTCCCTCCCCCTCTCCAAGGCAGCATGCAATCCAATATAGGCTCTCCATATACATTCTTATTAAACACATTTTCACAATAGTCGTTTTGTATAGAAGAATTAGAGCAAATGGGAGGAACCATGAGAAAGAAAGAACAAAACAAAACAAAAAGAGAGCAAATAGTATGCTTCGATCTGTATTCAGACCCCCTAGTTCTTTCTATGGATGTGGATGGCATTTTCCATCATGAATTTTTGGAGTTTTCTTAGGTTCTTCCATTGCTGAGAAGAGTTAAGTCTATCAAAGTCAGTCATTGCACACTGTGGCTGTTACTGTGTACAATGTTCTCGTGTTTCTGCTCACTTCACTCAGCAGCAGTTCATATACGCCTTTCCAGGTTTTTCTGAAATCATCTTGCTCATCATTTCTACTCTAACTCTTAAACCTACTATCCTCTTGGCAGAGGACTGACCATGTGCCCTGTTGTTAATCCCTAAGGTTCTCTTTGCCTTGCTATCTTGTTAATTTCCCTTCCTAACCACTACTCGGATATTTCATCTTCCACAAATTAAAAATAAATATGAATCCTTTGGAGCCTCTTCCAGGTAGAATATCAAATTAAAGAGAGCAGGGGATGTCTTCATTGTCTATTTCCATCTCTGGTGCTTAGCACAATGCTTGGCTCAAAGTAAGTGCATAATAAACACTTTTCTATTCCACTTCAAAAGTGGTTCACCGGTTTCTCATCCTTCTCAGCTCCCAGGTCTTTCCCTCATCCTTTGCTTTTTCCTCCTTTCCCCTTCTCTCTCCTTTATCCTGCCCTTCCCTCTCCACCTTAGCCTTTTTTCTTCTCTCTTTCCCTTCTTGACTCCGTCTTTTCTTTTCTCTCTTCTCTTTCCTTTCTTCCCCCTTCCCCCCTTCCTTCCTTTCCCTCCTTCACCCTGACATTTCCCTTCTTCATATTTCTTTCTTTCTCCTTTCTTTCCTCCTTGAACCCTCTTTTCTTCCTCCTTTCGTTTCTCCTCCAGAGTTACTTCTTCCTCTCTTCCAGTTGACTCACTCCTCCAAGAATAGGGATCTTGTGTTTTCCTGTCAATTTGATCCTGGAAAAACTCCTTCCTCTCTCCCTTCCGGCCTGCTGCCTTTCCCCCTACCCTCAACCTGGGAGCCATGTGTATGGCAAGTTGTGTGCTATGCTGTGGGGATCCTGTCTCCCCATCATTATGTCCTTAGGAGAAGGGCTCTGCTGTCCCCCAGCCAACTTTTCCCAAGCCTGAGTTTACTTTCGGTAGAGGGGTGTTTTTTTTTTTTTTTTTTTTTTTTTTTTTTTTTTTAGTTAAGAGCCTCCCAATGTGATTTCCCTTGTCCATTCTCTACAGCGTTATTGGAGAGCTGGAGCAGAGTTGGTGCGTCTCAGGGCGCCCCTCAGAACTCACTTAGCGCACCATCCCTCTCTCATCCCCCATCCTGGAACAGGAGAACCATCTCTGGACTAGACATGGAAGAACAAAATGACTTAACAGAGAGCTGAAGCCTAGGATAACTAGGGAGATAAAGCAGGTCCAACGGGTCCTTCTCCAAGCGGAGCCTTGGAGGGCCTAGCCGGCACCATTACCTCCAACGAGTGGAGCTCTCCCACCTCCCCTGAGGGGAGCAACGTCTCCGAGGGCAGTGAGGCTTTGGACAAACCCATCGACAATGATGCAGAGGGCGTGTGGAGCCCTGACATTGAGCAGAGCTTCCAAGAGGCCCTTGCCATCTACCCACCCTGTGGCAGGTGCAAGATCGTCTTATCAGATGAGGGCAAGATGTATGGCCGTAATGAGCTGTTTGCTCGCTATATTAAGCTCCGGATGGGGAAAACTCGAACCAGGAAACAGGTATCTAGCCACATCCAGGTGCTGGCCCGTCGTAAAGCCCGGGTGATCCAAGCCAAGTTAAAGGATCAGGCAGCTAAGGACAAAGCCCTGCAGAATATGGCTACCATGTCATCCGCTCAGATCATCTCTGCTACCGCCTTCCACAATAAAATGGCCCTTACCCGTGGACCAGCCTACCCAGCAGTCTCAGGGTTTTGGCAAGGAACTTTGCCAGGCCAAGCCGGAACTTCCCATGATGTGAAACCTTTCTCTCAACAAACCTATGCTGTTCAGCCTCCGCTCCCTTTGCCAGGGTTTGAATCTCCTGCTGGGTCCACTCTGTCGCCATCAGCCCCTCCATGGCAAGGCCAAAGTGTGGCCAGCTCCAAGCTATGGATGTTGGAGTTCTCTGCCTTCTTGGAGCAGCAACAGGACCCAGACACGTATAACAAGCACCTATTTGTACACATTGGCCAGTCCAGTCCCAGCTACAGCGACCCCTACCTCGAAGCGGTGGACATCCACCAGATCTACGACAAATTCCCTGATAAGAACGGAGGACTCAAGGAACTCTTTGAAAGAGGGCCCTCAAATGCCTTCTTCCTCGTCAAGTTCTGGGCTGACCTCAACACCAACATGGAGGACGAAGGCAGCTCTTTTTATGGTGTCTCCAGTCAGTATGAGAGTCCTGAGAACATGATCATCACCTGCTCCACCAAAGTCTGCTCCTTTGGCAAACAAGTTGTGGAGAAAGTAGAGACAGAGTACGCCCACTGTGAGAATGGCCACTACTCCTACCGAATTCACCGGTCTCCTCTCTGTGAATATATGATCAACTTCATCCATAAGCTAAAGCACCTGCCAGAGAAATACATGATGAACAGCGTATTGGAGAACTTCACTATTCTGCAGGTGGTGACCAACAGAGATACCCAGGAAACCTTATTGTGTATTGTATATGTGTTTGAAGTGTCCACAAGTGAGCACGGAGCTCAACATCATATCTACCGGCTGGTGAAAGAATGACAGACTTGGGGATGGAGGATGAGAAGAGCCAGGCTGTATGTGTACAGTGAAAGTATGGAGATCTGGTCTATGCCTGATGTTCAGAATCAAGAAGAGAACATTTTCCCTCCTTCCCAAGAGCAAACATAATCCCCTAACCTCAAATAAACTCAAGATATTACATTAAAAAAATTGATTCACCATAGACTGATCTGGGTTGTGATTTCTGGCAGAACTCAGATCATGGGCATGTCCAGTTAACGTAGGGTTAATTAATGAGATAATAAAATCAATAAATTCAGAAAGCTAGAGAAAAGTCCCCACATTATAAATTATATTAGTTCCTGGCCCCAGTAGCTTTGGGAGACAGGCAGGAGAAAGCCATTCAGGAAACAAGTCATATTCAAGAGTAGAAAGGGGACTTCTGTGACTACAGTAAGACCTTTTGGGAAAAGGATGGCACCATGGAATTCAATAAGCACTTCCATAGCACTACTATGTGCCAGACACTGGTCTAAGTACTATTTATAAATACTGTTTCATTTGATCTTCACAACAAGGTAGGTGTCATTATTAGCTCCATCTTGTAGTTGAGGAAACAGACAACCACAGATTAAGTGACTTCCTGGGGCTCATACATATAGTAAATATGTAAGACTAGAATGAATTCCGTTCTTTCTGATTCCAGGCTTATTGTTTTTATCAATGGTACCATCAGCTGCCTCTGCCATGGATGAATTTAAGATCAAGACAGTGTGATCCCATACCAAACTGTAGCAAATGAATCCCTTTAAAGGTAGAATAGCTTTAGTTTACCTGGATATCTCTGTCCTCAAAATAGAAGCCCCTTGGTCTCGGAGGTCCTGTTTCCTCCCATCACCTAACTGTAATCAAGTCTTCTTCTGCCAAGAATCCCTTGATATCAGAGTTAGTGGGTAGAATCCTTTGGGTACCTTGGTATCTCCCTTGGAAGAATTAAGTTACTTCTCAGCTCAGTGGCCACACATTTATTAGCATCCTCAAGAGACCTCTATCTCCTGCGATTTCTTTCCTATGTTCTTCAAAGTGAACATCTGTATACCAGCAATGAGGAACATTAAAAAATGAGGAAGAAATAAAGTTATATAATTATTAGAGTTATCTTCAGGCATCTGTTATGGTGATACAGAATTTCAAAAGTATTAAATAATCTCATGCTGAAGACCAATGAAGTAGTTCCTTTTCCATGAACCTTACGTCTTCAAGGAAAAAAAAAATAGGGGGGGTGGTTAAAAACATATTTCAATGTAGTTATGAAAATCAACATCGATGCTTGGCACTTGGTGAAAAATAAAGCAAATTACATCCTTCACAGACATTTTCCTACCTGTGTATGATTGTGTCTAGGCCACAGTTGTAATTCCACATCAAAATTCCAGAAAACTATATAAATGTAGTTTCTTACTACAGCTGATCAACTAAGGACAATTTAGGTAAATCTATTTTAAAAAGTAAAGGAAGTTTCTAAGAAGAGGTGATAAAATGCACCTCACTGAAGAATTGTGGAATAGTGGATGTAGAATGTTGCATATAAACCTGTATGTGGTTAATATGTCAGCTATTGTGTCAAACTGCTTCCGTATCTCTTTCTTCTTAAATCTTTTATTCAAAGGCATGGCTTACTGGGCAGGGGAGGGCAGGTAAGGAAGGATGTATTCAGAAATAAAAGTCATGAAAAAAGCATCTTTAAAATGTGTGTGGGATAGAGGTTTCTGACCTGAAGGGAATTTGAAAATATTAACTCCCATGTTCACATAGCTCTTCACCCTGAGGTCTCATAAAGCTAATTTGCAGAGTGGATAGAGTGCTGGACATGGAGTCACAAACACCTGAATTCAAATCCTGCCTCTGGCACTTACTATCTATGTGACCTCAAGCAAGTTTTTCTCAGCCTCAGTTTGCCCATGTGTAATAGCACCTACCTCACAAGGTTATTGTGAAGTTCAAATGAAATAATAATTTATAAAGTGTTTAGCAAACCTTGACTTGATATGTTCAAAGTACTATACTAGTCATAAGTGATAGGAAGACTAAAACAAAAGTGTTCTTGCCCTCAGGACTGAAACAAAGGTTCCTGACTCCTTCAACAGGGAAGATGTGATGTGTTCACAAGTAAGCATGAGGCAAGGTATAGGAACATTTGAGGAGGGATGGAACACTTTTAGTATATAAATTGAATCTTGAAGGAAGATAAGAATTTCAGCATCTACTTCAGCATGCCTATAATAGGGTAAAAATTGGTGTTCATAATGATGATGTAAGGACATAATAAGATTCTGAAGCACCTTCTCAATCTTCAAAGAAAAATTAAATACTATTCAACATAGCTTTAATGTTAACTATATCTTACTCTTTTGCAATCTTTGAAAATATTCAATGCACATATGGCTAGTTGCTAGCTCTTGATTAAAAAAATATTTGATTTACCAGAAGAGTTTATTTTCTGACCATGCGGGCTCATAGAGGGTTTCCTCTTCATGTACAAAAAAATAGTATCAGACGTTCTCAATTTTTTTGTATTAATTCCAAGTAACATACAGTCAGTTTCATCAGTGTATTGACTGCTATCAATCATAATTCTATATATACTGTTTAGTTTCCTAACTTCCTTCTCTATTTCCCTGATAAATATGTAACCCTTGCATGCTCTAAGGTTTTTTATACCCCTACTCAATGAGGCAGGTCCCTAGAGAGGGGCTACCTCTCTTCTCCAGTGTTGTGGTGGTTCCCCTGAGGAGTCTGGGATGATTCTCTACTGCTATCAACTCCAGCCCCCACTCCTGTGCTTTCTCCCAAGGTTATCAGTGGGATAGAAACTCATCCGGCCAATCTTACGAAGCTTTTAGAAAAAAAAAAGTTAAATTAAAGTGCAACTGAACATGTAGTATAAAATATTCTCCCTAAAGTCTGAAATGCACTTTCTTACAAGCATAAACAGAGTCAGGGGAAATTGGGCTCAAGATTAGAGAAACACGTGGCAAAGGGCTGACTCAGATCCTGGCAGCTGAAGAAGTTCCTTATGTTAAGAAGGGTATAATTTCTTTGCTGAACTCCTTTGTAGAAGATTGAAACTATATCCATTCCATCCTGGGTATTCAGTCCTCAAGACAGCTAGGTAGCACAGCAGATAAAGTGCGAGGCCTGGATTCAGGAAGACCTGACTTCAAATCTGGCCTCAGATATAAATAAGCTGTGTGACACCGGGCAAGTCACTTAACTTCAGTCTGCCTCAGTTTCTTCAACTGTAAAATAGTGACAATAATAGCATTTACCCTGCAGGGTTGGTGTGAAGATCAAATGAGATAATAGCTGTAAAAAATATTTAGCATAGTGCCAGGCACAGGGTAGGTGCTATGCTTATTCCCCTTCCTCTGTCCTCTTTATGTCAAATGCCCCATAATGTTGATCATCTAATCATCTATATAATCTAAAATATAATCATGGAGTGTTCTGAGTTATTACACAGGGAACACAGCAGAGCCCGTTTTTCTCTTGATGTATTGAGGGAAGCTCTAAATGTAAGGAAGAAAGATTTCCATCTTTTCATTCAGGGCTTGAAACATTACATATGACCTTAGTATGGAGCTGTGGGGCATGCTCAAATACTCAACCTAAGAAACTTTCAGCAAGGATTTTATTCAGCACTTTTGAAAGACCCTGTAGAGCAATTCTGCAAACAAGTTATATGGATAATCAGCAGCCAACAATTGAGTTGTCCTTCATCCAGTGATCCCAAAAGAGAACCTGGCAGGGAGGCATAGGGATTTCTTTTTGTTCCCCTTCTCACTTCTGTGTTTTTGTGATAATGAAAGCTAGATATTATAAAAAAAGTTTTCCCACACGGCCTCTTCCTGCTCCTGTTCTCCACTTAATTTTTATCATTATACAACTGAAACACAAAAACATCTTTGATTATAGCTAAGCTATAATTATAGGCTTGGCCAAGTAACAAGGCTAAGCAATTTACACTATGCATCCTAGTAATTTTAATCATAGGAGACAAAAATGCATTTGTTTTCAGATCTCTGCAACTTATTTTCCCTTGGCAATAAAATACAGTTTTCTTACTATAGCATGAAATATTTGAGCAAACAAAGGTTGGACAACTATTTGTTAGGCATATTCATCATCCGGTCACCTGCATTAATGGGTTTCCCAAGTCTATTCCCACTCTGGGATTCCATGGATCTTTAATATTTTTTATTTGAGTAATACTTCCCTACTCATATATGTTATATCAGCATATTTTAAAATATAATAATGTTCCCTTCTAGTATCTTCTTGTGCTATAGCAATAACCCAGGGTTTTTGAAGTCAATGCCAATGGTAAACTCCGGCATGTGCTATGACACTGGAAAGCCTTTGAATATGGACCCAGTAATGACTTCTACATGTCAACTGAAGTCAACTTAAACAGGTTTGAAAAGGATCATTACCAGGCCGTACGATGAGGAATTTTTTTGAAACAGTAACTCTTCAAGATCATAAAACTTCCAATGGCAAAGCCAAGTTAAGCAGCCAAGCTCTCCCAACATTCTCCTCCAAATGACTTTCAAATAATGCCTCAATTTGAATTCTGGAGCAGCAGAACTAACACAAGGTCAGGGGGAGACATTTTTCTAGCCCAAACGACTTAGGAAGTCAGAAGGAGAGGTCTGTGAAACTGGGGTGGGGGTGGGCAACAGCAAATATAGCAGCAATACAAGCAGTGGGCCTGGGAGGTGGTAACAACAGCAGGAGCTCTGGAACCTGGGGATTTAAGGGAATCAGGCAAATGATCAGAAAGAGACTTCAAGTGAAGCCTGTGCTAGCTCTGAGTACAAGACACGGCACTGTTTAGCCTATACTGACTTCCATGATACAGTTTCAGCACAGAAAGAAGGGTTTGCAGTCACAAAGGAGCAAGAACCCTGAGAAGCAGTGTCACCCGAGTGACACCGAGCAGTGTCACTATAAGGGAATAGTGACCAAACATAAAACATTCCTCTGTTCACACTTATCTTGAAAGTAGATGACATTCCTGTGAATAACTTTGGAAAACTGTCCCTGCTTAATAGGGCTTAATAGGCTGATGGTTTTCTCTGTGTAACTGGAAAAGTCACAACTTCTTTGACCCCCATTTTTCTTATCCATAAAATAGGGAACATTGTACTTACATTCGTTCTCGGAGTTGTTGAGGGCATGATACTGTATAAACATTAAAGAGGTATAAAAAGGAAAGTTATTTTCACAATTATATTTTCACAACGCTTCGCAAAAGCAACTCTCAAATCAAATCCTTTGATTCTCTCCACAGGTCTTGTAATTAAATAGGGTAAGTATTATTACCCCTCGTTAAAGATGAGGAAACAGGCTCAAAAAATTTAAATGACGTGCTTGGAGTGACTTGGCAAGGTTAATGGTGAAACTAGGAATCGAACCCTAGTGTCCTGGCTAATCTAATGCTTCCATTGCATCATGGTAATTTTACCACCCACTAAGGCTGTAACATTTTGAAATGCTCAGCAACTTCCTGTCAAATTGCTCTTACAGAGAGACTAAACATATACAAACCACTTTAGGCCTTTGTTTGAAGATGCAAGCAATCCTTCAATCCCTGCCACGATCAGAGTGTAAATACTGCACCTAAGACTTGATTACCCATATCTTGGCATGAATAGCTACATGGTCATAGCATTTTTATGGCCTGGCTTAAAATCCAATCCCAGACATTGATTCATTGACTCAACAGTAGCAATGAATCTCAGGTAAACACAGAAATATAATAAGGTGGACATATCTCTATTCTTCACATACTCCTTCCAACTAAAATTCCATGATTCGATGTTAGTACAGCACATATACTCATTGTTCAGTTCCCAAGGAATTTAGTACAGCATCCAGAGTAAATTGTTTTCTTGCCCACTCCAATCCTAATTCATGCTACCTTTCTAGGTTGCCACTAATTCTTACCTCAGGCTACTTACATAAGCAAAGTATTTATTGTGTTTTTTCTTTTATTTGTCATACATTTATTGGTCATTGGTTTTGCTCAGTGACTTCTTGGTGACCAGCATGAAGCAGTGCAAAAAATGATAACAATTAAAAAAAATGATATGTTACTAATTGTAGGCACAAAGGAGGACAACTTTTAGAAAAACAGCATCTAGGGGAGTAGGGTGGCGTCATGGTGTAGTAGAAAGAGCTTTGTACTTGGAGTCAAAATACTTTGGTCCAAATCCTGTCTCTGACATTTACTAGGCACCTGATTTACAAGCTCTCACAAGTCATAGCACTTCTCTGACCCTCAGTTTGTTGAATTGCTTAATGAAAGCAAAGATAAAAAATCAAAACAAAATGAAATATAACCTTGACCTCAGAGTGATTGTGATAAAGATAGTTTGCAAAGTGATATATAAATGTGAGCTAGCAACATAACACAAGAACTGCACAGAATGTTACAGTAGTAGTATGTTGAGAAGGAGTAATTTAGACAAATCTGGAGGGAAATTGAACTCTTCGATCCTCCCATCCATTTTATTGCTTGCTGCAAATGCCTGTTTCTTTCTTCTGAGACCTATATATTACCGACACTGTTGATAACAAGGCTGAAACATATGTTGAGGACCTTTTCACTTAGCTATCTTTGTCATCATTTAACAACAGTGCACCTGGATGTTGAACCCAACTACAATTTTGCATAAGAGTAAGAGAAGTATTTAGAGGATTATCAAGGGGTATCAGCTATTGGGGAAGACCTGGCTTCTTCAACTACCTTATGGTTAAGAAGCATGCATTTATTTATATTGATTTTCTTTTTATTTATATGAATATATATGAATACCTGTACTATTTTCTCCTCTATTTGCCTGAAAATGTTAGACCATTTGCTGAGAGCTCCCTTTTCTCTATTCCTCATCTCACATCATTCAGATACCTTCCCTCACAATCTTCTTCTGTTTTACATAAAAAGGTGGCCTTTATCATTGATAATGGAAACTTTTCTAAATATATAAGTAATTCCATTTCATTCTATATTCTCCAATAGATTGCCCCCTCTACAATTCCTACTCTGATTAATCAGGATGTATGTGTATGTGTGTACACACCCATACCTGATTTTATATGCATACATACACACACATACACATATACATGTATGTGCGTATAAACATATACATTTGCATGTATGTACATATGCACATATATACACATGTGTGTGAGTGTGTGTATGCATATGTGTATGTGTATATTTATACACATGCATACATATATTCATACACACACATATATAAAATACATAAAGTGGGTATGGGTGACTAGACTGATGATGAGAAAAGAGAAAAGAAAAGAGGAATAAAGACTGAAACTCAGAGGATATCTACACTTAGGGGGTAGAATGGGTGACATGGACAAATACACAAGACTCAGAATGAATGGCCAGAGCCAGCTATGGTATCAAATGCCTGAAGTCGCTGATAACTGGGGAGTCTGAGGCTGTTTCATCACTGAAATTTAAACTTTAGTAAGGGTAAAATTGATCAAATGATTACATTAAGTTCAGCATTAATATGATGAGCAATTGAGAGTCATGGCCACCTGGATTCCTAAGGAGGGTAAACCAACCCAGATCAGAAAGGAGAGGGTCAAAATTTTTGTTTGGATCAGCAGTTTGGTCCAACTGTGAGTAGCCACTGCAGTTCCAGCATGGGTAGGATAAGAAGACCCAGTATAAAAAAAAGTGAAGTATCAGATATTAGAAAAAGTTCAGGAAGGATGTGGAAAGGTTATTGAGTTTGGTGATTAATAAGACACTTGAGAGCTTGGAAAGAGTGTTTCAAGAACAATGGCAAGGCAATGTCAGATTTCAGGGAGTTCATTGGTGAAAGGGTAGTGAGGAAGTTACAACACCAAGTATAAACCACTTTCTGCAGAAAAGGGAAAGAAATATGAAAGCTAAAAGCTTGAGGTGGTAGCAAACTCAAGGGAAGCATTTTTATCTGGAAGAGAACTCCACAAATCTGTAGACAGAGGTGAAGAAGCCAGTAGAGAGGGATAGATTGAATATAAGGAAGAAAGGGTGAGAAATAGAACAAGTTTCTGTAAGAGAAAGTGGTGATCTAGTCAGAGCTGCAGTAGCTAGGGCCCAGCCAAAGTTAGCATGAATTTATAGTGGACTCAGTCATGACGTATCATGATTGAATCTATGAGTACTTAAATAGTTCATATGAGAAAGGACATTTGTTGGGTGTTTTTTTTTATGCAAAGATAAAAGGGTAAGGACTGAGAAGGCTAGCCAGTACATTATTTAAATGGTTAATTAGAGAGTAAACATTAAAGAGAGGAAAATACGGAGATAAACCAGAATGAGAGGTAGGAATCAAAGCACCAGATTTTGTAATGATGGGAAAGGTAGCTTTAAGAATGAAGTAGTGGGAGAAGTGGAAAAAAAGAATATTGCATCAGTGCATTCTAACAAATCCCAAGCACTCATGTCTAATGCATGCAGATCGATTTCATTCACCAATAATTCCAAAGTACTGTCCAAATCCTTTTGTTATGCTATAATTTTTCCCAGAAAGTTTTTTCTCCTTAAAAGAAATAATTAAAATTCACTGGGATTTGGAATTTTATTTTTATACAGGAAAAAAAAACTGTACCTAATTTAAATTCATATGTGAGAGAAAATATACCAAATAACTTAGAACTCTTCTTTTTTGCCTAGTCCTAGATGCTCACTTTTATTACTCGACAGTATTTTGGGACAGCCAAGTATTGAATTCCTTTAGGATCCAGACTGGTCCCAGTCCTGGGAGGATTCTCTAAAAATAGAAGGGTGACTGAATAAGTGAATGAATGAATGGACCAATGAATGTACACACACACACACACACACACACACACACACACACACACACAGAGCACTTTCTATTTACAAGAGATTGCACTATGGACCATAGGTCATATGAAAATAAATCCTGTTCTCCTGGATCTAATAATTAAGGTGTGAAGAAAAATAGGTGAGAAGGGCACAATGTGATAGTCGACCAAGGAGAATTACAGATAGCAAGTGCCATCATGCCATACCCAGCATGGTAGCCTGCACTCCTATAAGGTACCAACTCTGGATCCCTCAATCCTATACCACAAACACATTCTTTCCTTTGCTTTGACCCTACCATATTTCTCCAATCTTCCCAAACCAATGGGTCTTATTAAAATATTATATTTAAGGGTAGAATTTGCTGCATCTTCCAAGGAAGGGTGTGTCTTTCGTGTACCTGGCTTGGAATTCTCAATGGTATAGTTCCTAGCATTGTCATCAAAAACATGGAATGAGTGAGGGTTGGAGGATACTTTGTAATATAAATAGTACTCTCACTTTCATTAGCTAGGTGACAACTTGAAAGATAAAGTGTGATTGCATAATATAGGTTTAGATATTCTAGGTTGGGAGGGGAGAGGATAACTGTAATAAAAAGAATCAAAGAAAGAGGATTAGGCAACAGCAAACCTTAAGAAACAATGGCAGAATTAGGCCTAGACGGCAACAGCACAGTAAGAGCCCTCAATTAGAAAGAAAAGAGGAAGAGGGGAAAATGCCTAAAGCTTGGAGTAGCAACAAAGACCACCTTTCTCTACTTCACAATTTAATCTGTTTGCATTAGGCATTTGGGAAATTTCAATTTAATTCAAATCAATTCGTTCTTTTTTTTTTTTCTCAACCAAAAATAAGGCATCTCCTATGTTCAGAGCACTGGCCTTAAGAGAAGGTACAAAGCTAAAACTAGACAGCCCTGCATTTGGGGACTGAGATTTTAGTAACAGGATGGCTTATATGTAGATAACAAATACTTAGGGATATATGAAAAGGGCATTAGAAAGGGGCAAGGCAAAGTGATATCCACTTCTCTGTTTTCTTTCAGAGATCTTTCTGCCTTCAAGTTTTGCTTTTTCTTTTGCTCTTTTTCCAGTGCCTTCTCTTTTCCCCTTTTTCCATCAGTAGAATATACTAATTTGCAATTTGATTATGCACATTTTCTGGTGTTTTATATTACTTACTTTGACTATCATTTCTCCCTGCTTGTTTTTAACTATCCTGTATTTATTTTGCATTTAATCCACATTTGTTTATTTCTGTGTGTTGTCTACACCTATAGAACGCAATCTTTTTAAGAATAGGATTCTCTCTCTATCTCTCTCTATCTCTCTCTGTCTCTCTCTGTCTCTCTGTCTCTCTCTCTCTCTCTTTCTCTCTCTCCCTCCCTCCCCCTTCTCTCATCCCCAGTGTCTGGTATATAGTAGGCACTTAATAAATACTTAGTGATTGGCTATTTTATCATTAGAGGGAAGGGATGGGGTATAATTTATACTTGTGGGTAAATTCCAGATGTATTTGACTAGGGTTCTGGTACTAAATAACTGAGACCTTAGGCAATTCATTCAATTTAAGTGCCTCCATTTCCTAATTTAAAAATGGGTCAACATTATCTGTCTTGCCTACTTTCGGGGATTATCTATTATCAGATGTCAAACCCACCTGTGGCCACATTTCATGCTCCCAGAACCTGTATGTACATTTGCTTTTGTCTTTAGGTGGAACAGGCCTCCTTTTGATAAACACTGAGACTGTCCCTCTCCTTTAGCCCTAGAAACCACTCATCCAACAATCAGTTCCCAACTTCTCTCTTTGGCAGCTACATTTGAGAAAAAAAAAAAGCATACCTTCCCTAGGACAAAATAATTATGGAGTCACAGACAAAGGAATTAACAAAGAAAAGGGCTACAAACTGCTCTAGTAGATTATAGCAGTAGGTATTCTTGTCTTCAAAGTACATGCAAATAGAAAGAGGCCTTGATCTTTTCTCCTTCCCCTGTTTTCCATTTACTTATTCATGGAAGCCAAAATATCTCTGAAACTTTCCCCCTTTTACTCCTGCCCCAGTGAAATTTATAGACCCTGGGGAGAAACAATAGGTGTTCCTTTGACCCTTTGGACTAGAGGAAGCCTGGGCAGGCATTTATATATCAAAGGAAACTCCAGCCTGTCTCCATTAAGTATCCTTGTCTCAACCAGGAAAGTCACCTAAGGTAATTTCCTTGTCCTATCTCACAGGATTTTAATGGGTAGCAAACAAGATAATGGATATATAAGAATTTTGCAAAGTTAAGAGTGCTATGCAAATATAAAATGATATTGAAATAATAAAATACGTGAATATAGCTAAAGTGTTTCCCTCATAATAGCCCAGAGACAGCTAGGTGGCAAAGTGGATAGAATGCTGAGGCTAGAGTCAGAAAGACCCAAGTTCAAACCCAGATGCAGTCACTTTCTAGCTGTGTGGCCCTGGGCAAGTCCTTTTACCACTGCTGGCCTTTATTTCCTCAACTGTAAAATAGGATAATAAAAGCACCTACCTCACTGTGTAGTTATGAGGATCAAATGTGATAATATTTTAAAGCACTTAGTACAGTGCCTGGCACATAATAGATCATTAATTCCTCCTCCTCCTCCTCTTCCTCCTCCTCCTCCTCTTCCTTCTTCTCATGCTGTTGCTGCTAATTATAATAGCTAGCCTTTATATAAGGCTTTGAGGTTAGCAAAGGACATTACAAATATTAGTTGCCTTGTTGTTGAGTGGTTTCAGACCCTCTGTGACCTCCTTTAGATTTTTCTTGGCAAAGATACTAGAGTGGTTTGCCATTTTCTTCTCCATTTAGTTTTTATAGATGAGGAACTGAGGCAAATAGGGTGAAGTGACTTGCCCAGTGTCACACAGCTAGTGTCTGAGGCCGAATTTGAACTCAGGTCCTTTTGACTCCAGGACAGGCACTCTATCCACTTCACCACCTAGGTGTCCTTGTGCCACCTGGTAATTGTTATTGTTTCTGGTCTGAAGCTGTGATTTCATCAGTGCAGGAAACTCTCTGGGGTCAATTCTCCCTGCATCTCCCCTGATTTGCAAATCCTAAAATGTTAAGAGGTTAAACAGTTTGCCCATTGTTATGCAGCTTGTGAAAGGCAAAGCAAGGTCCTTCTCTGCACAATTTCCTCTCCTTCTGCTCCATCTTCTTCTACCAGGTCTTGTTTCATAATGAATTGGTCTTGTTGCCTGTTTATTTCCAGGTCATTATCTCAGTAGTCTTGAAAGTCACTGCTAATAAGACCAGAGACCCTGTCCTTGAACTTTTAACCCTTTCATCTTTGTAACCTCTAGTGTGATGTCCCTGTTGTCCCCATTGCTGGCTTTGCTCCTGCCCAACCCCTTCAAGCAGGTCTCAGCCATACTCTACTTTGCTCCCTAATCCCTGGCCATCTTCTCAACAGCCTCAACAATTAAACCAATTGCTTTTCTGCTAACTATATTCCCACTACCTGACCCTAATCCAGTCCTTGAAACATAAATCAACTCTCAACTCTGCCAATGTTCCTGGAAGAGGTGAGTCAGTCTATTTCCAAGCTGTCTTGTCCACACCTACAACTTTCTGGACCAACATGTCCCTATCTGTCCACTACTGTCCTATGGGTGTTATCTTCCACTATTCTAACTTTTTTTCCTAGTGTGAGGAATGCTTTTATGTGTTTAAAAAAATACAGATCCTCGTTATAATTGTATTTTCTTAGCCTGGGTTTCTAGAGAGCCCCAAAAGAATCTTACTCAGAATAGATCCATAACATCAAATAAAGTCAAATAAAGTGTGTATCCAAACTGAAAGGAAAGAAAATTTATTAGAATGTCAAAGAAGCTTGCTTGCTGATAAGAACTTCAACTTCACAGGTCCAGAGAGCATTTTCAGGACTGCTTAGTGTATATATAGTCAATGAGCAGTCTTTTGTTCTTATATTTGGATCTTCCATTGGAATTTAGTCTGTTCCTAAGAAGTTGATATGGAAAATGCCTATGTTTGTTGGGTACAACATTGTAGGACTGTGTGCAGCCAAAGAGTGGTGCACAATAGGACCTTGTATATTCAGCCTAAGAATGGAGGTAACTGCGTTTTGTGTCCACAGTAGAATTTTTTTTTGGGGGGGGGGCACATTTCACTCAGATTTTGGCTATTTAGTTTGCAGTAAAATGAATGACAATTCAGTCAAATAGCATATTCTGATAATAAGACTGTTTTTCCTTCAGATTGGACTAGATGGCCTCTCAAGACCCTTCAGTTTTTAAATCTATGCCCTTTCCTCAATGCCCCAGCAGGCTATACGACTTTAGCCTCCAGAAATCCTTTCTCTGTGACATAAAGTGGGAACAACATTTATATGAATAGCCAGCAAAGAAAGTATGAGGAAAGCTATTAAGAGCCTGGACACCTACATTTACATGAATTAAACCACCTATAATTGCCATACTGAAAGATTGGAACTAGCAGGCAGTTTTGACAATTCATTGTTTTTTTTTTAATTGTTATTAAAATATTTTATTGGTATAATCAATTTTCATGTAACCAAAGAAAAGGTGAGCTTGATCAAGTCTAGCTGCTTTCTTTGAAACTGTGGGTTTGAACGAAAGGAAAAACAGAGGAAGAGAAAGCTGACTATTGTAATTTAGATTTCTACTCTCACAGTATATCACAGATTCATTCAGATAATCTTCATTGGCTCCAGTCAGTCCTTGTTAAAGTATTTATCTCATTTAACTCTGAATATTGTTGCCCCAAGAGGAAGTCTAAATGTAGTCCACCTGATTTTCAGAAAGGAGAATGTTTTATCTTAGTCAAATTGTAAACCTATTTCTCTGTTGCGCATCATCTCAAAACTCTGCCATCTTTTTCTCAACAACGTATAGTGCTGGGTATCTCTATCATGTCTTTTAGTCAACAGCAGTGGCAGGAACACCCTTCATCTTTGCCTTTAATGCCTTGATTAAAATGAAATTTAGAGAACACAATATATCAGGTTCCACCTCCAAAGAAAACTCACAGACACCTTACAATGCTGAATGCATTGTACTGAGAAGCTAAGCCTCTAAATCAATCTTCTTTAGGTTTATCATAACTGTAAGAATTAGTATTAACAATAACAATAGCTAGCATTTATATAGCCCCTTAAGGTTTGCAAAGCATTTTACATGTTTTCTCAATTCATCTTCACAACAACCTTGTTCATTATCATTATCCCATTTCACAGACAAGAAAACTGAGAATGAGAAAGGCTAAGTCTTCAGGGTCACGTCTAACAAACATCAGAGGCAAAATTTGAACTCAGGTCTTCCTGACTCCAGGTCTAGCACTCTTACTCTTCTCAACCCTTACAATTTCATGTGCATTAATTATTTTTTCTTTGCCTTTTTTCTGTAAAGATTTTTTCCCTTCCCCTTTTTCTTTTCATTAGTTGCCTTCCAGTCTGTTCTAAAATTTTGTTTTGTGATTTAGGGGCTATACCTTTACTAATTCAATTTAAAAAAAAAGTCTCTATTCCTAACAGTGTAATAGCTACTGGGATATATCCTATGAGTTCCCTCTTCTAACCAATTTCTTTTACTGCCTTAATAAGTCTTTTGCATCATGTCTATTTTTTTCTGCTGAGCCTAACTCTTAGAAGTATCCATTCATGAGGTAATAATGGATAAACACAGCAATACATGATCGAAATCACCCCATGTCCTATGGTCCAATTCTACACTTTGCCCTCCAGGTGAGCCTTCTCAGTATAAGCCAATTGTCCTTTGGAACTTATATATTCCCTGTTCTTGGGCAAGGATATTATGCATGAAGGCTGAGCATTCCTTAGAGAAAGTGGCCTCAGAACACACCAACCACTCTCAGGTTAAAAATCTCCTAAGTTACCCCTATTTTTATAGGAATGGTACTGAAATCACCCCATTTAGCTGTGGTGTCTCTCTAGGTACAATATATATTTTAATTGCATCAAACAACCAGAAATGAGTATGAAGAGGACTTACATACCTCCTAGAATCTATCCAAGCCGTAGTGTAAGAAACTGGGTCATGCCTTAAGCACTTTGTGTAAAAGGAAGAAGGTATCACAAAAATGAGGAAGAAGAGATTTTGAACTACTGGATTTGAGAAGTCAGAGCAAAGGGAGTACTGAGGTAAGGCCCTGGAGAAAGATAAGGAGCAATGTCCTTGAGCTATATGGACATCATTTTTCCCAGCTTCCCCTCTGATTCCTTTCTACCTACACACACTAACACTATAATATAATCTGCTGTTTCTTTATTAAAATATTTCTACTTAATAGAATTTCTAGTTAAAAGAGGCCAGGGATGAACTATACGTGGAAATAAACATAAGGCAAGGCAGAGAACACGGTCTTTCCTAGATATAAGTAATTTTCCCTAACTGGTGTCTCAGAATGATTGTGACGAACCTTAGTATTTTCATCTAAAGTGAAATCCCCAAAGCCTAAGAAAAGGAACTCAACTGTTCCTTAAGAATAACTATATTCCCCTCTAGGTTTAAAATGTGTTAATTATCATACCAAAATATTACATCTCATTGATGATACATACTTCTTCCCCTGTGGGAGTGTTCTTCCTTGGAACTCTGTTCACCTTGTTTGGTTGAGATACTGTATTGTTTTTCAGTCTTTCATATTTAACCTATCCTTCCTGTCACCTGTCCCAGTATTATAGTTCTGCTCACTACTTTTCCCTGTAACTCATTTAGCTTTTCCTTTACTTAGATATAATTTGAGACATGCACACACACACACACACACACATATGTGTGTGTTGTAATATATTATATAATTATATCATATAAAGTTTTATAATTAATATATTATATATCATATAATTAATATAATATAATACATAATATATTAATAGTCTGTGTCTATTTCTATGAAACCTTTTAGCATACTGTAGTTTTCCATTTATCTTGTTTATTGAAGCCTATTTTTGCTGTTGCCATAATTAGTGCTTCCTTCTATTTTTTCTCACTCTTTTGACTTTGTTTTAATACTTCTTGTCTCATGGACCCATTAACTTCAGTATAACCCATTTATAGCTTAAAAGAGTATCTTATTTGGATAAGATTCAGTACCTCTTATAATAAGTTACTAGTTTTCAAGCCAATTTGTGGATTTTCTTTTCTCAATTTCCATTTCTTGCTTCTACTGTTCTCATTTCATTTATATTATTTATTCAATTATTTTTTGGTAAAACAAAAGAAACTCTTGCTCCAATTGTTCTAGTTATTTTAGTTAGCTTTGGGGCTAATCTCTCTCTGTCTCTCAGTCTCTGTCTCTTTCTGTCTCAGTGTTTCTGTCTGTCTGTCTCTGTCTCTCTGTCTCAGTCTCTGTCTCTCTGTCTCTCTCTCTCTCTTTCTCTCTCTCTCCCCTTTCCCTCTCCCTCAATTATTTTCCTCTCCTGGATTTATGTCTAGAGGCATCTCTGAAATGATAATGTCATTATCATAGGAATGTTTTATTTTTGTTTATTCACTTCTGGGGTTAGAGCCCCAGGCTGTGTGTACTTCTGAAGGGAATATCACAGTTTTCCTCAGGCCTTATTTTCATTCTCTTACTTTCTTTGGATAATGACGTCTATAGTTTTTGTTTGCTTTTTCCCCCAGTATGAATCAGAGGGATGACTGCAAACTTTTTAGCAAGATCTTAGCAGTGTAATCTAAAGCAAGGCCTGATTGCTGTCTTTCTGGATTTTCAGGGCACAAATCCTGGTTTGGGTTTAGGCAACACAAATGTATGCTCTCTTGAGCATATGGTCTGAGCTTTTATTCTCTATTTTAATTTTGAATCAATCAATAACTATTTATGAAGTACCTACAATGTGCCAAGAATTATCCTAAGGGCTAGGGATACAAAGATGAAATTATCCTAGTGCTCAAGGACCTTATGTTCTATTGTGGAACAATCCTGAGAGATAGTATACCTTTAAGTGTATGCTATTGTGTTCAGGTCATTTTAGAAGTGCTACTTGATCAGGGTTGGGTACTTCAGTCAATTGAAGTATTCTTATTTCCAAAATACCTTACATTCAAATCACTGAGCTACAGAAACTCTGGATTAGAATGCAAAAATGGGATACAAAGAGTAAACCCTCTGAAACAAACCTGGTTTTAGACAAATGTAAACGAATGACTGTGTGCAAGTCTAAGAAAAAAGTTGGGGAAACATATGTTTCAGTTTATTTTTCCTTCCTTCCTTTCTTCCTTTCCTTCCTCCTTCCTTCCTTCTTTTCTTTCCTCCTTTCCTCATTCTTTCTTCCCCTTTTTCCTTCGCTCCCTCCTTCCTTCCTTCTCTTCCCTCCTTTTCTCATTCCTTCTCACCCTTCCTCCTTCTCTCCCTCCTCCCTTGCCTCTTTCCTCTCTCCTTCTTTCCCTCTGTCTCCCTTCCTTCGTTCCTTCCTTTGTTCCTTCCTTCATTTCTTCCTTCCTCCGTTCCTTCCTTTCTTTCCTCCTTCCTTCCCTTGACAAATAACTGTTCAGCACCTTCTTTGAAAAAGGCTAAAATATTAACTTTTCTAGTGCCCACAAAGATAAAAGAAAGACAGAGGGGAATTCAAATTTGAGGTAGGATTTAGAATATGATACACTGAAGTGGATCTTACGCTTTAGAAATAAGATCCATAAAGATCAGCTTCAAAGTTCTAGTCTCTTCCTTGCCTCATAGAATTTTTGTATTGCAGATTTCTCATGTTATAGATGAAGTAATTGAGGCACAGAGGGATCATGTGACTTGTCCAAGGTGACAAAACTAGTCAATGTGAAAGTTAGGACCATATTCAAGGTCTCTTGATTCCTAGGGCTCTTTTTGCTATGTGAGGCTCCCTCTTCCACATATTATATGGCCTGAAAAAAACAGTTTACAAAGAACTTTGTTTATGATAAAATCATGAGTTATATAGCATAACATTTTCTATTTCTATAGACAAGGAAAATGAAACTCAGAAAATTGACTTGACCAAGGTCATACAGCTAGCATGTATTAAAATCGAGACTTTAGCCCATGCCTTGCAACTTCATGATGAAGCTGTGTTTCTCTTTATAACCATCATCATCATCATCACTCATGTTTACATGGAGCTTTAAGGTTTGCACTATAGCACAATTGGTAGAAACATTTGCATTTGACCTTATCAAGTTATTTCTGGGTGATGAACACAAGTAGAAGGAAAGAGGGAAAGTAAAACAATCAGCCAAAACAAAACAAAACAAAAGCATCCTCTCACAAAAATGAGAATTGAATGCACCCTTTCATTAATCCTGAAAGGAAATGCAAATGATGTGTGCTATAGACATGTGCTAGTTAAAACCTTGAATTATTAAAAGAATTTTTATGTGTGTACATCTCATCTACCCAGCTAAACTGAAAGATTATTTGGGTTGGGGAATGTATCATATTTACCTAGGAAAATGCTTTGCCCATGAAAAATGCTCAACAAATTTTATTGATTTTAATGAGTTATATAATCAATAAAGTAGCAATTGTTTCTATATGAATAACATACTAAAAAAAGTCACCCTAATTCTATAGAACTCCAGGCTCTATGAGAGCAGGGACCATGTCTGAGGTAAATCTTGAATCTTCCATAGTAGGTAGCAAAGTGATTTATACACAGTGGTTTCTTAATAAATGTTTAGGGAGTTGAGTTGGATTGAATTTGGTTATATGGAAATACTTTGGGCCCTATATTTCTGGCATCATGGAAGCAATATTTTTAATCCCCTCCCCCATACTAAAAACCCCAAGGTACTGAAAAAGCTGCTATGAGTATTCACTGAGCCTTGGTTTATTTTATAACAGGTACACTTAATCCATTTTGCTTATTGTTAACTTGAGTAGAGCCAAATTCTCTATAAGTATTTGTGAGAAATGTTGAGGGAGGCTGCAGAAGTCAGCAAGGGGCCTGATTCTTATTTAGTATTTCCTCACAGAACATAAATAACCTTCCATTTTTCTGTCATGCCCACATAGGCAAAGAAGGGAAGAAGCAGAAGCTCAGTGGGGGATCCTGATGGGGGGAGGAATGGAGCACACTGAGTTTCCTGCTTTTTATATAGCTGTCAAAATAGATGGTGTTTCCGCAGAGTGTCTTTCATAAACCAATCTGCATGTGGGGGGTGGAGAGTGAGGAAGAGGGTTGTAGAAAGAGGCCTAGAATAGTTCTGCTTAAACCAGGTTTGTATTGTTATCAAACTTCAATCTGGCTGTAGTAATACAAATGTGCTTAATCTAGCCAAGCTGATTTTGAGACAGCATGTGCAAGATATTCAGTGTAAATAGTAAAGTGAGTGCAATGGGGTCTGAAGGCATTTCAATAGCTCTTTCATTCATTTCAATCCAGAACATCAAAATGAACACAGCACAAAGTGATGTTATCATCAGGAACTATTTTAAGTGAATTATGAAATTCTTTCCTCCACTAAAATTCACCTCTATAACTCATCATAATGAACATAACTCTGAGTTCCTGAAGACTATACAAGTGGGACCAAACTCTAAACTGACCTTGCTGAATCTGGAAAGGCTCAATACAAGATTGGCCACAGGCTGATTTTTTTTCAACTATGGTAACACTTGTAGACCTGCTCCTGAGTCACTGAGAAGCTGCCATCTCTGTTGGTAGAGATAGTTCCATTTGAGCACATTAAAATGCCAATTCTTCACACTTATGTTATTTCCACATTAAAAGCTGTTTTCAAACTTAATGAAAGTAAACCAGAATTTTAACACAGAATTAAAAACAGTAACTCACACTTACAGAGTTAAATTTTCAAAAAAGAAAACCAAAAAAAAAGTTTCATAACAAGTGTGAGAAGTATATAATGCAAATATTTATTCCCATTTTACACATGAGGAAACTGAGGCTCAGGGTGGTAGAGCATTTGATGAGGCTTAGTCATCTAAACAAATAGAAATATTTAATATTTGTAGAAGCATGCATTTGAACACTTACTGCTCAGAAGAAAGACCTTCAAAAAAGTTATTCTTTTCCTCCTTGCCCTGTCCTGTCCCACACAACCCAGTTAACCAGAACCCACAACACACCAGATAAATCTTGAGATCAGGAAGGTATCAATCAACTATGAATTACTTTTGGCCCCTGGCGACTGAGAAGCAGGGCTAGAGAAGCCTAAATAGAAAGATCCAGGATGGGCATTGTAACAGAGAGCAAGGGAATGGGCTCTTCTCGGTGGTTGGTCCTCATGGCAGAAGATCCTTCTGGGTCTCTCAATCAAACTACTTCATTTAACAGATGAAACTAAGGGCCAACACGATAGAATCACTTCTCCAAAGTCACACAGACAGTGAGTAGTAGAATTAGAACTCAAAATCAGGTATTATTACCACAAAATTACAAAACCAGTGGTAATTTCTCTGGAGCTTGAGGATCCTATATTGTGCCTTTCTTATCATAGTTACCTTTTTGATAATCAAGCCAATCTTCAAGTTCCCTCTCCCCTGATTTCTATTTTTAAGAGACCTCCTTCAAGATAATAGGGCATTTTGTCTCATAACCAAGACCCTGAAAGATGTGTGTGAATTTATTAGGTCTTAACTAAAGTATAGATAGAGACCTTGAAAATACTCAGCTCTATCTTTGAGGAGAAAGAGAGGAGGAGGAATAATATGTAGATACTAAGGTCCCATTTTGATGCCTCATTGTGACATAGAGGTGACCTTGAAGGAAAGAAGGAAAGAAGGAAGAGGGGGAGGGAGGGAGAAAGGAAGGAAGGAAGGAAGGGAAGAAGGGATGGAGGGAGAGAGGAAGGAAGGAAGGAAGGGAGGGAGGGAGAGAAGGAAGGAAGGAAGAATTCATCAAGCACTTACTATGTGTGTGTTTCTGTAATAAATGTTGGAAGTACAAATTAAAAAAAAGAATTGATAGCCCCTGCCCTAAAGATGTTTATATTCTAATGGGAGTAGACAAGGTCCTTTGTGTGAAGACTGTGGTTTTGAAGTCCAGAAAGTCAGGGACAGGCTAGAAGGATCAGGGTGAAGACAGTCCAGCCTGAGCCACTCCACAAAATGGAATATCCAAAAGGAACTCACCAATGGGAGGAGAGGAATGGGCTTTTCTGAGGGATATTCCAAGGTGAGCAGTCTGCAGGGATGAGAAGCTGCTTCATAGCAAGATCTCAGCTAATGAGGAAAGTTCCAGGAGAAGCTACCAATAGAGTAAACATGGTTTTGGAGACCAGAATGTCAGAAACAGAGTTGGGAGAGGAATGAAGGTGAGGAAAATGAGGCCTAGAGAGGCAAAGGGAGTGAGTTGGCCAAAGTCACATGTGTAGTAAAGCGGCAAAACTGAGATTTGAATCTAGGTCCTCCAACTTCAAATCTACCATTCTTTCTACCTCATCACACTGTTTCTTGAATCTGAAGTATTGGAAAAGAAGAGAGAGGCAGCTAGATGTGCCAGATAGAGAACTGGTCTCAAAGCTGGATGTGAGTCTCATCTGGGAAACATCCTCCCTGTGTGACCTTGGGTAGGTCACTTAAGTCTCAGTGCTCCAGGCTGTTCTCTAAAACATTGTTGAATTCCTTTGATAGAGGGATGTTCCCTACCTGAAAGTTCCCTCTTCCAGTGAAATCACAGTTCCAGTCTCTCTCCTGTAACTATTCCCTCTGAATCTTAAATCGGGAATCTCTTGAAGTATTGCGGCTGGATTTCATCATGCATTTCATATCATGAGTATAACTCACACCACAATGAAATAGAATTGTGCAGATAGATCTGTCAGTTATTGGTATTAAATCAAGAGCTTTTCATATACAAATGATACAATACTATTTTTCCTATTAGACTTTTCCTCTTTTGTTTGTTTATTTCATTTGTTTGTTTTACAAAGTAACCACTCTTTGAAGGGCAATTTCAGTCATGAGTTCTTTACCACAAAATTTTTGTCATATCTATAAGATCATACCGACCTTTTCTTGTTAAGTCATCAAGCTCACTTGTATACTCATTTTCTATTGATCTATGTATAAAGATCTGAATTTATAAATCTTATTTCCTCTCTCTTCTTTTAGGAGTAATTAAAAGTATGAAGTATTTTGTTGTTGTCCTTCACAGTTTCAGGTTTTACAATTTTATCTGGAAAATTTTCTCTTTGCCTCTCAAATAACTTGTTCAGTTTGGTGAATTTCCTTCAGAATATGCTCTTCCAGGTGTTCATGCAATCAATGCTCTTTCCCCTGATAGAAATTTATCATTCTGTTAGCATGAGTCATGGTTCAGAAAATCAAATTCAGTTCCTTGACACAATCTATGGAACCAAGCAGTTCACTTCCTATCTCCTCCTTTCTCTCTTAAAGTCATAACTTTCAACGGGATAAAAAGAAAAGAAAGTACTAGGTCTAGACTATACTAGGTGATCTTTAAGGTAACAATCATAATACTGACAATATCAATAATAACGAGAATTTATAAACCAATTGAAGGTTTGCAAAGTGCCTTACAAACATTATCTTGTTTTATCCTCACAACAATTTTGTATGGCAGGTTGTTTTATGATCCTCATTTTATAGATGAGAAAACTCAGACAGATGTTAGCTGACTAACCCAGATTTGAACTCAAGTTTTCCTAACTCTAGGTTCCGTGTTCTTGCACTGTAACAACTAGTTGCTTACTGAAACTCCGAGATGCTGTTGCAATTAAAATACATAGAATATATAGAATTATACGTATACCATATATATGTGTATGTATACATATGTATGTATCCATATATAATTTCATATACCGATACATATATATGTGTATGTGTATATATAATACATATATAAATAAATATACATATATATAAAATATATGATTATAATTATAACACATAGACCACATGGTAGGAAGCTAAGTGGCACAGTAGGATAGCGTGCCAGGCCTGGAGTCAGGAATACCTTGGTTAAAATCTGGTCTCAGACACTTAATAGCTATGTGACCTTAGGCAAGTTACTGAACCCTGTTTGCCTCAGTTTCCTCATCTGTGAAATGAGCTGGAGAAGGAAATGGAAAATCACTCCAGTATCTTTACTAAGAAAATCCCAAATGTGGTCACAAAGAGTTGAAAATGGCTGAAACAACTGCGCAACAAGAACAAGAATAGAATATATAGAATATAATTTATAGCTGCATAATTCTGTGACTAAATATAATTCTGCAAACAAATCCCTGAGTTTATTACTCAAGATTTCAAAGTCATTCGATAAGGGATTCTTAATCTGGAGTCTGTGAACCTATTATTCTTTCCTTTTTTTAATAATTGTATTTCAATATATAATTATTTTCTTTGTGACCTTATTCATATTATTTTATTCATTTAAATACACCATTCTGAGAAGGGGCCCATAGGCTTCACCATACCTTTAAAGGGGTCCTTGAGACACTCAAAAAAAGTAAAGAATCATTATACTAAAAGTTCATTTATTATTATTTCCCCCCTGAATTTGGGAAGGAGCATGGTTTCGGCTACACCTAGAAAAGATGTAGATCCCTGCACTTCCTGTCATTTGAATTCCAAGAATGCTGGCGAAGAGGATAGTAAAGTCGAGACATATAGGAATATTAAAGAATAATTATCTACAATAAAGACCTGGGATTGAGAATGCCACCATTTTATTACCTACCAAAGGTGTCAGCATCCTCCAAAATCTTCCTGCTCTAAGGTGGTCACTAGAGCAGATGTTGTTAGCTATTCTTGGGAAGAATTCTACATTTCTGATGAGATACTTTTTAGCCTAGAGATTCATCTTGTCAGGGATGCACCATCCATTCCCCACTAAAGTTGAGGGCAGCTGCCTGGCCCAATCATCATCCATTGGATAGATCAAGATGCACACTTAAAGCCTACATGTTGCCAGCATACAAATGCTAGAATAAACACACTAGGCTTGACAGATTTCATAGAGCCAGTGACATGAATCTAAGCAGGCATTTCTAGCTGAACAGCTGAAATTCTGATTCAAATGAAATTCCAAAAGCCCCTCTGAAGTTGTTTGGATTTGACCTCATGGTCAAGTGTTTGCTCAAAGGTATCTGCTGAGCCAAAATCTTGACCTGAGTTGTGAACATGCTGTCAGTCAGAAGAGAAATATGTGGTCAGAAACAGATTATAGTGCAGCTGCAGAATTTCAAGAAGGAGGGATGAAGGATGGGCAAGGAGGTATGTGGTGGGGGTTGGGGGAGGCACCTGGCAATGTTCCCCAAGGATAAGTCGCTTTTGCTTGCTGGGGAAACCCCAAGTTTGTAAAGTGTCTTCTCTGGTCTTGTAACTCATCAGAGCACCTCTTGTGGGTTACCCCATCTCTGTTTATTTTCCTTGGGAATTTGGTTTCTTCCTGAATCTAGCATTTGTCCTTAAGTAAATTTGTCTCTTTGATCTTAATGATGAGGCTTGGAATTTTCTTTCATTTTGATCATTCTTCCTTATCTCTGATATGCTAAGTCACGATGCCCTTCAGCCTGAGATGCCTTTAATACATACTCACTCATAATTTTTCCATGGCCTCGCTTTTAGCCTGCCAGGGTTGTCTACTGTAGTTTATACCACTTAGCCAACTTGTCCTAACTCTATGATATTCAGCTAAAAAAATTCTTGGTGAAGTGAGAATAATACCAACTTTTGGTAGAGTGTACTGACTTCCTTTTAAAAAGGGAACAAGGCCACCCCGGGGATTTATTTGTTCTAGGGAATTAGGTCTTGAATCATTAATATCGCTTTCTTGTTTACTAAAAACTAAAATGTACACTAGATGGGTAATAGGTAGTCTGGAAGTTTAGTGAAATTCCCATTGCCCTGTGATGTTCTGACCTATTACTACTGTGACGAGAGGTAGAGGAGAGCATTATGTGTTCCAATCAGCAATTAGTAATTCTATCCTTTTTCAATCTATTATTAGAAGTAAATTTATTTTTAATTGAATTGTATGGTACATGAAAGTTTGACTGTGTTCCAATCCCAGCACTGTCACTGGACTATCTTGAACTGGGCCTGGCCCAGAACACTTGGTATAGCTGATAGGACAGAATCAGAACAACCCCATGGATGACCTAGTGGTTGAAATGGGGTGAGGGAATGTGATTCAGAGGAAAGGAAGCCTCAGCTTCGTGGATTGCTGCACCGTGTGACTTCTGTACTTCTAGCCATATATGGGGAGCCTTCTTAATGTGATAAAGCCAGGGGCTCTACTAGCCCAATAGGATTAGTCTATTGGATGCTTAAGGAGGCTGACAAGATATGCACAATCTAGAAACCTCTGGCTCTTGTTAACAGTTTTAGAAAAACTGGATTACCATCATAAGGAATATGAAAACAAACTTCAATCATTCAGTCATTAGAATAAGTAAGAATGTGCTTTTGGTTTGTAAGGATTTTACATTGAAGGCAGAGGGACAATTTACTGACTTAGTAGGCGTAGATGACAGTAGTTGTAGAGACTGCTACACTGAAGTGGGGAAAATACTCTTTGACCAAGAGGTTTCACTAGAGAATGTGTTGATCTTCACTGAAATTAAGGCCATAAAGAAAGAGAATGGGGAGGGACTGGCAGTGAGAACTAAAAACTTCAACTAATGATAAGAGAGTTTTGGTGTTGAATTAATAAAACTACTGGCAATGTTACTTTTTTCCAAAAAAAAGTGGTGTCTTAGGATGAGCATGCTTTCACCACCAAATAATTTGACTGAATGCATGACAAACTTAAATAGTAAGTGATAGAATGATTTGAAGAATAGTTATTGGGAGTGTGATCAAATGGAACCCAATCTGGAGTTTTTTTTTTCTATCTGCAGCATTTCATTGACTTTGTGTAGCTCACAGATGATTTACTTTTTTTGGGAAACCCAATAGAAAATCCAGATAGGTTTAAGATGGATAAAAAGAACATCTCCATACCTGGTCATGTAAAGACAAATTCACGAATTCCCTAATGGAATCAACAAGGGAAGGAGTGAAATTTCTAAAAAATAAATAAATAAAAATAAATTGTTTGGTGGATTGGATCTATGTTATACCCAATCACTCCTTGTGATCAGCCAATGTCATAAGCAATTATATCACACCTTTTGGGTAATGGCTCACCCAAGTGAAGTCAGTGATTAGCTGTGGACACTTCCCATCACGCTATCTCTTAGAAAATCAACTACTAAAATTTGAGTGGGAGATTAGAACACTGAAAGATCATACAGCTACATCTGCTTACACACATAAAGAATCTAGACATCTAGGAAGGGACACTGTGTTTGCCATTATGTAATGTGGATAGAGAATTAAGATACCCTCTCTTGAAAGAAATTTTGATTACAGCCTTTGAAACACGGGGTTTTGGCTTACTATCTTACTATTCTTAAATGAGAATTCTACATTTAGAGAATGGAACAAATAGAATCAGATAAAAATATAGTGGTATTCAGGGTTCTCAATGTTTGGGGGGTCAAGGAACCCTTTGGCAATCTGGTGAAACCTATGGACCTTTATCAGAATAATGTTTTCAAAAGCTTAAAATACATGGAATGACAAAGGAAACAAATTCCTATCTAAGTTCACAGACCCCTTGAAATCTAAGAACTTCTGGGTAGAAAAATATGATTAATCTTTCCAAAAAGCTTTATGGACAAGCAAAAAAACAACCAGATTATGTATGGTCCTGTGTCCCTGAGAATTCTATTTAGACTGGTCCTCAATGGTTTTCATGACCTTGAGGATGGTGCAACTTTACACTTGTCAGGTGAGCAGTCTCTTATCTCACCCAAGAATAGCAGAGCTAATGTAAAGATTTTATTCAGGGCCTTTCAGTGACCCTCTACATGAAGGAATCAGCACTTACTGAGTCTTCTGGCTACAATATGAGAAGAGATGAGAAAAGAGCAGACCAATGCTTCAGTGTTCTGGTTAAGAATTTAGAAAGAGCTGCCTGATAAAATTGCAAACTAATTGGCCCACAGAGCAGTGTGCCAGAGCTCATTTGGTAGTATAACTAGATAGAAACTCAATTTAGCTGAGATTAGGGCCTGTTGTGTCTTCATCAGACACCCTAACCCCTTTCCCCACTATCCTCCATTCTGGATGTCTTCCTTTCTCTATTACCATAGACAGCAGAAAGCATATGGAACTGGGGTGTGTGTTTGTTTGTTTGTGTGTGTGTGTGTGTGTGTGTGTGTGTGAGAGTGTATGTGTGTGTGTTGGAGAAGTGGTAGGGGTCAGGGTGTGTATGAGTGATGACTCTCCCTGAGTTAACCCAAAGTTCCTTTTAGATATGATGCTTTATGATGGGCTATAAAACAGTTTTCAGTTATCTAAACTGTCAAGTGACATTGCAGCCCAGAGTGATGGAAATAAGTAAAGGTCATAATGTAGGGCCCCTGAGAGATATGAAGGCCCTCAAGTGTTGTAGCCTTTCCACAGACCCATTTTCTCCTGCCTTTAGAGCCAGAGATAGAGTAAAAAACTATGTTTTTACAAACCTACATACTTGTGGATCTTGCCACATCTGAAAATTTCCTGCATGTTGCCCTAGGAAAATAGCTATAACTTCCTTTGACTATAGTCATGGATATAATTTAGGGGAAACATCTGGATTAGCTATAGCACACATGAGACCAAATCCCTGTGGACTCTAGTAGAAGAGTACACTGAATTTCTTACCAAGAATATTGCAAGGTTTCTTCTATTCCTAAACAGATGGAGATAAATAACGACTGGTCTCGTACAACCTATTCATAAGCTGGGGCTCAAATATTCTACTTTGCTTAACTCTAAATACTTTCTTGGCTGAAACTATGAACCATTAGTCAGTACTCCACTGTCATGAATATAGAAACATAGAGTCTCACCGTTGGAAAATATTTTGGAGATCATTTACTTTAATCAACATCCAAGAATGAATTTGCATCTCTTCAACACAGTTAAGTCAGATGTGTTTATGCTTTCTTCATTGATGGTTCTAATGTACAAGCAATCTGGTTCAACCTGCCTCTAACTTAGAAAAAATGAATATGAGCTCAGTAACTTGGGGTCTCCAGGAATTTCTAGAAATTAATTTATATCAAGCAGAATCAAGGCTTGGTCCTCTGAATTGTCCACATGGGAAAAAAAATCAGAATTTTTGCCTTTGTCATAACTCTTCCTCTATGAATACCATGAAATATATATATATATATATATACATATATACATATATGTATATATATACACATATATATATGTATATATAGATGCTAGCCACTAATCAATCCATCATATCCTGGATCAATTAACACAAACTGTTCTACTCACCAAACTGAACCCATAGGGAAGCCACACACTAAAAAAAATCAAGTTGAGGCAAAGAGGAGGATAGTCTTTCAGACCCTGAATGGCCAATGGATAGACCATTGTGTCATTTGAACTATGAAATGTTCCTTTAGTATTATAGTGATTTATGAACCATGTGTTTCAAGGCCACATTGATATTGCAATGACAGTTTAAAAGACTCCAAGGATCTTGCTTAGAATACTCTGTGTGGATAGTACACACAGTCCTTAAACACTGATGTCAACAATGATTACTTGCCAGACTGGATAAAAATACATTCCCAAAGGCAGAAATGTAATTCTTGAAACACTTTATAGGATAGCAGGGAATAAATATTGGTTTGCAGACAAAAGCAGAAGTTGCAATATAGTCTGAAATCCCCACTGTGGACGTTAAGAATACTTGGCATTAATAGAGCACTTTCAGGTTTGCAAATCACTTTGCAAATATTATCACATTTTATCCTCACATCAAAAATAAAAGATGGAGGCTAGATTATCTCCATTTTACACATGAGAAAACTGAGTCAAGGAGAGGTTAAGTGACTTGCTCAGTTTCACACAGCTTATAAGTACCTAAGGCCAAATTTGAATTCAGGTCTTCCTGGATCCAGATCAACAATTTAAATCAGTTTGGGGGCTTTAAGGGATACTACCATATCCATCATCTACTTGTTATTCATGACATGTCTCTAAGGAAACATTAAAAAACTCAACATTCTAGTCATTACATAAGGCAGAAACCTTCTTCTCTGAACTCCAAAAGCAGTTTTTGTTAGTCTTCAGTCTTGTTCTACCTCAGTCTACATTGTCCCTTTGCAACAGAGACAAAAACCTTTGAACTTCATAATCAGTGCATTCTTCTGGCAAGATAATAGTCCCTCTAACTTGCCAAAGTCACGAGTGCACAACCTCTAAAAATTAACCCCATTTAAGCAACATTAGTTCATCCAGAAAAAGAATCCCTTATAGATAAAGTCACTATCAAAGTTTTGAAACACATGCATTATATTCAAAGGATCATGAAAATTATACAGTCTGCAGACCATGTATAAAGGTGGATCCAATCACCATGAATTCAATGGCCTATTGCATTCCCTATAACTTAGAGAACGAAAACTGAGCAGCCTTGCCTTATTCTATAAATCACAGGATGGATTCCTATCTAAGCGGTCACAACTGTGGCCATCTGCGTTCATGATGATCTTCACAAAAACTCAGCCATAGCCAAGTCACAAAGACTAGGTTCATGGACAACAATGGTGGGACACTACATTCAGACCTGCCCAAATAGCACTACAAATCAGTCAGGGGTGGGAACCTGAGGCCTTGAGGCCACATGTGTCCCTCTACATCCTCAAGTATGGAGGGCTGCACTTAAGGACTTAGAGGGCCACATATGACCTTGAGTCTGCAGGTTCTCCACCCCTCGATAGGTTCATCACTTAGAGTGAGAGGGGAATCTTATTCACCTACTCTCACCTCTCCTTTCTCCTGGAAAGACTCACTAGTAGGTGTTCCCTTTATCATAACAGCCTGGCTTAAGATCTCAGCATTATATGAGACATTATATGGAAATTTTAGTAGTCACAAGTGTGCACACATCAGCCAGTGTGTAAGACCCTATTAAGTGTGTGTATGTGTGTCTTAATTAAAAACTCTATAGGAAGCTGGCATGGTTACTTTAGTTCTTCCCAAAGCTTTGACATCATGAGCAGCAGTTATCTTTTTATTTCATTTCATTTTATTATTAGTTTATTTATTTTTAGTTTTAAACATCCACTTCCATGAGTTTTAAATTTTCTCCCCCTCCTTTCCCCCTCTCTCCCCAAGACGACCTGCAATCTGATATAGGCTCTACACATACATCCCTATCAAACATATTTTCACATTTTTCATGCTGTATAAAAGAATTATAACTAAAGGGAGAAACCATAAGAAGAAAAAGAAACAAAACAAAAGGAAAAAAAAGAAAACAGTCTGCTTCTCTCCAAAGTTCTTTCTCTAGATGTGGCTGGCATTTCCTATCATGAGTCCTTTGGAATTGTTTTAGGTCTTTGCATTGCTGAGAAGGCTAAGTCTATGAAAATCAGTCTTCATATACTGTGGCTGTTGTTGTGTATGATGTTCTCCCAGTTGGCGCAGCAGTTATCTTACAGTTGGTAATGGACTTCGCTAAAACCAATCCTATGCTTTAGATACTGTATTGATTGTCATTGACACAATGATGGAAACAGCAGCGTTCCTACTGCCACAGAGGTGACATGTCTCTTCCTCTGGGATGCTTCAACTCCATTATCTGAAGAATTTCATCTCTTTCTAAATATATGGTCTTAGCTTTCAGATTTGCCCTTGAGTAAGTTAAGGCTTAGAGCTATTTCTCCTTACCTGGAACATACTCCACCTACCTGCACTCAGGCATTGTCTCTAATTGTCTTCTGCATTTACCATTGATTACCCTCTGTTGTTAGCTGCATGCCTGTATTCAAACACATCTTTTGATGATGCTAACATTGACCGTCACATTAACATTAAGGATAAGGTTTGGAATGAGGTCTCCATCTCCCTATCACTTATAATCTGGTCTTCAACTTGCTGAACTTGCTAGAAATACCTGCCATTTATGAACAGCTCCATGACCCAGATTGCTTCTCAAACAGCTGAATGAACTGATTGTAATTCCTCTCTTTACCCTCACTGTTCTGACCTTCACAGTAGGGAAGAAGACTTTTGTATAAATAAGACATATCATCAGGATAAGATTGCTTGGAAAGGAAGGTGGGTCAGTTAAGTAGCAAGAATAAGTAATAAAAAATGGACATTCCAAGTGCTGCACAGCTATTGTTTTTAAAGTACCAGGAGAGGGCATTTAGCACCCTGGATTGAAATGGCATTTAATAGAATCATGTGGGTAAGAATGACATATTATGAGATGTGCTGAAGAGGGGTGTGTTCTACATTTTCAGAGGGACTCTTCACCCAATTGAGATCATAGATCACTTAAAGTACCAGAGAAGTGGTACATGGATTTCTAAATACGGCCTCTGTCCTTTTAACAATTATCAGAAAAGGATCTTTAAGAAGTGCTCTTGGAGTGGAACATTTTTTTTAATTAAAGGTCTACATTTGCAATGTTTAGAGATTTGTTGTGTTTGTTGCAAATGGAGGCATAAATCTAAGAAGAGAGGAAAAGGAGTCCCTAGGGTTCTTTTTTTTTTTAAGATTATGTTCTTGCATATTATAATCAGTAGGAAGGGGAGGTATTGGAACCATAGGCCACAAAGAACCTCTACCACCTGCATAATGCCTGCACAATCACATGAGTGGCATAACACCCCATTATCCACCCACCCTCAAATCTCAAATTCTGTTTTGTTTCTTCTGTTGCTAGTGAGAACATATAGTTGAATAAAACCTATTATTTCCCATATAACAGTTTAGTTGTTATCCTCTCACTGCATTTGGTTTCTTATTTGCATTCACTGTGTGTGTATGTGTGTATGTGTTCTTTCACAAGCAAAAGCCATCTCATTGAGGGATGGAACCTAAATAATAGAAGTTATTGACCTAACTCTCCAGCCACTGGTTAAAATGAGGGAAAGCCTGGATGAGATTTTCACTGTGCTATCTGTGGCAGCAACAAGAAAATGTGCAGCTGATGATCATGATTCTTACTAACCTTCTAGATCACAGCATCTGATGGCAGAAATGAGAATGAAACTGTATCAGATATATTTTTATTTACTGAAATTTCTCCGGGTCATATTCTGGTAGTTTTCACCAAAGCACAATAGCATTTTTCAACAACTACTTTGTGGATGACCATATTCCATCTCACAAAGACAGTGTTGATATTGTCAAACCCTAAGAGAAAAACTGGAGAAGGAGATGGGAGTGAATTACTACACTTGGTATATTTCAAGCAATCATCCTAGAGTTTTTCTGAAAATGGAATCATTGTTTTAGCCAATGTTTGAAATGGGCAATGGCAGAAGAAATCAACTTTTTTAATACCTCATTGTCATATCAGTAAGAGGCAGCATGACTTAATGGAGAAAATGCTGGCCTTGGAATCAAGATGGACTAGACTCAAGACTTGGATTCAGTCCAGCTTCTGACACATGCTTGATGAGTAACCCTAGGCAAATCACTTAACCCCCAGTGACCCTAGTAACTCTCTGGGACTATGGGTTGCAGAACACTTGTACAGATTTCCCTAGACTAATTAAATCATAAGTCTAAGATCCCTCTACACCACCCCCCAAAAAAGTCAAATCATAATGTTTTTGCACAGTGTAATTTAAATAGAATTCTTAAGGATGGTTAAGATTTGAAGAAAATAATTACAAATTATGGATACCTAAGATTCCTCCTCATACAGAGGTATTTAAATTATGCACCGGACAGAGTGCTAGGCCTGGACTTAAAAAAACTGAGTTCAAATCCAGCCTCAGATACTTCCTAGCTGTGTGATCTTAGGCAAGTCACTTAACCTGTTAGTCTCAGTGTCCTCAACTGTAAAATGGGGATAATAATAGTACCTAACTTGTAAAATTATTGTGAGGATCAAGTGAGACAATATCTGTAAAGTGCCTCCACAGTGCCTGGAATGGAATAGGTACCATGTAAATGCTTAAGCTCTTCTCTACCTTTTCATTATGTCCATGATTCAGTATCAAGTTATGTGGTCACTCTCATGTTATCAACAGGGAAAAGTCAGGAGTGAGAACACCTGGATTTCACTAATAAAATCTGAAAATCTCAGAGCATGAAGGGACCTCCAAGTTCATCTCTGTTAGATTGGTGAACCCCAGGGAAAGGCGGATCATTGTTCAGGGAAGAAACAGTATTCAAACAGTTACCCATGGCTGTGAATTACTCATTCTCATCAATATAAAGGTGAATCAAGATATCTACTGGTAATCAGTGACATAAGTATGTCTAACAAACTAACTCTTTAGAAATTGAATGAATGCTGTAAACAGGAAAATAATCCCAATTTATAAATGAGGAGAGGGTATAGTTAGAATGAGAAATGCCTGATGTTTGGAAACTGAGGGAGTGTCAGTTGTTGTGAATCATTGTTATTTGTGGGTTCAGATAAGGATTCTCAACAGTTTGAGGTTGCAATTGGGCCTTCAGGGGTGAATCCCTAGAGTGCTCAGGTTCCTTCCCAGGCATACTTCAGTTAAGGTAGCATAGAGATAACAAGAATTAAGGTAACATAAAGTGTCAGGAAACAAGTTTAAGCCCAGCTAAAGATATGACATATGTGGTAGAACCAGTGGTATGCTGATAAAAGTTTAACAATTGACTTTCTAGGGGGAAAATGTACACATAATGTGCTTTTAAGTTTAATCTGAATTATCAAGATTTCTCCATCACATTCTTAAGCCTAGACAGTCAACAAAGCAATAAAACTAGCCCTGATGTGTAGCAATTGTCAATTCCCAAGTTGTAAATGCTCATGATGAAAAAATTTAAAATCAGCTCTCTCCATCCAATTTAAGCTAGCTCCTGCACACCCCTGGTTAAAATCTGGTGCCAATCCCAATGGAGCAATTCTAAAATTTGAAGACAAATTTGGAGACATTGATGAGAAAGTCCAAGACATAGGAGCTCATGAATGACACCACTCTGAGCTTCTTAACAGATACCATACAGGAAGAGAGAGTGTCTATGGAAAAATATGCAGATAGACTCAGCACTGGAGCATCTGAGTGGTCTGAGGTCAATCAGGTCCAAGCCATACCTGAACAAGAAGTATCTTTACATCACCCCTGGCAAATAATCATATACCCATTGCTTAGTGACCTCCTGAGATGGTCCATTCCACTTTTCAGATTCTGGCAAAAATTAGGAAGTTTTCCTTTATATTGAAGTTACTCCTGGTTAGTGTAGAATCTTTCTCTTTATAATCTCTCTACCTTTTACTTACATAAATGTTCGCATGTTGTCTTCCACATTAGAATGTGAGTTCCTTGAGGGTGGAGGCTCTGTGTATCCCCAGAGCTTAGCAGAGTGCTTGTTGATGGTTTCTTTGAAGTTATTTCTAATTCACTCCTTCTGGTATCAAATAGCACAAGTCTAATACATAGGTCTTAAAAATCCTAGTATGTTCCTTGCTGTCTCCTCTATTCTAGCCTGAATATACTCAGTTTTTTAGCCAGTCCTCACAAAGCATGGTTTTAATTCTCTGATCATCCTTCTTGCCCTCTTCAAGACATATTCTTTTTTAGGTTGTGCCATTTCAGTCATGTCCCACTCTTTGTGACCCTGATTGCTTGTTTGTTTGTTTTTTGGTAACGATACTGAATGATTTGCCATTTCCTCTGCCAGCTCATTTTTCCAGATGAGAAAACTGAGATAAACAGGATTAAATGATTTGCCCAGGGTCACATAAATAGTAAGTGTGTGAGGCTGGACTCGAACTCAGTAAGATTTCAAGAGTTCCTGACTTCAGGTCCATGTCCTATCCACTGAGTCACCTAGTTGCCCTTACCTGTTAAATATAGAATTTCAGTAAAATGTGGGATTGTGAATTAAACAGAATACTTTAGATGTACTTCGAACAGAAGATAGTATAGATAAGATTATCATCCCCTTAACTCTTGACACTATACTTTTACTGATACAGTCTATAATCGTCATTTTTGTGATGGCCATGTCACACTCTTCATTCATACTGTTCTTGCAATTCAGCATTTCCCTAGGTATTTTCACCTGAATTGTGTTTAGCTATAACTCCTCCATCTTATACATGTGGATTCTTTTTTTAAATTCAAATGTAGGACTTAACATTTATCCCTATTAGACTTAATCCCATTAGGTTCATTTAGATGAGGCAGATAGGTGGTACAAAGGACAAAGCACTGGCTCTGGTATCAGGAAAATCTGAGTTCAAATTCACCCTCAGACACTTACCTGAGCAAATCACTTAAGCTTTATGTGTCTCAGTTTCCTCATCAGTAAAATAGGGCTAATAATAGTACTTACCTCTGAGAATTGTTGTGAAGATCAAATGAGATAATATTCATAAAGTACTTAGCAGAGTACTGGCACATAGTAGGTGCTGTAGCCCATAAAAAGGGAAATGAGTTGCCAGAGAAGATACTAAGCTCCTTGGGGTTCTGATTCTGAATCCAAATCCATAGCAACCCTCTTATCCACATTAATATAGACAATCATTGGGTACATTTATTTAATTTTCCTTAATTCTCCTACCTACAGACTCATCCATTCCACATTTCTCCATCTTGTCCGTAGTATATCATGAATCATTTTGTGAAATGGTTTGGTGAAATGCAGTTATTTCATACCTATGATGATTTCTAAATCTATAGATCCAGGTTGTCTTATCTGGAGAGAAGTTCTAATATAGGAGAGTTAGATGTAAGATAGAACCCTATCTAGGATATAATTGAATACTCTTTCATGGTGGGGGTAGGGAAAAAGAGCTTCTACTTAGGGATGGAGTAGAGTCAACAGCCTTGCAAAGATCAATGCCTAGGGAGCACTGCACAATTTTGAGCAACTGTGTATGTTTAAAGATAAGTGGCCACGGGAGAGAATAATCTTTGGACTGGAAATGACAGAACTAAAGTAGGAACTTGAGAAGTGCCTTTAAGTACATGAAGGGCTATTGGGATTAGCTTTATTCTGTTTGTTCCCAGAGGGCCTAGATCTTTATCATCATCATCATCATCATCATCATCATCATCATCATCGTCATCACAATAGCTATCATTCATATAAAGCTTTAAAGTTAATAAAGTGATTTACAAATATTACTTCACTTGGTGAAATTTAAGGTTGAAATTAAGAACAACTTTCTAACACTTAGAGTTATCCAAAAGTGGTATAGATTGCCTTGCTTGTTAATAGATCTCCACTAATTGGGGGATATTCGAGCAGTGATTAGATGACCACTCAACAGGTACACAACAATAAATAGTGTTTTATATGTATATATATGTATGTATGTATGTATATATATATGTATATATGTATACATATATATATATATAATCTTATTTGATCTTCAAACAATCATGAGAAATAGGTGCTATTATTAGTCCCATTTTACAGATAAAGAAATAGAGGCACAGAATGATTATGTGATTTGTCCACAGTTCTACAGCTGGGAAGGTCAGAGGTAGGATTTAACTCAAACCTTCCCAACTCCAAGCTCCACATTCTGTCTGGTCAATTAAGTGTACCACCTATATCTGTCTAATGTATTAGTGAGAATTCCTTTTTTTATGGGTGTTGAATTGCCTTCCAACCATAGAATTATGAGATCTTGCATCATCACAATCCTAATAGAGTCTCTATGCTTCACATTTTATGTGGATATGAAAAAGACAGGGAAGATGAGGCTATTTATAGATTAATGACCTTTAAAGTTATAATGGTATACAATCTTACATCTTTAGGATATCCTGGATTTTCCTCTGGGCAGTTATTGACTTGCATAGCTCATACAACTAGGTATCTATTGCAGAGAAAGATGAAGACAAGTCACCTTTCATGTGCTCAGGATGATCTATCACTTTGGCTCATGCCCCAGAGGATCTCTGGGCTCTCTCCATTTTCCAGAAGTTCATGAAAAAGGGAGTTAGTTATATGAACTTTTTAAAGGCATAAATTTACTTATATGTTTTTATAATATTTAGGAAGACAGTGGAAGAACATGAGGAAAAACTCCTAAAGGTATTAAATGGATGGAGGGCAGCTGGTATAAAGCAGTTAAACTGACAGGTTCCAGCTTTGTTAACCCTCTGTTGAACACTTGGTTTGTAGAAAATCTTAACAGAGGGCAATTACTGGCACTGAGAAATTAGAGATGTTCCTCACTTGGATGTTTATGAAGAATATGAACCAGCCTTTAGGGAATAGCTATCTCACATGTGTTACCAGTTTTTGATTTGGTCAGTCCAAAGGCTGGATACTAGTTTAGATGGCTTAGAGACAATTTTTAGAAGAAAATAGTTACCAAAATCCTACTACATTTTCCCAATAAGAAACAGACACAAAATCTCCAGGCATAAAAGTGAATTATCTTTGATGTTTCAAGAATACATATATGGAACATAATTTCAGTTATGGATAGAGAGCAATCTATTGACCTAAATTCCAACAAGTGCTAAATTTTATGCTGCAACCTAAAAAGGGTAATGGTCTAGGCTAATTATGAGTTCACTGTGTATTACTAACCAGTGGAAATCAATGTAGAGGCAGATATCTGTTCCACAGGTTCTGGGTTACAAAATCCATAGTGTTCTTTGTAGAAGGAATGAAGGCTATCTGTGGTATGAAGGGAATGGAGCTTAGCATAGCTGAGAATCCAGTATTGCCTTTGGAGACTGTACATTAAGTTAAAATAAATCTTATAGCTTTGAGACTATCCGCCCTACCCAGATTGAACATAGACAACTGGTGAGCAGCACAGCTGCAGAATAAGAAACTATACACAGTGATATTGTCCAAGATGGACATATTAGGGAATCAGATTTAACTCCCTTAAAGATATAGTACAGTTGTAGTAGATATGGAAATTGAAGATCTACCATGCAACGCTTTAACTGAACATATGTAATCTATGAGAAAATAGTTTTTCCAGTTTATTAATCCATGACAACAAAAGGCCTAATGATGACTAGGGATACTTGTGTCAAAAATCTTTTTTTTTTTATCCAGCATACAAGAGATTCTGTGCTTCTTAAATGGAAAAGGATGTTTACAAGAAGTATCAATGGTGTTGAAAGAAAATTTTTGTTTACATGGAGCCTTATAAGAAACAGGGAACTTTTGGAGCTGGAGAACAGCTCCAAAGGTTCCAGTTCTATGAAAGAAAACTGGAGGAATATAAGCAACACGTTAATTATAACAGACCACTTAAGCCAGTATTCCCAGGCATATCCCAATCATAAACTACAGGGCTTCCACAGTAGTCAAAGTGTTAAGGGAAGAGTAAGTCTTGGTTTATGCTTTACTTGCAAAGATTTACTGTGATCTAAGTTGAAATTTAGGGAGCTAGATATTAAAGGAATTTTCGGTGTGGTCGGTATCAAGAAGGCTAAAACTATGCATATCACTCTTAAGAAGTCCCACATACAGAACATTTTAATCATACATTATTGGACACGTGATAGTTCCTGAGGCTTGAGCAGAAGGGTTGGTGGGGTCAATTTGTGACCTTCTAAGTCTTTCCTAAAATTCCACTCAGAAAGATATAGGCATTAGTGAATGCATATTGTTTCAACGAGAGCCATGGTTTCCTAATGACCTATTCTTTGGAATCTACAATATTGGAGATATCTAGACACACATGATCATTATATCACTCAAATTAGAGGCAAGTTGAGAGGGCCTACTGTAATGGCATAACATATAGATTCATTGTCAGGGACTTCACCCAGGGGAGTTAGAGTGATCTGTTAGTGTCCTAGGAAAACATAAGATAGCATACTACTGGAGAACTACTCCATACTAAGTAATTAAGACACTAAGTAATCTACCTATCAATTTATTTTTAAAATTTATTCTATTTTTAGTTATATCAGTAGTTACATGAGATTCCATGCCATCTTGGGGAGGGAGGGGGGAAGGAGGGGAGAAAATCTGGAACTCAAAATTACGTAGAACCATCTGTTGTAAACTAAAAACAAAAATAAATATTTAAAAAATAAAAAAAAATTCTATTTTTAATTTATGGGACAAAACAAGCATTTCCATAACATAATAAAAAGATGATTGCACGTGAAATTCCAAATCTATTATGTATGACTTGCTTTTTATTTTAAACATATATTAAAGTTTTCCTATAAATTTCTTCTTTTTTTACTCTTCTCTCCTCCCTACCTTAGAGGTGACTACCTACCAGTTTACAAAATATCTCCATAGAAGAGCCAGAGTCCTACAGACAGGATTGTCACAACCCCTTGCTGTCTGTAGGAGAGCTGGTTGGCCTCTTTGATAAACTGGAGAAGAAGAGGATGTGTCAGTCACAGAATCAAACCCCATGAAGGTTCTATCCATCATCTGTAGCAAGACTTATTGACAGCAGTGAATAGCCAATACAGGAAAGCTCAAGGTCAAAACTGGGATAAAAGAGAATCTGCATTTAAATACTACAATGAGGAATAGAGAAGGCTATCAAGGCCTCCTGAGTCTAAAGGAAACTAACCCTTCCCAGAGAGAGGAGAGAGAATAGACCTACAGAACATCCCTTTTTTGCCCACTGCTCCAACTATGTAGGTCCTGAGGAAATAGAGGCCAACTCTCAGGCTTGATTTCATTGAGAAGAGACTGTCCTATTCACTCTAGGCCATCAATAAGACCAGACTTGGAGATCAGTAGTCACAATAGAGCATGGGAAACCTGAATAAGTGGCAATAAATTGGTATATAAGTATCCAGATTATATAGCTAGTTTGAAGCTATAGAAGGTGAGTAAGAATGCTACACATACAGTTTGCCAGTGTGGTTCAGAGCCTTGTCTTTCTATTGACCTATTCTTTGGAAATGAAAATGTTAAAGATATCTAGACACTCCTGATCATAAGTGTATTTTGTTCAGGGAAGAATGCATTTATTATAAATAATAAAGGACTTATAAAACTTCTCATGCAGCCTCATTTTACATGATCCTTGCATAAGTGGAATATCTGACTGCTCCTGAGATATTCATATGCAATGCAATTTTCAGAAACTGGACATTTTTAGCTGGGATATGTTCTTAATGCTGAAATTTAAGTATATTTCTCCTGATTCCCATTAAGTAATCACCCTAAATGTACCATACATATTTTTATCTCAAATCATGTTGAAATTCATAATTTCTTACTTGTCAGTTAGATTTACCTAATTCTCAAAAAGGCAATTAACGGAACTACTATTTTTATCTTAAGTATATAGATTTTTGTGCAATTCAGTTACATTTTCTTTTAGATATGTAGATGTAATGATATCAGTCACACATTTATTTAATACTGGTATCACTATCTATGGAGACTTCAAGGATCCCTATTTGTCTTTTTGAACAATATCCATTTTTGGTGCTTCCTTGTCTGAATTCATTATAAACGATCCTATTTTTATATAAGTACTACTCCAGTTCTGCATTTTTAACCCTGGGAATATCATGTTTTAAATGTAGTAATTTTATGTTGAAAATTTTATTTTGTATTCTATTTTGGAACACTTTACCCTTTTTTTGGATGAATGCATTCCATTAACATTCAAGTTGCTCATTGTTGAATTTGTTTTTCTCTCCATCAAAACCAGATATTATAAAAGAGTTTTTATTGAGGAAGAAATGCTTAGCAATGAGTAACTTAATTTTAATGGGATGAACTTGCCTGCAAAAGGGAAGAATTTTGTAGAATAAATGTAGAAACAAAGCCCAACAATTTACTTCATGTAAGAAACACATCTATTAATAGCTATTTTTTATTTTTCTTTCAGATTGGAACTGTGATTTCAAAGATACAGGGAATTATCAGTGAAGAAACCTGTCAGTTTCCAGCAAAGCAGATAGCTTTGAAAGTTGGTCTTCAAGATTTACCTAGGACACTAAAATGTTCAGTGACTTGCCTAGGGTCACACATCCAATATGTAGAAGTGGTAGAAATTGAACCTATTTTTTTTTGCTTTATCCACCACATCATGTAGTGTTTGCTATACCTCTATCATCTATATCTCAGAACTCTACTTAGTGATGTGTACTTTCTTTTCCTTGGAACATACTAATCACATTCTTCATAGCCCCCCCCCCCCCAATATATTTAGCTTCTTTTGTTTTTCTTTCCTATCCCAGCCCAGATCCAAATCACTGTCCTACTCTTCAGTCTTTTCTTTGCGGGGGGGGGGGGTAACAATCATTCCTAGAGAATTATAACATTTTACTTGAAGAATTTCTTCTCCAGTTTTATCCATGATCTCTTCCTCTTTTCTGCAGCCCACTGCTCCTTTATTTTATTCTTCTCTTGCTGCCATAATTTCTCTCTCTCTCTCTCTCTCTCTCTCTCTCTTTCTCTCTCTCTCTCTCTCTCTCTCTCCTAATTTTATGTTAAAAATGGGCTCTGCTTCCTGGGATAAGGAGTTATTGTCCCAAGCTTTCAGGGTTTTTGTGCAACTATTTTCAGAGCTAGTTCTGGGGGTTGGTAAGTTTTTGATTCTACCAAAATATTATGATTTAAGGAGAGACATAGTCACTACTCTCCTGACCTGTCATCTCATGTGTAGATGACAAGTAGTCTTTTGTGCCCAGGAACTGTGATCAAGTTCTCCATTCCTCTATGACCACATACTCTAGTATGGTAGTGCTCCTCCTTGCCCTGGGACTACAATCCAGATCTTCGTATAGGCAATGAAATAGAGTCCTGCATCCAGTGCCAACAAAGGGTCTCCATAATCTCCTTCTGTACAATTGTCCTTTCTCTTTATGGTTTATGGATTGAGAACTCTCGAAGCTGCCACTAAAGAATCAGTCATCCTCAAGACCTGCTGTTAGCTTTCCTCCATTCTTGACCAGTGAGACAGACCTTTCCTGACGACCTTCTAAGTTGCCTTAGGCTGGAAAATTGATTCGCCACTTCTTAATTTATTTTGGTTCTGCTGGTCCAGAATTCATTTTGAGGCATCATTTTAAAGTTCTTTGAATGGGAATTTGAGAGAGTTCAGAAGAGTCCCTGCCATCTTGCTTCCACCCTGTATTCAAGGTATGATTCTCAAGAACAAAGAATATACTCACACCTGTTTCTAATTGTCAAGTGGCCAAAGGTAGCTTATTCTCTAGTCGCCCAGTAGTGTGTGTGTGTGTGTGTGTGTGTGTGTGTGTGTGTGTGTGTGAAGCAAGGGGGGGTGCCTCACAGTAAGGAACCCTCATTCTAGAAGTATCACCAGAAGCATAGTCAAAATCATGAAAGCCAATCCCTACTCATCTTCCTCTGAACTACCTGTCCTCCAATTTAATGAGGTCATTATGTTCCAATCTTACAAGACCATTATTTCAGGCTAGGCTTGATTCAAGCCAGGACCCTGCTAATTTAGGTTCAATATTGGGACAAAATGAGACACTTGAAGGTTTAATTGAACATTGTAGAACAAGGCTATTCAAAACGTTGAGTGCTGAGGACACTTTGCTTTGATTCCTCTGAGTGATGTTACTCGCAGTGATCCACCAGTCAAACATCTTTATAGTTTCTTAAACTCAGACAATGAGGTAGTGATGTCAATATTCTGAGCCTTTAGTCCCCTGTGCTAATCAAGCCATAAGGAGTTTATCAATTAGTATCTTTTATAAGGGGAAACTGCCCTAACTTGAATAGGGGAAGGAATCAGGATATCAGTCCTACCACAGCATGGTAAGAGTTATGATCCCTGTGAGTGAAGAAATTACCCATGCCAATGAAAAAAAGGTGTCAAGAAGCATGTGTAAAACACTGCTAGGCACTGAACATAACAGTATAAAAATAAGACATACACTATTTTCAGGGATAGCTTGAGAATCTAATGTGATTATGACTGTGGAAGAGGACAAATAACTATGATTTAAGGAGACTTGTGATAAAGTTCAAAGGGGAGGAATAGGGAAGACACAGTGAGAAAGAGAAGATTATAAGCCTCTTGATGGCAGATATTATTTCATTTATCACCCATTGCTACAAGCATGGCACATAGTAGGCACTTATTAGAACATTTGTAAAATTGAATTGAATGGAAGAAGCAAGGATAATTTTCATTCAGGTTTAGAAGTGGTTAGGGAACCTTCATGGAAAAATAGCACCTGAGTTAGGCTTTGAAGAAAAGGGGGCACTTCAGGAGGTAGGAATGGGTTTTTTTGAAAGAGTTTGGATTCATTCCAAATATGTCAGTCTAGTATTAACAAATTATCTTTGGTTAATTATTTGACTAATATAAACATATTCTTATCTTTTGATATACCAACCATGTTTGTTGGAGGTGACAATATAAAAAGTAGTTTCTAGTAAGTTGCTCCAGCTTTGGAGATTCTTGTTTGAGAATGAATTAAATGAATGTGTGTCAAGTCAAAGTCTGCCCTTCAAGTTTGGAAAAAATGACATCTCAACTTAGTTATATATGGAAAATAGCTTTAGGTCATAGAGACAAAATTCCAAAATGAGAGAAAAAACAGTCAATTAGTCACTGAGGAAAAAATTCCTCTATGAGAAATTATTTGAGCTAGTAATTCTTGGGGGAAAAAATTACAATACTGTCCTTGATATACAATGTGATATCATTAACTACATTCAGTTCATATACTATAGATTACTTCAGTGAAATCAAATACATTCTCTTTGTCTCCTAAAAGCTGAAAGTAGAAAAACAGATGCTTATGCTCAAACCATTTCCCAACTTATAGAAAAGTCCTCACTTGTCTGAGCACTAAGGTGAACCTGCCACGCATCCTCAGCAGGACTCTTTGTTCCCACTTTTAGCAAGTGACATGGCTGATTTCAGGCAGGATGTACCCTATCAGTTCTCCTAGATCAATAGCCTGGCCTCCTTCTGTCAGGTGACACTTCATTTGCTTGTTTCTCAGAAGACTTTAGGTTTATATTTGCTATTGTCATTGTCAGTTATCAATTGTGTGAGCTATCTGATAAGCTTACAACAATTTAGCAGTGCTGCATTGGCAAACAGAGAGAAGTGAGTCTTAAAGACCAACAAATCAATCAGTGAAGTCCTCAGAAGTGTAGAAAGCCATTTTGTCAATGAATGTGTTCTAGTAAATTGTCTGTTTACTGAACTCTGGAGGGGAACTCCCTAGGAACCAAAGCCTTTGGTAAACAATCCTTGGTAAGCAACCAAAGTGAACCATGACAGCACATTAACAACATCTTGTTCAGGAATTCTTAACCAGGAGCTGGTGAACTTTAAAAAATATATATTTTGATAATTATATTTAATATAATTGGTGTTCTTTTGTAATTATATATATATATATATATATTCATATATATATATACAATTTTATGCACATAATATTGTTCTGAGAAGGGAAAGGCCCATAGTCTTCACCAGACCAGCAGAGTCCAACACATTCACACACACACACACACACGCTTACAAATATCTGATTTAAATCCATTAATGAGGAACTGATTGTGAAAAGGCTTCAGTGAATGAAATGTCCATCTACAATTCAGCATAAAATTCTGGACTAGAAATAGTTTCCTACCATCTTCATAAAATACTGCAGTTCTTTCACTATGGAAAGCAAGGCCTAGGGATTGGAATGAAGCTAAGTACCTGGTGTTTCCAAGTCAAACTAAATTGGACTTTGCTTGAATTTCTGCTGTTCCTGTATTAGATGAAGGATTTAATCCCAGATCTAAATTTAGATGCACAATGTTATAAAATGAAGTGACAGTGGAAAAAATTTCCCCCCATTCCTTTATCAAACTCCTTTTGAAACTACTTTCTCAAAGTTTGTTTGCCTTCCAACAACTTATGATCCATTTGAATCCAAATACCTGTAATGCAAAATAGCAAATTTTCCATTTTCATTCTGCCATGAGAAAAGATAATTAATCATGTAAGTCATTCCTCTAGTCCTTTGCCAGTCTTTTTTACCCCAAGCAATTTCCTTCCACACCTCAACATTTATAACGGGCCTTTATTTCAGATGCTGCTGCCATCACCAATAGAATCCACTGGAGACCATTTGAGTTCAAGCAGTACAGTAGCTTCTGAAAGAGGACCACCCTTAAAGTGGGCCCCAACTAGTTTTACACTCCAATGGACTCATTGTCAAAGTAATAGAATAGGATGAAAGGCTGGTGGTGGTAGGGCCAGAGGGAGGCAGGCTCCTGTAGCTAAAAGAGGAACATTGTAGGTATATATCAATTCAGAGCAATTCACAAAGGGGGGAAGGGATGGAAGGAGAGAAAATATTGGAACAAACAGGAAAAATATCCACTTTCCCTACATATACTATAAATTGCTTTTCTAAAGAAAGACAGCAATGGTCTGCAGAGATTCTAAGCCTCCGGAGGTGGTAAGATTTAGAGGAGAATGCACAAAAGAATGAAATCCATGTACCAGACCAGCTGTTGACACAGTGGTTGTACAAAATTACCCTGCCCTCCCTCTGTCTCTCTCTCCTATGTGTTTTCTTAATCGTCTGCTATTGTCCCTTGTTTTCCCCTGGACAAATTCTAGACACAACACAGCATACTGTGTAATGACCCCAGAGCACTGAACTGTGCACCCACCTCTGTTCCCATCTCCTCCTGTCCCTAAGTCTTTTCTTTTTCAGTCGAATAGGAGGTTGTAGGTACCTGACCTTAGCTGTTTGAACTAAAGTGGTTCAGTGAGAAGAAGGAAAAGTCATAAGGGGTAACTTGAAAAACATTTTCTCTAAAGCCACCCTATTAACTAGATGCAACTGTTGTAAATATTCCCTGTTTTTCCTATCTTTTGTTGCGCCCAAATTGACTGAAATGTGAGCTTTAAGCGGCAGAGTCATTATAAGCTTCTTTGCCAGCTGCATAATAGTTTCCGTTTTCATCAGCTTGGCAATCTTTAGATTTTTCCATTGATTTATTGGCCTGACCATTTTGTTAGCCGTGTCCCCACCCCCACTCCCCAACTCAAATATAGACTTCTGTGTTAAAACAGATTACACTTAGCTCAGTATGCCATTTGCTTCCTGAATTATGACTTAACTTTGCATTTGACTGGCAGAAGAGGTGTGTCCACATTCCTCTAGCCTCTTGTTCCAAATTAGATTTTGTGGACAATTAAGGAAGCCAGAGACAAACATTGCCATGTAATGTATTTCACATATGCACTAAAAAGCTAGATCCTAGTTTATTTCAGGACAATTGAGAACTTTCATTGTACCTACTTAAGGAAACTATAAATTTAACCTTATTTGATGATTACTCTAACCAATTGTTGAACATTTGAGAGTTCCACAGCTCCCTCCATGAACAAACTGTTGTCTTAAACTCCTCGCTCTTTTTACTCTACAAATCCAATCTATTGTCAAGTCCTATTGATGATACTTTTGTAACATTTCTTATAAAATGTGTCCTCATCTCTCCTCTGATGCTGCCACTACCCTAGTGTAGGCCCTGATCACCTCATGTCTGCACTATTGCAAAAGCCTTTTGATTAGTCTCGCTGCTTCAAGTCTTTCCCTAACTCAGTCCATCCTCCACTCAGCTATCAAATTGATCTTCCTAATGTGCAGATCCGACCATGTTACACCCCAGCCCCCACTGCATTCAGTAAACTTCAATAATTCCCTATTCCTTCCAGTATCAAAATTAAAGTCCTTCGTTTGAAATTCAAAAGCCTTCGTAATCATTCCCCCTTCTGCCTTTTCTATTTTCTTACACCTTACTCACCCCCAAGTCATCTGTGATCCAGTGACATTGGCCTCCTTGCTCTTCCTCAGACAAAACCTTCTATCTCCCAACTCTAGGCATTTTTCACTGGCTGTCCTCCATGCCTGGAATGTTCTATTTCATTTATGCCTCCTTAATTTCCTGGCTTCCTTCAAGTCCAAGCTAAAAACTCACCTTCTTCAGGAAGCCTTTCTTAATCACCCTTAATGTTAACACCATCCTTGTTGATTATAATCTCTCTCTCTCTCTCTCTCTCTCTCTCTCTCTCTCTCTCTCTATATATATATATATATATATATATATATATATACACACACACACACACAACATATATACACACATGTGTGTATACGTATATATACATATATGTTTATACAGATATATATGATATATGTACATTTAAAAATATATTAATAATTATACATATATATGTATATGTCTATCTACCTACCTACCTACCTACCTATTTATAGTTTGTTGTTAGGCATTTCCCCCATTAGACTGTGAGATCCTTGACAGCAAAAACTGTTTTTTGCCTTCCTTTATGTCCCTAGAGCCTAGCACAGTGCCTAGAACACAGTTGCTGTTGATGTTCATCTTTCGTTTTTTGAAGAGGGCCAATGACATCATGGGGTGGTGTTTTGACTTGCATGTGAATTGGATGTAAGTGAGGCAGAGTTGTTCAAAGTAGTCAGCCTCATTCTCTCTTCCAAAGTTTTCAAGATCTAGTGGCAAGACAAAAATCAGGACAACTGAGGATGGCCTGGAAAACAGTGGATGACCTTGGTGTCTTCGACGTCTGACCAAGCTCTAAGTGCTCCACAGAGCCTGCTTCAGCAGGAACAAATTGTTCTCATCTCCCTGTTCAGCATATAGTAGGTGCTTGATCAATGCTCATTAACTGACTAATCCCTGAGTATTTGTAGACAATATTTATGGAGGCCAAACCATCCATCATGTCATGAACAACAAATATCTCATTTTATACTCATAACAACTCTGAGAGGTAGAGGCTATTATTATCCCCATTTTTATAAATGAAGACATTGAAGTAAGAGAAATTGTGACTTGCCTGGGATCACACACCTAGTATGTGTTTGAGGCTAGACTTGAACTCAATTCTTCCTCATTCCAGGTCAAGCATTTTATCCACTGAACCACCTAGATGCTGCCAACTGAACAACACCAATAATAGCATTTTACTATTATGAAGCACTTCACAGAAGATATTTTAATCCACCTAGATGCTGCCAACTGAACAACACCAATAATAGCATTTTACTATTATGAAGCACTTCACAGAAGATATTTTAATATGCATTATTTTAGTGATCTCTTACTAAAATCTGATGATGTATGTAGAATATTATCATCATTTCAGAGATGGGGAAAAAGACTCAAAGATCAAGGGAATTCTCAAATAATCAGAAAGAAATAGAGGTAGAATCTAGGGCTTTTAATGAGTAATTTGGTAGTGGCAACTAGCAGTTCATGGTATATAGAGGGCTGGACTTGCACTCAGGAAGACATAAGTTCAAATCCTGCCTCAGAAACATGCTGGCAAAGTTAACTTGGCTACATGAAGGAACCTTTCCTAACTTCAGTTTCCTTATTATAAATTGAGGATAATAATAGCACCTAAGATCAAATGAGATAACATATAAAGTAATTTGCAAGACATAAAGCACCATAGGAATGCTAGCTATTATTATTATTATTATTGTTAAACTATATGTTCTTTCCATCACAATGGATTATTTAAAAATCATTCAATACCTAATTACTAAACACCTAATGTGCATTAGGTAATGCAGGGGTGAGGAACATGCATCCTCAAGGCCACATGTGGCCCTCCAGGTCCTCAAGTGTGGCCAAACTAGGATTTGGTCACAGGGTCGCACTTGTGGACCTAGAGGGCCACGTGTGACCTTGAGGCTGTAGGTTCCCCACCCCAGGTGTAAAACTTTGAGGAAAACTAGATATATAAAACATCATTTATCCACAGGGGAGAGAATGAGAAATGTTGGTGGGACCATGGGAAGAATGACCTGAAAAGGGAATCTGTTCATGAATAATGGGAAATGGGGTTAGATGGAGGAAGTTGGGACCCCATAACTGAAAGTCTTGAAAACTAAGCAAAAAAGTTTAAACTCAATGCAAAAGGAAATTGAGAAACACTAAAGATTTGATGGAGGAAGGATCAACAAATAGAAACTTTATTTAAATACTCATCTGTCAGCAATATACATTGCATATTGGCGGGGTGCAAAAAGCCTAGAGTCAAAGATACCACTTAGAAGGCTACTGTGGTAATCTAGGCAGGAAGTGAGAGACTGTACAAGGGTGGTAGTGGTGGAAAAAGAGAGAGATGTTTTTTTTTTTTCTTAATGACTTAAAACTTTTGATGTTACATGACTAGGAAGAAACTTGTTACATCATTAATAGAGACACAGAGGTTGGAAGGATGGTAGCTGGCTTTGGAGAGAAGATAATATGTTCATAAAATCATAAAGCTATAAAATCTTATAATAGGAAAGAACTTTACAGGCCATCTAATACAGCACCCTACTACCACATCCCTGACTGGTTTTCATCTAGGTTATGCTGGAATCCTTTTGGTGATGGGAAATTCATGACTTTACAAGGCATCCTGTTCCACTATAAGATGTAGAGGCTATTTCTTTGTTGCCTATAAGGTTTAGCCATAAGGGCTGTGGGCTATATTTGGTTTCAGAAATACTCTAAAAACCTAAGGGATCCAGATAGCTAATATTTGGCTACCGTGGTCAAACTAATGGACAACTGTAAATGGTTCTCTCTCCATCAAGCCAAAATGACAGACAATGCTTGGTTTTTCTCTCCTTACTTCTCTTCCAGCCCATCCTCTTACTCTAGGCACCTTGGAAAGCAGTCTAAGGTAATTTGTATGATCCCCCAAGTTGGTCCTAGATGAATGGTCAGTTTTAGACAGAAAATTGATGGAAAACTTGTGTTTCTGAAACCTCAACTTGTGGACCTTATATTATCATTTCATTCTAATGTAACCAGTGGATGAAATAATGGTGATGAGGTATTCAAACATGAAGAGATGTGCTATTTTCCTGACTTCTAGGCAAATGCTTAAAGAAAGGCATAGGTATACAGGAGCAATAGTGGAAGGGAAAGACTTCAAAGTAGAACTATCCTAGTTTGTCCTAGAGTTTAAGTTGTAATGTAACCATGGCATGGAACTCTGAAGAAGCCCCTGTGCTACCTGCTGGGAACTGTAAGGAGCAGAAGAGGAAGACAATGGATACTACCAATTGGAAGCCATAGGGAGAATTATACTCTGATTCATGAGAGGTATACCAGTGGAGAGCCCAAATTTATATCTATTTGTAAGTGAAGGAAATGATGCGGGTTTTTGCTTCATGAGTCAATTTTTCCATTTATTTTTTTCAACCTATACATAAACTTTTTTTTCTTCTTTGAAATCTGTATGTTGTTTGAAAACTGTATATTTTTCAGAAATGTTTGAGAGAGCACACCCAGATTTTCTAGGTGAAAGCAATAGACCAAAGATGCGAGAAATCACTCAAAGCATCCTGGGCTCAAGCACTTCTGATACAAGTTATATAATTGTTCCTCTAAATCTTTCAAAATATTTATCATTCTCTAAGAAAGGAAGAAAAGAAAGAATGAAAGATAGAAAGAAAAAAAAAGAAAGAAGCCCTACTTAGAAAAAGCACTGAAACTTTCTCCACTCTTTTGCAAAAATGTCAGAACCCAGAGGCAGAAATGAATTTGAATTCATGTCTTAAATTTATGAAGTGTGTAATAATATTCATTTTTAATATACAAAAACATATACTCTAAAAATCAACCTAGTGCTTCCCTTCATAAATCATTTTAGAGGACCAAATCTTGGGTAATTATATAGAAAGATTCGCTTTAATCATATATATATACACACACATATATAAGCTAATTAGTTTTTACAACCCTTTATTAGCTCCCTCTTTCACTGCTCCTCTTCTTGAACAATTAAAAAATAAGAAAAAAGGAAATCCTCACAACAGTTGTATATCTAGCATAACAAATCTCCATGTCAGCCACAACCAAAAATACATGTCTCTTTCTCCGTTTTAATTCCATCACGTATTTGTCAGGTTATGAGTGGTATGCTTCATCTTCAGGTCTCTGAACTCAAAGTTTATTGACTGATCATAACTATTGATCATAGTTTTAGAGTCTTCAAAGTTGTTTTTCTCTATAATATTCTTGCTATTGTATAAATCATTCTCCTAGTCTGCTCACTTCACAGAAATCTTCCCAATCTCCTCCGATATTCTGCATTTCATAATTTTTGTAGCATAATAATAACACATTATATTCATATACTATCATTTATTTAATCATTCTCCCACAGGAGAATACTCTCTTCATTTCCAGACCTAATAGAAATATTTTTGTATATATTTTATAATTCCTTTTCCTCTTTCAGATCTCTTGTTCTTGTTGTTGTTCATCTTTCATTCTAGAAGTCCTTTTGTTCCTCGTAATGGTATAGTTGGGTCAAAATGTATGTATAGTTTAATAGCTTTGGGAATATTGCTCCAAATTACTTTCCAGAATGACTGACTAATTCACAGCTTTACCAACCATATGCTAGTGCCTGTACTTTCACATAGCTTTTCTAAAATTTGTCATTTTCCTTTAGCATAAACTTTGCCAATCTGATGGTATGAAGTGGAATCTCAGATTTGCTTTAATTTTCACCTTTCTAATAATTATTGATTTGGTAAATTTTTAATAAGGTTCATTCTAGTGATGACTTTATTTTAAACATTTTTATTAACATTTTAAAACATTCATAAGACAATCATTTCTCCCTCAAAGTTTTTTAAAGGTGAAACAAATCACCATTAAAAGATGTACCCTTTGCTCTCCCAAAAGTTGAGTTTTTCCTGAGGCCTTCACAAATCTGTTCTTCATGTAGCCCCAACTTCACCAGAGAAAACTACCAACTCTCCATTTCACTGTGTGTTCTGTAACCCTAGCAGCCAGAGACTAAGTTGTCTTTTCTTTATCATTTTAAAGAAACTAATCTGGTCCCATTGTGAAGTACATTACTGGTCATGTAACAGATAAGACTCAGAAAATCTGTGCTTTATTTCATTCTCAGAGAACTTACACACATTGATTATTCAATGCACATAACATGCTTTCCCTCCTTTCTCCTTCACCTTTTGAGCTAATACCCAGGAAAAAAACAGGTACAACATATTGCACAAATAACCTGTAGTCCATATGCTAATGATTAGATCAAATCTGACACAAATACTTTCTGCTCTTATCTCCGACTTAAAAAATAATCAAGTTCCCAGAGAGCCCAATTTGGGACAAGTAAAAGATAAAAAGTCAATGTCTGTGGCAGTGAACATTAATCCCTCAGAATAGCTCCATCTTGTATCCTAAATTCTAGAACCAGAAACATATATTCTTTGATGCATCTTAATGCGAGACATGATAGAATCATGGGACTAGAGCTGGAAGTCACCATATACGTTCTATTCCAGTCAAAATGGTAAACCAGCTATTCTCCATGTATAATATTCCATTCCTCTGCATACCTGGTTGCCAATGTCTGGAGAGCTCTTTTTCCTTATTTCTGCCTCTTGGAATTGCTAGTTTCCTCCAAGATATGGTTTAGATGATACCTAAAAGGCATGAGTCTTTTCTAGTTTTCCCCATTCGTACTCCACACTACCTTTTGAAATTACTTAGTAGATTTTTGTGTATATTTTCTGTTTATTTATCTAGGTACATATTGTCTTCCCTCTTACCCTATTTTCCCTGTGGCCCCTCACTCCCACAAGATTAAACAGACTTTTGGGACAGGAACTGGTTGTTGTTTCTTGGCCTTTATATCACTAGTGCCTAATGCCTTGTATATACTGGTGATACCAAATTAATGTTTGTTGAATTGAATCTAGTCAAAACTTTCATTTTATAGATGAGGAAACTGAGAACCAGAGAAAATAAGTGACTTCTAAAAGGTGATATAAATATTAAGTACCTGAATTAGGATTTGAACCCAGGTCTTCTGAAATACCAGACTGTACTTGTTCATAAACTGACTCATAGCACACCTGTATTCTGGTCTCTAGTCCAATGAATCAGATCAGTTTTATTGAGCCCTTTGTACATCATACCCTCTTTCAAATTCCCTAGCTAAGGGCAAGTAAATGAACTTTGTAATCATGAATAATCTATGGCCCTAACCACCTTCAACCACCAAGAAATAAAGGAGGCTACTTAATGTTCAAAAGCAAGAAATTACTTTCAAAACATGTCAGCACTACAATGTGGCCAAGACAAGAATAACTACAGAGATGACAAAAACATATTTCATTTGCAAAGATATTAAATACATCACCACAATTTACTTTGACTATTTCTCAGGAATCAGGAAATTGCATTTCCTTGCTTAGAACAGTTACAATCAGAGATAAGATTTTTTTTCTCCTTTCCTCATCCCAGAGTTTGTTGATTCACAGCCAATTACCTAGAATCACCCATTTGAGATTGGAACCTGGGTGAATACATCCAAGGTTACTGTCTCTTCTTTCTGTCCACTTTTAAGGGTGCTATGAATTACTTTGGGACAGATCTTTACCCTTCAATGGCTTGGGGTATGACTGAATTTATCTTATGTTGTGTGCTTAAGCTTTTTTTTTTTAACTTGGTTTCATCCTTTTATCGATTAAAGGGGATTGTGCCTTTACATTATCTATAATGCAAGCTGACCCTAAACAAGAAATTGCAATCTGTTACAGAATGAGAATCAATATCACCCCAGGAGGAGGCCTGAGAGGCAAATGGGAGGCAACAGAAATTCCTCCTCCCAAACGAATCCTCTGGTTGTAGGAGCAGAGAAGAGAGCAAGCAATCTTTATGCATCATAAAGCCTTCTAATCAAAGAAAGAGGAAAAACAGCTGAGCACAAGACAGTAGGAGGGGAGCAGGTATCTTCCACCCAGGTGATATCTGGGGAATCATCTGCCTGGCCCCTTCTGTGTCCCGGTTTCTAATTATTCCATTGGCTCCTTCTTTAAATCTCTTGTTAACTTGTGCTCCAGCTTGAGGCTTTGCTTTGAGGATACAGCACCTTTGGTAATAGAGATGAATATCTTCCAAACAGCTTTATTGCCAGTGCTAGATCAGGGGCTATAAAAAAGCATAATAGAGACATGCATGCAGAGCACACAGACCTTCACTTGTCAAAAAGCCAGACACAGAAATCAGCCTTGTGGGTGAAACAACACTGGAGCCTTGAAAAAAGATTTTCATTCACTATTCTATTCCCCCTACAAAGAAAGGTATCAGTCTTTTTTGCCCTTTCTTTAACTCTTTGTTACCAACTCTAATATATTGTAAAACAAACAAACAAAAACCCCTGCTATTTTGACACCCTCAATTTACGACTGCTCTCCCCATCCTTGGCTAACCTTACTCCCCCAAGGAAAAAGAAAAGAAAGAAAGCAGCATAGGGAAGATTCAGATAAGCAACCCATCTATCACTTAAGATATTCATTTGAGAGTTGAAAGGGATATTGGAAGTGATCCAGTCGGCCCCCTGTCCCTCCCCCATTTTACAGGTATTAAATGGCTTAGTACGGTTACAGGAAATAGTAAAACCAGGAGTAGAACACAGTACTTCATATCACAAAGGCACTGCTATTTCCACAATACCATCTTGAAAATCTTTTTTTTTTTTTATTTTGTACTTAGAGTGTTGCCTGGGGCACTAAGAAAGCATAGACTCATAGTATTATAGACCCATGATCCCTGGAAACAGTGATGTGCTGGAGCCAGCTTGAACTAGACCTGGAAAACTGTTAAATTTTTAGTGTAAGCATTTACATTTCTGCAATCGGCAAGCATCACAAATCAGTGCTTGATTTGTTGTTTTGTTGGTCTAGGCTTCAGAAAGTGGTGGATAAAATGATAACTTAAACTTAAAAGTGTTTCATGAATACTTTTCTCTTGTGGAGAGCAGTTATTAAACATTTAACAGCAGATCACTACCTGATATGGATCTTAGAGACTATCTAGTATAACTTTCCGACTCCATTATTTTATAGATCAGGACTTGAAGCCCAGAAAAGTGAAATGACATTCCCAAGGTAGTAATGATGAGAGCTCAAATCTTATACAACTTGCTACTCAAGGTCATAATTACCATGTATCGAATAGTCCTCCTGATTTCAAGGACAACCTCTACCCACTGTAATTTATTCTATCTCCATGCCTAAAGTAATAATTTTAAAAATTAAGTAGTTGTTAGTCAGCATTATTCACTTATCTGCACTCAGCAATGTGCCTGGCACATAGTAAGTGCTTAATATTTAGTGAATTGAATTGTAAATCAGGCAAGTGTATGATTCACTGAGAAATCAAAAAAGGATAGCAACCAAAACTAGGAAGTTGACAGTGACTCAAAGATTTTTTTAAAATATTTTTAATTAATCAAATTTATTAATTAATTGCAATTTGTTTAGTGGTGATTATTGCTTCACTGCTAAGGTTTTTGAAAAAGCAATGAAGTTAAAAAATTGAGTCACTGTCTAGTGGAAATGATATGAGATTTAGAAAAAAATGGAGACCTGGGTTTTAATCATAGCTTTCTAATTTGTTACTTAGGATCACTGTGCTTAAGTCCACTCATTAATAAAGATATATGATTCAAGTGAAAACTGATCTGTTCCATACTGAGGGACCAACTGAATGTGTAAACCAAAATCTATGATACTACCACAAACATTTTTATTTAAAAAAATAAAAGCACTCTGGGGAAGAATTGATATTTGAGTGTGTTTCAAACAACAACAAAAAGGTTAGATGGGAGGTCTCACTTTACACCTCTTCATCACTCCAAAGCCTAGAGATGAGGCAGGAAAAGGGCACAGCTGGAGATGGAAGTTGAATCTGCATAGCTGGAGAAAGAAGTCCCATTCCCCACTGTTCCCTCAAAGGACAGGTGTAGTAGGAGATGGGAGGCCTCAGGACAAAAGAGAGGTTGCTCCTCTCTGTAATGGGACTGGCAGCAGGAGGTGGAAGTTGCCTTTGCTGGCAGAGATGAAAGCAGTTGTTTTGTACTAGAAAGAAAATGCCTAGCCTCTTCCCTCAGGGGACACACTGCACCTGCCTACCAGGAGGTGAAAGGCTCAAGATGAGGGTGGCCAGAAGAACACTTGGCTTCTTTTCTCACCTGAGGAGGCTTGCTATGAGGTGACAGAAGGCAGTGGTAGATTTCCTGCACAGAAGGAAGTCTTTTATGGTCCATAAAGCCCAATTAGGAGAGATTCATAGATTGAAAGCCAGGATCTTAGTTGCTTAATCCAACTAGTTTATTTTTACAGATGAGGAAACTGGGTCCCAGAAAACATGAAGTAACTTGCCCAGCAATTTCAGGATTTAAAGTCAGGTCCTGTGATTTGAAACCCAGACTTCTTTCTTTAATCTATTCCAGACCTTCCACTTTACAAATAGGGAAAATGAGGTCCAAACATAAGAATACACTTGCCCAAGGACACATAAGAAGTACATTGCAGATTCATGATTTAAATTTGATCTGGCTACAAAATCTTCCTATGAAGGTTGCTCAAGTATGCCTTTAGAATGAAAGTTTTAGGACAATTATTACTTAAACACGAATTTCTAAATTAATCTATGAGAATATAGTTCTCCTAGGTGAAAATAATTTCCCCAATACAATCAGTAAATAGATTTATTCATCTTAATGAATTTTTGGAAATTTCTTTGAATAGGTATTACCAGTATTTTGCATAAGTCCTGCTTTGGTCTAGTTTACTGATATGCAAAGGGATGGGTTTGGCTCAGCTAATCTCTAAGGCCCTTCCTAGCTCTAAATCTTATTATCCTAACTGTTCATTTAAAATGACATTTAAAAACCTTACATTAAATTAGCTACAAAAAATATTTAAGAGCTGCTGCTGTCTCCTTTATTTTGCATTAAAGTACATTTACAATGTGCTAATGGGGCTCTTCTGATGTGCGTGTATGTGTGTGTATGAAATAACTGAAGCTAGAAATAAATTTTCTTCTACTAATAGCTACTTATTTTGAAGAGGCTTGAGTTGATTATTCAGGTTGTTACTATGACACCTCAATACCTTTTTACATGTAACTTAGTCCTTCTAGTAATACGTGGTGAATGACTGCAGAGTATTTGATGTAAGTGGTAGTGTTACCAGAATAAACTTATATGAACTGGATCTTCTACTGCTGTTAGAAGTAGCAGTGTGAGGAAAGCATGAGTGGTTGGCAATTGATTTCTTTGGGGTTGGAGGTGGTTTGATGCTTCACTTACAGAGCAGCTATGTACGAATGAATAAATGAATGAATGTGGAAAAAAAGCACTTACTATGTGCAAAGTATTGTGCTAAGAGCTAGGAATATAAATAGAAACCCAAAACAGTCTCCATTTTCAATTGTGGAAGGAAATTCATCTTCTAAGAGGGGGAGATACCACATATAGAAGATTTTTAGTGCGATAGACTTTATTGGTGGAACCTTTCTTTTCTGGGTCTCCATTTGTGGCTGCTGTGGAGGTGTGTTGGTAAGCAAAAGGGCTCTTAGCACTTAGTTCAACCAAGCGCCCTAGAAGAGTTTGGCCTTTGTTTCCTCGATTAGATTTGGGTGTCCTTGGCACCTCCTTGCCTCAGGGGAGGGCCTAGTTTACACGTGAGTTTGAGTGACATGTCTGGGACAACAGAGGCTTTTAGACCATGTGGGTTTAAGTTGCCTCTTTGTGATGATTCTACGTCACCTAGATGTTGGTAACTATGAATCTGTATTTAGTCTGTCTGTTGATGTTTGTAATTTGTTTGTAGTTTGTTCTGAAGTTCAGGGTGCTGGCTTTTCCCCCTGAACTAAGTCAATGCTGTCTGTATGCTGGATTAAAGTAAATTTGTGAACCCCTTAATGTTGCTTTCCTTACTAAAGCAGATCAAAAGAACCTGTGCTTTTGCAGTGTGTTGGCAGCTTTCTGGGCGCTGGTTGTTGGTGGATCTTACACCCCCACAGAGGCTGCTAGCCAGATTGTTGAAACAGGAGGGAGGAGCTGCAGCACCTGCAGACAAATGACAGGTTGCATCTTTACAAAGGTTAACCCCCCAATGATGTCAGGGGGGGTGGGACTAGAAACAGTACCAGTGGTAGGAAATGAAGGAGAACTTCAATTTCTGAGATTCTTGGGCTCTGGGTGCTAGGATATTTACGTAGTAAATAAAGTACAAGGGGAGTTGGAGGGCTAGGTTGTAGTGGTAGTTTGGCCCTCTGGCACATACTGCCTTTTATCTCTCCTTGAAGCTTCAACTAGGATGGCTTGCCTGCTCCCATCTGTGGCATTTGTTCAGCAATTGGCAGTAGTGAGGGGGGGAGATAATGGGCACTTTCTCTACAAGATTTGCCCCTGTGGATGATAATTGGGGTACAGGCTAGTAGCAGGGCTGTTCATCTCAGAGGTGGTAGAATGCTCTTGGACTTACCTGTCAATTGGTAGCAGTTGGTCAGCAGCATGTCTTGGTAGTGACAGAGATGGTGGACCCCTTCTCCATTGCCTCTCAGTAATGCTTATGAGGGGTGGGCTGAACTGAAAGTAAGACCAGTGATCTGGGGAGAGGCATTTTAATTTCTAAGATCCTTGGACCATGGGCCCTGGGCTCTCTACATTGAGGTACAAAAAGAAATGGAGATCAAGGTAGTGATAATTGTTGGACCCTACTGGTACTTGTCAGTAGGTCTTTCAAGGGAGAGCCCTTACAGTATGATTTGCTGCTTGCCACAAGACTGTTCAAAGACAATATCATCACTAGCAGGATGACAAATGGAAGTCACTGTTTGTGACTATCCTCAGCCATACTATCTCACTAGAGGATGATGCTTCCACACTTAATACATTAATACTCAAAGGATCAGTAACTTGGCATAGGCATTCTCCACTGATAGTGATATTAGCCATATTTGTATAATGCTTCAAGGTTTGGAAGGTATTTCATGTTATGTTATCTTATTTGATCTTCATATTGAGAGAAATGATTATTAATAGCCAATATCTTGGGGAAATTCAGAGTTCTCCACTTTTTCCTAAATTCCCCATATTAAAAAGTTCAGCTTTTATGAAGGACATTACTCATAATAAGATTTCATTAACTCTCCTCAATCTTTGTCAGACTCCATCCAACCTTGCAAGGAATTTAATCTAAGGTGGAGAGGCCCATTGTGTTCTACTCAAGCTTGGATGGAGGCAGATCTTTTTGTCTAGATAGCCCAAGACTGGGAGTGATCTGATATAGAGATATTTTCTCTGTCTAAGGGTGACATCACCCTTTCATTGGAAGGGTATATAAACCGTGAGCCCACAGCCATGATTGTCTTTGGTCTGAGAGACATCCTTTTATTGATAACCTGCTGGCCTTATTAAAATAATGATTAAATTACTCAGAAACTATGCCTCTCAAATCTTTTTAAACACCATAATATAGATCTGTGAGAAAGGTTATTTTAATCATTTTCAGATGGGAGAACTGAGATTCAGAGATGTCAAGTGATTTTCCTGCAGTTAAACAACTAGCAAGTTTCAGGACCTGCATTTAAACCCGGATATCCCCTGACTCCAGATCAAGTGCCTTTTCAGTTGTACTGAACTGACCTAGATTACAACTGCCTTCACACTGCAGTAGGAATACTTTCTTTACTTACTACAGTAAAATTAATTTATCAGCTAATAGCCAACTCTCTAGCAATGATAATCTCTACACTAAGCTGGGTTGATACTCACATGCAAACATGCAGTCCATCATAAGGGCCATAATCAAAGTGTTTTTAGTGTGGTAGGACCTTTGAGAACTTCTACTTAGCTGACATAGCCTTGCAAAATCCAGAGTCACCTCCATGCCACAATGAGGTTTTCAATGAGACTGATGGGATGGTGGAGTGGTAAGTATTTTAGACTTTGAGTGAGGCATGACTAATGCTTGAATCTTGACTTTTTACTAGTTCATTAACCATAAGCAAGGTATTCCAGCTTCAATTTCTTGATTTCTAGAATGCGGATAATAATATTTTTGCTTTATATCTCACAGGGTTATTGCGAATGAAGCGCTAAATAAATGAAAAATACTGATATAAGTAATGACACATGCAAATCATGAACAAAATTCTGAAAGATTGAATAAGAGTAATTTTCTTTGCTGTCAAGTATTCTTCCACATAAGTAGATATGACAAGTGTCGTTTTATTTGTGATAGACAGCAGTTACCTGGTAGCCTATGGGATTATCTGGCTATAGTGATCCACCACCCCTGAAAACACTTCCTCATGATCTAATACCAACAAAATTTATTTGACTTTATTTCTGAAGCCCATTCAATTTAATACCACCAAGAATGTAATTTTGGTAATCCCTACATGTTTTGGAAGACTCTAAGAATTGTGAGCCATCCGTGGACATGATTCCCACTTAGCTCTTTTCTCTATGGGTATGATACTCAAGTCAATTTAATTTCCATGGTCCATCATTTCTACTAAGAGCCAAACAAGAAGAGGAATGAAGCCCATCTGTTTAGTATGTTATTATTAAAAATTTTACTTTAAAAAAAATTAAATGGATATGTACCCTATTGAATCAATTCTATCTTGCATACCACATTTAATAACTTGGTTAACGTTGACCTTTAAAATCATATTACCATTAAGATAAAAAATGATAGTCTTCTAAAATTGATCATCATAGGTTTTATACAATGTAAAATTGAATATGGTATCTACCTAAATGTGCCCTTTATCAAAAGTATCTGGACAGTGATAAGATCTATAGACAGGACATATCTCTGAACATAAGGCTATTATTAAAGCATAGATCACTGGAAAATATAATTTATACTTGGAAGCATTTCAAAAAGATAAAATGTATGACATTCTCCTCTCATTCTCCTTTGCCGGATGTAGCTAGAAAAGATCTCTGAAGCTCCCTAGTCCTACCCTTTCATTTTGTAAATGAGAAAACTGAGACCCAGGGAGATTAAATGATTTTCTCAAGGTCACACAGATAGGGAACATCAGAGGTGGTATTTGAACCCATTTGATCCCAAATTGTGCTACCGATTTAACAATTTTTAAAAGGTTCTGACATCATATCATATGGGGCTGTTTTACACATTTTAATTAAACTATTATGCTTTCTTTACTCTAATTTTTGTTCTTTTTACATATGTGTGAGGTCATAGTGTCTATCACTAATGTCTTTTCAACTAAAAAAAAAAGCCTTTGAGTTCCAAAGTTCAGAGGGCACAGTAAATTAAAGGTTTATCAATGGGCAATTACAATCTATGTAAACTCATTTGGTGTTGACAAAATGACTTTACAAATATAGTCTAAATTTTTAAAAATATGAAGCAACTTTTTTTTATCAGTTTTAGTGGCTGGGTAACCCTTTTGGTAACAATTACAAAATAATAATTGCCTTCCTAATGACTTTCACTAAATAGTGAAATGTGTTTGTGAAGAAACTTTGGTAATTATCATTGGAATTAGTGCTCAAAATAAAATGATAATTAACAAATGACAGTGGGTGGGCAATGTCGTTTAACGCTCTTCTTTTTAAAAAAAAATCATTGATTGGAGTTTATTCTTTGTGTACTGACCTTGAACAAATCACTTTCTCTGAATTTTAGAGAACTAAATATATAGTTAAAAGTGTGCAATGTTATCTATCTCCTTTCCTAACTCTTCAAAATATACTTCTCTTTTCTCAGTCCTCATTCTTCTTGAACTCTCTGAAACTTCTGACACTGTCAAACCACCTCCTCTTCCTGAACGTTGTCTTCTCTCTTGGCTTCTATCTACTGAATTCTCTTGAGTCTCCTCATATCTATTTGACCACTCCCCTGCTTCCTTTCATGGACCCTCATCTTGTTGCCCATCAAGAACAGTAGCTAGCATCCATATAGTACTTTATGATTTACAAAACATGAGGTAGACAGATAGGTTAATAGATACATGGATGGATAGATGGATATAGTGTTTTGTAAACCATAAAGTACTATATGGGACGTTATTATTACATATAAATATATAATATATTAATAAGAATATTAGATCCTTATTATATAATTACATACTATGTATTATACAATATATAATCATGAATAATAAATCATATAATATATTGCAATTTGTTGTGTTAATATACTAATTTTATTGATGTTGCATTAATATTATATTATTATGGTATTATCAATAATAATATATCAACAATAATATATTATATAACCTCTGTGTGTGTTTGCATGTGTGTGTGTGTGTGTGTGTGTGTGTGTGTGTGTGTGTGTGTGTGTATAAATCTCATTTTATCCTCACCACAACCTTGTGAGGGAGATGCTATTGTTTCCCTTGAAGAATGGGAAGATGAGAATAATTTGTTCCAATAGTCATGAAGGTGGCTGAGGCAGGTGCTGTTGAATGTTTAGAGCTTGGTCAGACATCAAAGATGCTAAAGTCATCGACTGCATCATGGCCATTACCAGTTATCCTTACTTTTTTGCCACTGGACTTCAATGACTCTGGAAAATAAATTGAGTGCTTCACACAGCTGCCACACTGATATTCCTAAAACACAGATCTGACCATGTCACTACTCTATTCAAAACTGTCAATGGCCCCATGTTTTTCACATGAGGAAACTGAGTCCCAGAAAGCTTCACTGAGTTGCCCAAGGTAAAATAGTTAGGAAGTTCCTGAAGCAGAATTTGGACTAAGATCTTTCTGTTTCTAAGTCCAGTTATCTATGTCACTTAGTACATAGTTTAGTATCCCACAAGTTTCGGTCATGGAATGCCTCTCTGCCATCTCAACATCATTTACCTTAACACTTTTAACAGTCCCCATGGATTCAACTAGAATCTTAATTCGGGGGACTCCTAGATCTACATGATACCCTAATTTCTTTCCTGCAGCCTAGTTTTGTGTTATGAACTACCTGCTGGGCATCTCTACTTGGACATATCGTAGGAATAGGGGTGTGTGATGGGTTAAGGGAGGACTAGCACCACTTGTGTGAGGGTTTGCTGAGCGTGTTTCAGGGCTTCTCATCCACCTTTGGTATCACTTTCCACCCAAGTCTCAGCTGTGGCTCCAAGAAGCTGTAGCATGTACAACAGCTACACCTCATTAAAACCTTCACAGCAGATGGGCTAAACCAGGTTAAGGGTAACTAATAGACAAATCTGTCAGTGAGTTAGGGGGATGTCTACCCAAAGCATGTGAAGACTTTCCCTCGCAGAATGGGAAGATGAGAATAATTTGTTCCAACAGTCATGAAGGTGCTGTTGAATGTTTAGAGCTTGGTCAGACATCAAAGATGCTAAAGTCATCAACTGCAGCATGGCCATTACCAGTTATCCTTACTTTTTGCCACTGGACTTCAATGACTCTGGAAAATAAATTGAGTGCTTCACACAGCTGCCACACTGATATTCCTAAAACACAGATCTGACCATGTCACTACTCTATTCAAAACTGTCAATGGCCCCATGTTTTTCACATGAGGAAACTGAGTCCCAGAAAGCTTCACTGAGTTGCCCAAGGTAAAATAGTTAGGAAGTTCCTGAAGCAGAATTTGGACTAAGATCTTTCTGTTTCTAAGTCCAGTTATCTATGTCACTTAGTACATAGTTTAGTATCCCACAAGTTTCGGTCATGGAATGCCTCTCTGCCATCTCAACATCATTTACCTTAACACTTTTAACAGTCCCCATGGATTCAACTAGAATCTTAATTCAGGGGACTCCTAGATCTACATGATACCCTAATTTCTTTCCTGCAGCCTAGTTTTGTGTTATGAACTACCTGCTGGGCATCTCTACTTGGACATATCGTAGGAATAGGGGTGTGTGATGGGTTAAGGGAGGACTAGCACCACTTGTGTGAGGGTTTGCTGAGCGTGTTTCAGGGCTTCTCATCCACCTTTGGTATCACTTTCCACCCAAGTCTCAGCTGTGGCTCCAAGAAGCTGTAGCATGTACAACAGCTACACCTCATTAAAACCTTCACAGCAGATGGGCTAAACCAGGTTAAGGGTAACTAATAGACAAATCTGTCAGTGAGTTAGGGGGATGTCTACCCAAAGCATGTGAAGACTTTCCCTCGCAGAATGGGAAGATGAGAATAATTTGTTCCAACAGTCATGAAGGTGCTGTTGAATGTTTAGAGCTTGGTCAGACATCAAAGATGCTAAAGTCATCAACTGCAGCATGGCCATTACCAGTTATCCTTACTTTTTGCCACTGGACTTCAATGACTCTGGAAAATAAATTGAGTGCTTCACACAGCTGCCACACTGATATTCCTAAAACACAGATCTGACCATGTCACTACTCTGCTCAAAATTGTCAATGGCTCACTACTGCGTTTAGGATACAGTAGCAATTGACATCTAAAGTCATCTCTGATATGACTACTGCATATCCTTTCTAGTATTATTTGTTATTACCTCCTTTTGTATTTATTGTTGTTGTTGTTCAGTTGCTTCAGTTGTATCTGACTCTTTGTGTCCCTATTTGGGATTTTCTTGGGACATATATTGGAATGGTTTGCCATTTCCTTCTCCAGCTCATTTTACAGATGAGGAAACTGAGGCAAACAAGGTTGTGCAAGGAAGGTCACATAGCTAAGACACACAGCTAGTAAGTGTCTGAAGCCAGATTTGAACTCAGGAATTCTCGACTCCAGGCCCAGCATTTTCTCCATTGTTCCACCTAGCTGTGCCTGCCTCCTTCCACTCGCCATAACTCTCTGTTAGAGTCAGACTTGTTCTTTTGTTGTCTCCCATGCACATCCTATCTCCATCCCATGCCTTAGCACCAATGGTCCCTCATATGTAGAATACACTTTCTCCCTGCCTCTACTTCTTGGAACCTTCTATCTTTCTTCAATGTACAAATAGCTTAGATGTCACCTCTAAAACATGTCCTTTACTGATCATTGCTATCTCCCTCAGTTCTTTGAAATTATTTTGAAATTATATTTTATACATAGATATCTATGTATGTATATATGTATGTATGTATCTATCCATCTATCTATCCATCTATCTATCTATCTATCTATATATATATATACACACATACCTACACACATACATATATACACACATACATCCATATAAATATACATACATACATCCACATAAATATACACACACAAACATATATATGTTTGATTTCTTACCCCACTTTGAGCTGAATGTGAGCTTTTTGAGGGAATGTACTTTTTGTTTCTTGTCTTTGTATCCCCAGAGCCTACCGCTTTGTAGTTAACGTGGTAGATGCTTAATAAATGCTTGCCGAATTTAATTAAATTGACTATTAGATGAGCAGAAGGGAGTGTGTATTTAGTGCTGCTAAATGTTGATTTAACTATTTTCAGGCTATAAAAGTGAACTTCCAGTCCAGAGTCTCCAGGCTCTGATTCTACCCATCTCCAAGCCATTGTGTCGAGAATCCGGCTTCCTTTTCTTTCCCATGTCTTGGACCCTGAGGACTGATTAATGAATTTTAACTTTTATCTTCCCCAGTCCCAGACTCATCATGCCTCTTTCTGTCCATTTGCAACCTTTACTCATGTTCCTATTCTAGTTCCCTTTAAGTGTTGTCTTATATGGGGGCACAGCCAGGATGGTGACTGGAAAGCAGGAAACTGGGTGAGCTCCCCACCAGGTCCCTCCAAAAACCTATAAAAATGGCTCTGAAAAATTCTAGAGCTGCAGAACCCACAAAATAGCAGAGGGAAGCAGGGCTCCATCTCAGGACAGCCTGGATGGTCACTGAATAAGGTCTATCCCATGGAGCTGGGAGCAGAGCAAAGCCCAGCATGGGCTGCACCCAGACCAACCAGACTGGGAGCCAGGCAGAACAGGCCCCAGTGCCTTGAATCAGTGAGCTGTGGCAGTTACCAGACTTCCCAACCCACAAACACCAAAGACAACAGAGAAGGTTAGTGGGAAAACCTGCATGGACAGAGTGAAATGAGTTCACGCTGCAGCCACTGCCCGGGAGCAGTGGAGGTGGTGCATCTCTGAGGACGGAATTACAGCTGCAGTTACTTCTGACCCCAGGCCCACCTGGTGGGAGGAATTAAGTGGAGGATCAGAGTGGGAATGCAGAGCCTGCTCAAGATCTGAGTTGTGATCAGGTTAGCGGTTCTTGGGGGAGGAGTAGCGCTGGTGTGGCAGACCTTGCTGTGTAGAAATAGCACTGAAAACAACAGCACAACCCCTCAATCTTGGGACAAAGCACTCTCTACTCTACAAGCAGTCATACCCCGATGAAAAACTGAAGGGTCAAGTAGTTGGCTGGGAACATAGCCAGGCAGTGAAAACGCTTTCAGATTCCGACTCGGACTTTGGAATCTTTCTTTGGTGACAAAGAAGACCAAAACATACAGCCAGAAGAAGTCAACAAAGTCAAAAAGCCTACATCAAAAGCCTTCAAGAAAAACATGAACTGGTCTCAGGCCATAGAAGAGCTCAAAAAAGATTTGGAAAACCAAGTTAGAGAAGTGGAGGAAAAATTGGGAAGAGAAATGAAAATGATGTGAGAAAACCATGAAAAACAAGTCAATGACTTGCTAAAGGAGACCCCCTCAAAAATACTGAAGAAAATAACACCTTAAAAATAAACTAACCCAAATGTCAAAAGAGCTCCAAAAAGCCAGTGAGGAGAAGAATGCCTTGAAAGGCAGAATTAGCCAAATGGAAAAGGAGGTCCAAAAGACCACTGAAGAAAATACTACCTTAAAAATTAGATTAGAGAAAGGGGAAGCTAGTGACTTTATGAGAAATCAAAATATTATAAAACAGAACCAAAGGAATGAAAAAATGGAAGACAATATGAAATATCTCATTGGAAAAACCACTGACCTGGAAAATAAATGCAGGAGAAATAATTTAAAAATTATTGGACTACCTGAAAGCCATGATCAAAAAAAGAGCCTAGATATCATCTTTCAAGAAATTATCAAGGAGAACTTACCTAATATTCTAGAGCCACAGGGCAAAATAGAAATTGACACAATCCACTGATTGCCTCCTGAAAAAGATCCCAAAAAGAAAACTCTTAGGAACATTGTCACCAAATTCCAGAGCTCCCAGATCAAGGAGAAAATACTGCAAGCAGCCACAAATAAACAATTTGAATATTGTGGGAACATAATCAGGATAACACAAGATCTAGCAGCTTCTACCTTAAGGGATCAAAGGGCTTGGAATATGATACTCTGGAGGTCAATTGAACCAGGATTAAAACCAAGAATCACCTACCCAGCAAAACTGAGTATGATGCTCCAAGGCGAAATATAGATTTTCAGTAAAATAGAGGACTTTCAAGCTTTCTCAGTGACAAGACCAGAGCTGAATAGAAAATTTGACTTTCAAACACAAGAATCAGGAGAGAAGCATGAAAAGGTAAACAAGAAAGAGAAATCATAAGGGACTAACTAAGGTTGAACTGTTTTGTTTACATTCCTACATGGAAAGATGATGTGTATAATTCATGAGACCTCAGTATTAGGGTAGCTGAAGGGAATATACATACATATATACATATATGTACATATATATATATATATGTATATATATATATACATATATATATATATATATATATATATATATACAGAGAGAGAGAGAGAGAGAGAGAGAGAGAGAGAGAGAGAGAGAGAGAGAGAGAGGGCACAGGGTGAGTTGAATATGAAGGGATGATATCTAAAAAAATTAAAATCAAATTAAGGGTTATGAGAGGGAGAAAGCGAGAGATAGAATGGGATAAATTACCTAACATCAAGGTGGCAAGAAAAAGCAGTTCTCTTGGGATGGAAGAGGGGGCAGGTGAGGGGGAATGAGTGAATCTTGCTCTCATCAGATTTGACCTGAGGAGGGAATAACATACACACTCAATTGTGTTAATTACCCCACAGGAAAGAAGGAGGAAGGAGATAAAAAAAGGGGTGATGATAGAAGGGAGGGCAGATGGTGGAGGAGGTAATCGAAAGCAAACACTTTTGTAAAGGGACATGGTCAAGGGAGAAAACTGAATAAAGGGGGATAGGATAGGAAGGAGCAAAATATAATTAGTCTTTCACAACATGAGTATTATGGAAGGGTTTTGCATAATGATACACATGTGGCCTATGTTGAATTGCTTACCATCTTTGGGAGGGTGGGTGGGGAGGGAAGAGGGGAGAGAATTTGGAACTCAAAATTTTAAAGCAGATGTTCAAAAAAAAGTTTTTGCATGCATATAGGAAGTAAGATATTCAAGCAATGGGGCATAAAAATCTATCTTGCCTTACAAGAAAGTAAGGGAAAAGGGGATGGGGGAGACTGGGGTGACAGAAGGGAGGGTTGACTGGGGAATGGGCCAATCAGAATATATGCCATCTTGGAATGGGGAGAGATTAGAAATGGGGAGAAATTTGTAATTCAAACTCTTGTGAAAATTAATTCCTAAAACTAAAAATATTAAATAAATAAATAATGATTAAAAAAGTGTTGTCTTATCCTTTTAGAATGCAATCTCCTGGAGGGCAATGGTTTTCTTATTTTCTGGTTTCTATATCTCCTGTGCTTAGCACAGTGTTTAGTACATGATAAATACTTAATAAATTCTTTGAAAAATCCATTCATTCATTTAGCAAAGATTTATTAATTTTTTGCTAAATAATCCTGGATAGTATCTAAAAAGAGCCCTCGACTGACTTTAAAGAGGACTTTAAAGTGAGCTCTGCTCCTATTTACCTCTATGACCTTTTTCACTTAATCAATTTGTCAAATTTAAAAAAAAAGTCTCATCTATCACTAAACTTTTGTTTCTTCAATAAGAAGGGAAAAGAAAAAGTTACTCAATCCCAAAATATCAATTAAGCAATGCTAAATCAATTGGGGGTTGGAGTGGGAGGGAAGTGTGAAGTATTCTTTTTAACATTTTAGAAGAAAGGTTGTAGAGGAAATCAGATTATACTCATAATTTTACTCATGTTTCTACCTAGCAGGTATTGAACAGTACACCTATGAGGTGGTAGAAGGAGACAGCCAGATAACAGGGCCAGGGCCAGAGGAAGACACTCATTTATTCAATCTAAAACCAGAATGGGTAAAGTTGGAATTAACTTTTGTTTCTCTTATCACTGCCTTCCTCAGAGTTTCACAGTCATTTTCACCTAGTCCCAATGTGTAGGAAGATGCAGATGGACTTTGTCTGGATATCAATATAAAGCACTGGGGAGTTCTTGCAATGATAGTATTTTGAAGCAGTAGATGAACTCAGGCTCTGACCTTTACCTTCAATTCCATGGGAGTCTACTGAAAACTGATTCTATTAGAGAATGCAAAACCATAAGAACTGGCAGCCTGACATCCTTTCTTTCATTTCCAACTACTCTTGTCCCTTTTTGATGTAGTTTAGTTCACAAATTTACATATTCCCAATCTGACACTTGTTAGTTTCAGACTCCTTTCACTGGAAAGATTAGCAATCTTGAGTGCCTTAAATGATATTGACTGAAGGGTCGATTTCAATGCTCTCTTCCACTTAGCTCAGCTGAAAGAAAGACCTTACTTTGGCTTGGTCCTTTGAAAAATGGCTTAATCTCAAGCTTGTTATTGTGTGTTTTGAAAGCATGAAAAAGGAAGCGTCAGATAGATCTTACTTTTGAGCCTGCTTCTATTATTTGCTCATTGCTGAAAAAAAGAAAATAATCCTAGATTTTCCTACCTTCGATAATCTATTCCTTCAACCCAGAATAGGCTGAGCACAATCAGTTACATTGATTCTGATCAGCCACACTGATTTTGAAGATTCCAGAATCTACACCAAACTAAATTTTAGCTGAAAATTAAATGTGGGGATAAATCAGTCAAAATATTTGATTGGATTCTAAAATGACATGAAAGTGAACTCTGTTTTCTTCCACTAAACTTCAGCTGGGACTTGGTATAAGTTGTCCTACTTTTTAGCATTTATTAAGTTACTAAAATGGAATCAGATTTTCCTTGTTTTATTCTATCTCAAAACTTACTGTATCCTATCATTAAGGCTTGCTTCTGCCTCTGAGATATTTAGTGTTGCCAAAAGACAATATAAAAATAAGAACAGGAGAAAACTGGGAAGATTGTATAAACCCAATGCTACACCTAAAGTTCAGTGTTTTTGATTTGTTTTATTTTTGTTTCATCAATATTACCTGCTTACACACAGGAATACTCTAAGAGTAAAACAGGTCACCTCCAAATATCCTGACCAACGTAACTTGGTATTTTTTTTCCTTCTTCAGTTTGTGAAAAAAGACATGGAAAATTATACATAATGCAACAATAAAAACTTGCTGCTGGGTGTGGGGGAAGTAGGACACTCTGAATCTCCCCTCGCATCCCCTCCTTTTCCCTCCTTTCCGCTCTCCTGCTCTTGCATATACTCATTCCCATGCAAGAGCCTGGATTCTAGAAAGAGGAGTCAAGCTTTTTCTTTCACTCCTTTTATTCTTTATGTCCCTACCCTGGAACTCCAGAAAAATTAACTTAAAGCTAAAGGTTTAGCTCATTCCAAGATCTCTCCAATGCTAATCAGCTATAAAACAACTATTTGTTTTTCCACATAAAAATGGTAAAACACACACACACACACACACACACACACACAGAAACACACAAGCATCAAAGTATTACTGTAACTTATATCTACTGTTATGTAGTCCTAGGAGTTTGATGCTTGGAACATCAACATATGAAGAATTTTGTAGGACTATTCATGAGGAAAAAATGGGTCAAATGCTGCAGATAGGTCCAAAAGAATGAGTATTGAGAAAAGAACATCAGGTTTGGTGATGAAGATATCACTGGTAAAATTGGAGAGAACAGTTTCAGTTGAGAGATCCTCATAAGAGAGATTGCAAAATAGTTGTGGAGTGAGTGAAAGGAGAGGAAATGGAGACTGAATAGACAGTTTTTTCAGAGTTTCACTGAGAAAGGGAGGAAAGAGAGGATGATAGCTTGAGGAGAAAGAAGGCGCTACTAAAGGTTTTTGTTGAAGATAACTTTCTGACTCTAGAAGTGAATATTTTTTAATTTTTATATTATCTTTTCAAATTCCTGCTTTTAAAGTCTGTGTGCCAAAGCATAGATTAAATGTATGTAAATTAGTAAATTTTCAGATATTGGGAGGGGTACACTTAAAAATTTAGTACTGATGAGGTACAGAATTTACAAAAGGTTAGAGAGAAACATGGCATGATTAGAAGGTTAAAATTTTATATGTACTGTGTTAAAATTGGGTGTTTAATGTATTTATGTATGTACTGGAGCCTGTTGTTAATTCCTTAGTGAAATCTTATCCTCCTGGTGAGAAAATGGGTTAATGTAAAATATAAGAAACTGGGTCCTCATGTGAATTTCTTAAACATGAAAATTGATCAAGGTTCCAATTTTGAATTTGTAAAAAAATGATCAGGGTATAAGGATTAGAAATCGTAACTTAAAATTATGCTAAGGTCACTTTTGTAGGAGAATGGAAAGAAAGCTGGTTCCTACAAGGAGACAAGAAGAAGAAGATGCTGAGATACTGTGCTTCAGATGGCTGGAAAAAAATACCAAGGACCAGAGGACTTCATTGATGATGTACCCTGCCAGACAGACATATGGGAAGAGACTTTTGAATCTTAATGGAACAATTGCATTACTGTTTTCTTTTGGGTGTCTGTATCTGTATTTATAAAGGGGACTGCCCCCTTTGATTTGTCAATGTTTCAATCAACCTTTACCTCTTCCCATATTTACATAAAGGGGTGATGGTTAAAGGGAAAAATTCAGATGAGAAAGAGAGTAAGGGAATATTAAACATGTAGAAACAAAAATTTGAATAAAAGAAGAGGGGAGATTGTAAAAGATGGGGGAGCAGTTTTGTTTCCACACAGTTGAAGGTGTCCCTGTCCCCCTTCCTCCCAGCTTTAGCAGAATGTAACTCAGGTGATTACCAAACTTGGAAGTCCAAGACTCTATGCATGTATGATCCTAGGCATAATTTTTCACTGAGTCACTTGGTTCTTTGATGACTCTATTGCAGGTTTTATAGCTAAAAGAAAGTCATGCAAAGACAAAAAACAGTAAGAGAGACAGAGGGAGGATAGAAGAGAAATAGGAAAGGCACATACAGCTTTCTATATGTATGAGGAACTCCCTCTTTCTTATATGGGACTTTCATTTGCTGAAAAAGCAGAAAAATGACATTTTTGTGAAATAAAAAGAAATACAATTTGAAGAAATCAAAACATTGCTGAAAGAATCTGAGGTGGCAGTTCTGAAAAACTCTAAAGGAAAATATGTTGTGTCTGACACAAATGCAAATTTGGGGTTTCTTAATAAAAGTTAGAGATGTTTCATTATTCACAAAGGGTCCCTGATTTGAGGTATCAGAGGTGAGATAAGAAGTGAAATCAGGTGTCAGAAACTCCAAAAGAACACAGTGAAGTTAATGACATAAGCCCATTAGAGAAGGTGTTTACAGAAGCCCCCAGGCATAAGAAGTCAGAACACAGAAGTCTATAAAGTTGAGAAACCATTGGAGCTACAAATGTTATAGGAGATGAGGGCAGCTGACTAGACCCTCTTCTGTTGAAGAGAGAGAAGATCTAATTGGAGCAAAGCTTTGCTATTTGATAGAGCTGATTGTAAGAAAGGATAACCCTCTGCTGTGGAAGAAGAGCAGATGGTAGAAGCTGCTTTTGATATCTAGGATCATTAACACCTTGAGAAAAAGTAATCCCTCAAAGGCTTGCCTATGTTGTCATTAACATCTTTTATATTTAGAAAACGGGAACTCCTCAAAGAGAGCAAGACCAGAAAGCTTTGCAAATCTTAGTACTAAGGGGAAGTGCCATTCACCAAAGATCATCCTGGCCCTGTTCAAAGACAATTCCGAAAAATTGTTTAAAAGAACATAAAAGTTTCAACAATCTAAGAGTAGAAGAGAGTGAAGAATCTCAAAACAGGAGTAACCCCACCCATAAGATGATGCTTTGTAAAAGCTATTCCCTAAAGAGACCAGATATCCCAACCCTGTCGTAACAAATCGTGAGGGCCCTGGGAATATTTATCTGTCTACTTATGTGCCTCAGTGCTAGGTCTCTGTAAATTTGTCCCTATTTTTCCTCCATAAACACTGTGTGCATTGGTAGGATAATATGATCCAGATTTATGGGTTTTGTTTTGATTTCATTTTTGCCTTCTATTTAGTAAATATTATGATTAAGTTTGTTTCTGCCTTTGTGTTTAGTAAATGTTTCATGTTTGAGAGTTAGTGGCTTTATTGAGACTGATTTACATAAATGGAAGGCATATTGTTGGGACTTCAGAAGCTGCATTAAAGAGTTTGGAGATTCATTTCCCCTGTACTAGTTTTGGCTATAGGATCTTGAAAAGGAGTTGTCACTACATAACAGTGTGATCACCTTTCACTTGCAGAGTGGAGAGGGTGAGCCAGGTAGGCTCATCCCAGACAGACAGAGAGACCACAGAGGGCTTGGGCACATGTAGCACATCCTAGTATGCCTGCAACATAAACAATTTCACAATATTTATTTGACTTCATAATTGTCTCCAGGGCAGTGGTCACTGTGATTTGGAATAAATGTAATTCTCATTTGTTATAAAAATTCTGTATTTAATGAGAGCATTAGAATTTTGAAGTGTCATGAACATGAGTTGACTACCTCTAATTTCCAACAAAAACTTTAGAAAATAATAGATAAAATGAAGTTAGTCACTTTAAAATCTTACCAACTTCATTGATCTTCACTGCCACTCCTATGAGAAAGAAAAAGAGGAAAGAGAGAGAGAGAGAGAATAGTTTCCCTTATTTGTGTTAAGAAATTTATACTTCCAAATACTCAGAAAGGGGTGTGCTGGAGGCAGCTCAAGTTAGCTCAAGAAAGCCAGTTGTTAAATTGTCAGTGTTAACATTAGTATCTTGAAAATTGGCAAACACTATAAATCAGGGCTTTTTTGATTGTTTTCTTTAGGATTCATTCTTTTATGATCATCTAGACCATAGGTTCCCAAAGGGAGAGATACCACAGAATGATCTAGGATTGGGCAGTAGTAGCCTCGGGTGCAATTGGGGGGCATTTAATAAAAATAAGAAGGTAGCAGGAGAATAAAAAAAGAAGAGAAGTGAGTAGAGCACTGGCCCTGGAGTCAGCAGAACCTGAGTTCAAATCTGGCCTCCGACACTTGACACACTTACTAGCTGTGTCACCTCTGGCAAGTCACTTAACCCCAATTGCTTGCCTTCCACCCTCAAAAAAAAAGAGAAGAGAATTTTGAAAAATTATCTTTACATGTTTCAACTGTTGTGTAACAGAGTTGAATTCACAGTGATTACATTATTTTCCAAATAAACACATAAAATGCAAGTTACAACAAATTAGTGTTCAAGTCCACCGACAGGTCTTAACAAGGAGGTATTGGTAGGCGAGTGTGTAGCACAGTGTTGGGAAATCCAGCATGCTTTGGCAGGAATATGTGTACCCAATGATTTGTTTACAATACTATATTCAATATTGCATAGTCAAAATTTCAATGCAGGAAAAAACACAAATTTACAATAAATTATTAAATGTAACATGTGTCTTTTTTTAAAAAAATATATTTTTTGAAATGATGCAAATTGTAAAAACTATTAAAGTGTTAAAGAAAGTAGACTGAGTAATTCTTTTAAAGGGGTCAGTAGGCCAAATAACTTCAGGATCCTCTGGTCTAGACTTAAGTGATGGACAAAACTTTAAAAATGCAGATTTAACTTAAAGGTATATCCTATGTATATTTTTCCCCTAGAGAACCAGTTGTTAAACATTTATCAGCCCCCTCCCTGGCTGGTTTGTTCCATCACTTCATCTTCAATACTTTCAATTTTTATAAAATTTTCATGTTTTTTAAAGTATCATTTTCCTTTTTTACTTTTGAAATTAATGCTAAAGTCACAGGCTATTCCATTTATTTTTAAAGAAAGAAAGCCTAGGCTTAGGCAGACACCAGCATAATTATTCACATTATACTTTTAAAATAGAGTATTATATTCTTTGGATGTTATAATAATAATCCCACACTTGAGTACTTTATTCAAAACAACCATCTTAGGTAGGTGGAAGTATTATCATTTCTGACTGACAGATAATGAAATTGGGGTTTGGAGAAGTAAATCATAACAAAGTAGAAAGAATATTGAAGTTCATATCTGAGGAACTTGGTTCAAATCTTGGTTCTGACATCCCCATTAGATCATCAGCTCCTTGAGGGCAGGGACTGTTTTTTGCCTTTCTTTTTTTCCCCAGTGCTTATCACAAAGCCTAGCACATACTAGGCACTTGAATACTTATTGACTGACACCTACTCCCTGTGTGATATTGGATATGTCATTTATCTTTGTGGTCCTTGTTAACTTTGTCTCTATAATGAGGGGTTGGGTGAGATGGCATTCTAAAATCCCTCCTAGTCCTAAATTTATGATCCTATGATCTTGGCCAAGGTCACATGGATAGTAAGTGACAGAGTTCATGAACCTAGATCTTCTCATTACATGGCTAGAGCTCTTTCACATATTAATAATATATTTAGAGTATTATATTCCTTTGGGCATCAGCTAAGAACCTGATAATAAGAAACATTAAAAGCAACAAATAAGGGAATTATTTGCACAAAAAGCAACAACAAAGAATAACATTTATTTATGCTTCCTGATATATTATTCTAATTGAATAGGTGTTTTCAAGTTCATCCTTTTTTCCTATTGGCATTCAAGACATTATCACTTTTTCCATCCATGGTGTTACCCCCGGTTAAGCTTTTTAGCAACCAGAACAAAGAGAAGGTTGACAGATGCCTATTCTTGTTAATAAGTCATAGGGAGAGTAGATTATCAAAAGGGAATTATAAATGCTAGGAAAAGTAGCTGGATATAAGAATTAATCTCTTCTAAACACAAATTACTCTGCTGTGAGATGCCATCTAGTTGTGGACAACATGTACACTTAGTCTCTTAGCAACAAAGTACCTTAGAAAAATGTTTTAATAGCTTATCCTCAGGATTCTGTTTAACACTTTTATCAGTGATTTGGATAAAGCCATAGATGTCATGCTTGCCAGATTTACAGATGACACACAGCTGTGAAGGATGACTAGCACATTAGGTGAGAGTCATAATCACAAGATATTGACAGGTTAGACATTGAATTATATCTAATAAGATTAAATTCAATAAAAGCAAATGTAAAGTCTTATAATTACATTAAAATCCACTTTGAGTATAAGATAGAGGAGGTATGATTAAACAGCTTTACTTCTTTCCACCCTCCAAATAAATATCTGAGGGCTTTAGTGGATTACACACAATGTAAACTGATAGAATCATATAGGAGCCAAGAACACTAATGAAATCCAAGACCATATTAAAGAGGCATAGCATCTAGTATTAGGGTGGCTCTGCCCAGACCACATTTGTAATATTGTTTTCAGTCCTGACATCCCTATTTTAGGACAGGCATTCAGAAATAGGAGACTGCTAAGAAGGGAATGTGTGATGAATGGCTTCCAATTCATGATATTAGAAAATACATTAAAGGAATTGGGAATATTTAACCTGGACAAGGGAAGACTTCAGGGTAAAGTGATAGACGACTTCATATATTTGAAGTGATCTTCAAGGAAGAAGGATTAGATTTGTTCTTGGTCTTAGTGGGATCACCACCCAATGTTAAAAGGATAAATATGTAAGTTAGATTGAAGGATTAGCTTTATTTAGAAGAATGGGTTACTTCAGGAGATGGTGGGTTACCCCCCCATTAGAGGTCTTTCAGCAAAAGCTACATGTTGGCCACGAAGCAGAAGAGACTCTTTTTCGAGAATGGGTTTGAATCAATAGCCACTTATGTCTCTTTCATCTTGGGGTTCTGAGATCACCTCAAAGATTTTGTGAAAAAACTATTCATATTTTTCTAATAGCTGTCAGAAAGGGCTGCTGGCCACTTGAAAAGACTAATTATCTTCTAAGTATGGAGTTTCATCTACTGTCCTCCAGGGTTTTCCTTTCCCTTTCAAGATTTTGCAAAGGAATAAATAATCTTGTATCCCTGAGCATTGCTATTGTGATCAAGCAAAGTCTACGATGTGCCTGGCAGATATAAGGAGGGAAAACAGAGGAAATATAAAGAAAGGAAGAGGTCAATGTGGAGGAATAAAAAATAACAGTCCATTAAGAAATGAAGAGAATAAGAAAGACAAATAGATTGAAAAGGTAAGGGAAAGAGACCAATGGGGAAAAACAGAAAACACTAGAAACATTGGCATTTCCCCCATCCCTTGGCTTAGACTATAATTGCACAGTCAATTTTCCTTGATGAGCAGTTAAATAGCACAGATGAGTTCTGGGTGTCCAAAAAAAGGGGGAAAATTGGAAAGTTAAAGAAAAATGGTATTGGTTGGTTACCCTGCCAATAAACCATATTGGATGGGTTCTAGTTTATGTATTAAGACATTTATTTCATAGGAGGGATTTGCTAGAATAGCTTACTTCATCTAATTCTATTTTCAAACAGTTTATGTAATACTGGAATCAATTTTCTCTCAATGTTTCCTTCAATGAATTTGAAAATCTATTTTGTTCAAATGGGGTCATGAAGAATTGGACGTGACTAAAATGACTAAACAAGAACAACCTGTCTGTATATGGGGATAGGGGTGGATGTGAGTGTGTTTCATTATTTGATATTACAATTTCTTTTATTTTTCTGACTTTGAGTTACTTAAAATCCCTATTATTCAATTAATCTGGATCATGATGGTCAAAATATTCAGTAATACGTTTGATGTCCCTTTTGTTGGTTTACTATTGGGTAAATAGCTTCAGATAATTTTCTATTTATGAATTATAAATTCTTCTTTTGCAAGCTTGATACTAGAGATCTGAATTTCTTCTTTTTTCAGTCATGCTAGTTAAGTGCTTTCCTATTTTATTACTTTTATTATAAAAACTCCCAGTATTATTGATAACTTCCATAGTTCTTTTGTTTTCAATTGTTCTAATTTCTTCTTTGATTTTCAAAGTATCTATTTTAGTATTTAGATTATATATACACACATATACATACATACATGTATAATACATACATATATTTTTTCATGCCCAATTCATTGACCTGCTCTTTTTCTATTTTATTGGTAAAGATGTTTAGGAATATAAAATTCCCTTAAGATCTGCTTTGGCCAAGACTCCAATTTTATTATGTTGACTCATTTTTTTCTTTTGCTCTTAAAATTCATTTGATACATAATAAATTCTACACTAACTCTTCATTTTACCTCTATGTGTACCTTGGTTTAAAAATGTTGTAAACAACCTGTAGTCTCCTTTCTGTGGCAACTAAGTGGCTCAGTGGATAGAGTGCTGGGTTTGGAGTCAGGAAGGCCCAAGTTCAAATTCAGCCTCAGATACTTACTAGCTGTGTGACTCTTGGCAAATCACTTGACCCTCTCTGCGACAATTTACTTGGTCTTGAAACAACCTGGGGAAGGAAATAGCAAACCACTCCAGTGTCTTTGCCAAGAAAAAACAAAAAGGAGTCATGAAGAATTGGACATGACTGAAAAATGACTAAACAACAAAAGTCTGTTTTCTAATCTATTTAACTATATTCTTCCATTTTATGGGAAAGATCATCCCATTTGTATTGGTGGAAATGCTTGTTACTTGCATTATGTGTCTTAACACAGTCCCTCTATTTGCTTCTCCCTCCACCTCTTTATAAAGTGTGGTGAAAGAGAAGGAATGTAATTAACACTGCTAATAAATAATTTAAGCAGTCTGCTTTCATTCCATTGCCCCCTCTTCTCCTTAAGTTGCCAATATTATTATGATTTCTTTCTTTGCTTTTAATTCCTACTTTACGATTGTCCCCTTAAGGTAGAAGTTTGTTTTTCTTGTGCCTATTCTCTTCCTGACTCTCTTAAAGCCCATTTTCCCCTCTCCCTGTCCCTTCCTGTTTCCCTTCTGAGTTTTATATATTTTACAACAGGCTTTTTGGTGTGTGTGTGTGTGTGTGTGTGTGTGTGTGTGTAAGTAATCTTTTTTTTCCATTTCAAATAAGAGGGAAGGTCATACAATGCACCCCCTCCTTCTGTTCTTCTATACAATTCTTTACTCTTCTAATCATAACTTCAAACCATTTTACTTATCTTCATACCTCATGTCTTCTATCCTTATTTTTCTCTCACTGAGAAATCCAATTCCTACTATCCCATGACATTATCCCTGCTCTGACTTCCCATTCCTCCCTTTCTAATCTCAGCCCAATAGTTTAATCATTTCAACTCTACACTGTTCTCTCCTCCCAAATCCACTGCTTTTTTCTATACCACTCATCTCTTGGTGAGCCTCAGTCCTGAATTATTCTCTGTAGTGCTTTTCTCTATTCCTACTCACAAATTAATAATGTATCTAAAGGAAGTATCACAACCATACTGACTAGGCATGTAACAAGTCCACATTTTCCATCTTCTACTGGTCATTCACTGAAAAAAAACCAATTATTTTTTTCCTCTCTAACTGATTCCCTAACTTATTACAAAAGTTATTCTACACCTTCTCTTCCCTATTCAAGCCTACCTCATCTTCCAGTCTTCCCAATTTTTCAGTTTTGGACTCTTACTTTATTGAGAAAATTAAGGCCATGCGATGTAACTTAGCTCCCCTTTCTCTGTTCTCTTTACCTGAAAATATCTTGTCTTAAATACCTTAATACCTCTTTCCACTCTTTCTTCATTCTTCTCAATCTCTGACACTTCGATGACTCATCCCCTCCTAGTTTCTCTAGCACATTGCATCCTCAATCACTTTCCCTACAAATCATGAACCTCTCCTTCTCTACTAATTCTCTATTGCCTTCAAACATACCCAAGTCTCCCCCACCTTGAAAACTTTCCCTAAACTCTAATATCTAATAATTATGCCACTCTTCCTCTTCTCCAGCAAACTTGAAAAATCTGTTTATGCTTCTGATCTGTACTTTCTCTTCTCTCGCTCCTCGGCCCTTTGCAGTCTAGCTTCGCACCTCATTACTCGACTAACCTTGCTCTCTTCAAAGTTACCAATGATCTCTTACTTCACAAATCTAATGGTCCCTTTCTCAGTCATTACCCTTCTTGACTTTGAAACTCTTTGACATTTACCTTATTCTCCTTGGTACCCTTCTTTCTAGGTTTTGAGACACTGCTGTCTCCTGGTTCTCCTCCTACCACACTTTCTCAGTCTTCTTTGCTGGGTCTTTACACAGGTTATGACCACTAACCATAAGTGTTACCTCAGTGTCTGTTCTTGACGTTTTCTTCTCCCTCTAGGCTATTTTGCTTAGTGAGCTCATCAGCTGTCTAGGTTTCAATGATCATCTCTATGCAGATGATTCTAGTCCTAACCCTTCTCTTAATGGCTCTCTCCTTACATATCTAACTGCCTATTGGATATCTCAAACTGGCTGTCCCATAGACACCTTAAACTTGACATATCTAAAGGTGACCTTAGTATTTCTGTCCCCCCTTCACAACTCTCCTATTACTGGCAAGGGCATTACCATCTTCCTAGTAACCCAGGCTTGCAACCTAGGCATTATCCGCAAATCCTCATTTTCTCACTTCTCATATCCAAACATATCCAATATATTGCTGAGTCCTATTGATTTTACCTTCATAAAGTCTCTTATAAAGTCTCCCTTCTTTCCTCTGACATGGCCAACACCCCAGTACAGGCCTTTATCACCTTACAACTGTATAATTTCAGTAGCCTTGTTGTTGATCTCCCAAACTTAAATCTGTCTCCAGTCCAATCCATACTCCACTCAGCTAACAAAGTGATTTTCCTATTTTGCAGGTCTGACCATGTCAACTTCTCTGTTCAGTAAACATCAATGACTCTCTATTACTTGTAGGATCAAATATAGAACACATTGTTTGGCTTTTAAAACCCTTTATAACATGGTTAACTCTTACCATTCCAGTTTTCCTTTACCTTGCTAGTCTCTACATACTCCACAATCCAATGACACCTGCCATATTACTGTTCTTCACACAACACTCTCTTGCATTTTATACCAGCTTTACCTCAACCCTGGAATTCTCTCCCTCTTTTTCTTCACCTTTCTTCCCTGGCTTCCTTCAAGTCTCAACTAATATCTCACCTTCTGCAGAAAAACAAAAACAAAACAAAACACTTTTTCTTGTCCCTATTAATGCTAGTGTCTCTTTTCTGAGAATCCTTCTAATTTATTTTATATGTCTCTGTATTGGCAATCAAGATAGGCCTTCAGCACTTATTCAACCAAGTACCCTTGAAGAGTTTGGCCTTTGTTTCCTTGATTAAATTAGGAGTCTTTGATGCCTTCTTGCCTCAAGGGAAAGCCTAGTTTACATGGGCTTGAGTGACATGTTTGTGACATCAGAAGGTTTTAGACCACGTGGGTTTAAGTCGCATTTTTGTGATCCTTTTAGGTCATATGGGTGAGTTTCATATGTGCCTCACATTTGACCCTAAACAAGATATATAAACCTAGAGGTTGGCTTTCTTCTTTGGAGCTCTGAGCCACAGCAGGAGTGGCTCATGACTCTGGGACAGTTGTTGTCAAGCTCCTGGCTGAACTCAAATGTTGATGGTTCCTTGGTAACTATGAATTGTTTTTGGTCTGTTTATCAATGTATGTTTGTAATTTGTTTGTATTTGCTCTGAAGTTCAGGGTGCTGGTTTTTCCCCCTGAGCTGAGTAAATGATATTTGTATGTTGGATTAAATTAAGATTGTTAACCCCTTAACATTGCTTTCCTTAGTAAAGCAAATCAAAAGAACCTGGGCTTCCAGCATTTTTGTTGTTGGGCTTGTGTTGATTTTTCACCCCCACAGCAGCTGCTAGCCAAATTGTTGAAACAGTCTCTTCATCATACATAGCTGCTTGCATGTTGTCTCCTTTTCCCCCTGCCATTAGATTGTAAGCTTCTTGAGACAGAGAATGCTTTAGCCTTTCTCTTTATTCGCAGGATTTAGCACAACGCTTGCATCATAGTAAACATGAAACAAATGTTTATTGATAACTCTCAACAGAATTAGTGATAGCAAGGAAAATTAATAAGATACATTAGTGACAGTGGTTAGTAATTACAGAGCACTTCAAAAGCCACCAGCTCTGTTCTCAGTTTTTCAATTTCTCCCCCCATGTATTGAAAGAAAATAGAATGGAAAAAAGAGATAAATTAGGAAATGAAAAAGAAATGAAAAAGGGAATATAAGAAGTAAGGAAGGATCCAGCAGGCAAATACTAGAGTAGACAAAAGCCAAATAACAAAATAATATCATCTTTTCAAGAGAAAATTTAAAGATATATCCTGAAAGTAATCTTCATGCAGATTCTCCAATGGCCTTCTAAAATTAGTAGCTAAAAGCAAAAGAGCATTAACTTTAGTAATAATATAATAAGCTTTCACAATAAAATTATAAAATGATAGAATAAGAAGGGACCTGAGAGACTGGACCCTTCTTTTTATAGGGGGGAAACCTGAAAGTCCACGAACTTGTAACATGTCCAAAGTTATGAGTAACAACTTAAGAAGGTAGTTCATTACAACCAGAACTTGAACCCAGGACTCTCATATTGTTGTGCCAAAAAAAGCGAGGGAGACCCGGATATAAATTTTGATGTGGATTTATTCAAGCCCATGACTGTTGGAAGCAAAGACTGAAATCGAACGGCCCCGAGCAGAGGTAGGGTCAGGTTATTTAAAGGGAAAAAACATAAACTGATTTCTGTGGAAATGGGAACACAAACAGTGGGGTGAGCTGGGGCAAGATGGAGGGTAAACCGGGGGCAGGGGCCAGGGCACAACAATATGTCCAGAAGTAGTGATTTATGAATTATAGGGGGGAGGTTAACCAGAGGTTAAAATAGAAGTGACAGATAAAGGAAGATAATAAAATAATTTAACCAGACTGTAAACCTTGCAAATTAGATGAATCAATTTTGTTAGACTGGCTTAATTCGTTTCATATTTTCAGGGTTAATACCAAGATATCAAGTGCACGTAGAAATATCATTTGAAACTTGGGGTATGAAAAATGCTACATACAGGATTAACGACTTCTTTCAATGAAGTGGGAGATGTGAACAGAACTGATCCTGCTTAACCTAATTGGTATCAGTGGGACAGTAGAAGCAATGAAGACAGATACCAGGGTGAGCTCAAAGGGAACTGAGAATGTCTTTCTATTACTGTGTGTGTAGCATCATAATTTGTTTAACTATATTGACAATTCTATTAAAAGTTAGACTCATGGATAAAATCATTTAATTTAGGGTTAGAACTTAAAAGGATAGGAAGACCCATTGGGAGACTGTTGAAATTATGTAGAGAACTGATGAGGGACTGAAGAAGTATACTGTAGTGACTGAGTAGAGGGAAGGTAGCTGATGCAAAAGATCTTGGAGAACCAGAAACAATGACATGGCAACTGATTGGCAACTTGGGGGTCAATGACAGTGATCAACCCCCCAGTCCAACTCTATACCCATTGGAGGAGTCATTTCTACAATAGACTTGACAGTTGGTCTTATGTAATAGCAAGCAAAGTGGGAATTTTTGTTTTGTTCTTTTTTTTAAAAATTTAAATTTATTTATTTAACATATTTGGTTTTCAGCATTGATTTTCACAACAGTTTCAATTACAAATTTTCTCCCCATTTCTACCCTCCCCCCCACTCCAAGATGGCATATATTCTGGTTGCCCTGTTCCCCAGTCAGCCCTCCCCTCTATCACCCCCCTCCCCTCTCATTCCCTTTTCCCTTCCTTTCTTGTAGGGCAAGATAAATTTCTACGCCCCATTGCCTGTGTATCTTATTTTTTAGTTGCATGCAAAAACTTTTTGTTTTTGAACATCTGATTTTAAAACTTTGAGTTCCAAATTCTCTCCCCTCTTCCCTTCCCACCCACCCTCCCTAAGAAGTCGAGCAATTCAACCTAGGCCACACATGTATCATTATGTATAACCCTTCCACAATACTCATGTTGTGAAAGGCTAACTACATTTTGCTCCTTCCGAACCCATCCCGCTTTATTGAATTTTCTCCCTTGACCCTGTCACCTTTCCAAAGTGTTTGTTTTGATTACCTCCACCCCCATCTGCCCTCCCCTCCATCTCCCCCCCCCCCTTTTATTTTCTTTTATCTTCCTCCCTCTTCTTTCCTGTGGGGTAAGATACCCAACTGAGTATGTATGGTATTCCCCCTCAGGCCACATCTGATGGGAGCAAGGTTCACTCATTCCCCCCTCACCCCTCCTCCCACAGAACTGCTTCCTCTTGCCACCTTTATGCGAGATAATCCACCCCATTCTATCTCTCCCTATCTCCCTCTCTCAGTATGTTGCTCTCTCATCCCTTAATTTCATTTTATTTCTTTTAGATATCTTCCCTTCATCTTCAACTCACCCTGTGTCTGCTCTCTCTCTTTTACATATATATATATATATATGTATATATATATATATATACACACATATATAAAAACACATATATATATACACATACATACACATACATACATATACACATAGATATATACATACATACACATTCACTTATATATATATACATAAACATATATATATATATATGCATATTCCCTTCAACTACCCTAATACTGAGGTCTCATGAATCATACACATCATCTTTCTATGTAGGAATGTAAACAAAACAGTTCAACTTTAGTAAGTCCCTTGCAATTTCCGTTTCTTGATTACCTTTTCATGCTTCTCTTGATTCTTGTGTTTGAAAGTCAAATTTTCTATTCAGTTCTGGTCTTTTCACTGAGAAAGCTTGAAAGTCCTCTATTTTATTGAAAATCCATATTTTGCCTTGTAGCATGATACTCAGTTTTGCTGGGTAGGTGATTCTAGGTTTTAATCCTAGCTCCATTGACCTCCGGAATATCACATTCCAAGCCCTTCGATCTCTTAATGTAGAAGCCTCCAGATCTTGGGTTATTCTGATTGGGTTTCCACAATACTCAAATTGTTTCTTTCTGGCTGCTTGCAGTATTTTCTCCTTGATCTGGGAGCTCTGGAATTTGGTGACAATATTCCTAGGAGATTTCTTTTTGGGATCTATTTGAGGAGGCGATCGATGGATTCTTTCAATTTCTATTTTGTCCTGTGGCTCTAGAATATCAGGGCAGTTCTCCTTGATAATTTCTTGAAAGATGGGATCTAGGCTCTTTTTTTGATCATGGCTTTCAGGTAGTCCAATAATTTTTAAATTATCCCTCCTGGATCTATTTTCCTGGTCAGTGGTTTTTCCAAGGAGATATTTCACATTGTCTTCCATTTTTTCATTCCTTTGGCTCTGTTTTATAATATCCTGATTTCTCATAAAGTCACTAGCTTCCACTTGCTCCAATCTAATTTTTAAAGTAATATTTTCTTCAGTGGTCTTTTGGACCTCCTTTTCCATTTGGCTAATTCTACCTTTCAAGGCATTCTTCTCCTCATTGGGTTTTTGGAGCTCTTTTGCCATTTGAGTTAGTCTGTTTTTTAAGGTGTTGTTTTCTTCATTGTATTTTTCAGTATTTTTTTGGGTGTCCTTTAGCAAGTCATTGACTTGTTTTTCATGGTTTTCTTCCATCCTTCTCATTTCTCTTCCCAATTTTTCCTCTACTTCTCTGACTTGCTTTTCCAAATCCTTTTTGAGTTCTTCTATGTCCTGGGGCCAGTTCATGTTTTTCTTGGAGGCTTTTGTTGTAGGCTCTATGACTTTGTTGTCTTCCTTAGGCTGCATGTTTTGGTCTTCTTTGTCACCAAAGAAAGAATCCAAATTCTGAGACTGAATCTCGGTGCGTTTTCACTGCCTGGCCATATTCCCAACCAACTAACTTGACCCTTGAGTTTTTCAGTGGGGTATGACTGCTTGTAGACTAACGAGTTCTATGTTCCACATTTGAGGGGGAGGTGCCAGCTCTGTCAGACCCGCACTACTCCTTCCCCAAGAACCCCCAGTGCAGACTGGGCTTAGATCTTCAGCAGGCTGTTGCACTCCTGCTCTGATCAGCCACTTAATTCCTCCCACCAGGTGGGCCTGGAGCGGGAAGTAACAACAGCCGTAGCTGCCCCACCTCCGCTGCCCCCGGGGCTGGAAGCTGAACCGCAAACTCCTTCTACTCCCGCAGCTTTTCCCACTAACCTTCTCCACAGTCTTTGGTGTTTGTGGGTCGAGGGGTCTGGTAACTGCCGCAGCTCACATATTCAGGGCGCTAGGGCCCCCTCCGCCTGGCTTCTGGTCTGGATGGTCCATGCCGCTCAGGCTGGGCTCTGCTCCACTCCGTTCCCAGCTCCCAGCTCCCAGCTCCGTGTGGAATAGACCTCACCCAGAGACCATCCAGGCTGTCCTGGGCTGGAGCCCTGCTTCCCTCTGCTGTTCTGTGGGTTCTGCCATTCTAGAATTGGTTCAGAGCCATTTTTTATAGGTTTTTGGAGGGACTCAGGTACGGAGCTCACTCTAGTCCCTGTTTACCAGCCGCCATCTTGGCTCCGCCCCCTCAGTTTTCTGTTTTGCTCTTTTTTGCTTTCGGAGTTCTAGTTCTCAACACTAAGGTATTCAAGTGCTTTTGATTGAGACCTGCCTTTGTTTGAATGAGTCTTTGATTAATCAAGAGTCTTTGTTGACCTGCTTAAGTCACAAGAAAGCCTAAGTCACATGAGTTTGAATTACATGATTGTGATGCCCTCTGTGGGCTGACCTTGAGGAAGTGCATATATACTCTGAGGTTAGCATTTTGTTTTGGGGCTCACTCTTTGGAATAGTGTTCCTGTGACTTCACCAGACAAGACTCTGGGTAGCCATCACGGAGGCTGCTGACTTTGAAAACCCAGATGTTGGTGCTTCTCTCTCTGGTAATTATGTATGATTGCTGTGGACAGATGGGTAGAAGCCCTATATGCTGATTTGTGTTATTTGCTCTGTTTCTATAATTTCTACTTGTAATTTCTGTTTGTGTTTTCTCTGAAGTTCAGGGTGCTGACTTTTCCCCCTGAACTAAGTGAGCAATATATGTATGTTTAATTAAAGTGAGATTGTAAACCCCTTAAAGTTGCTTTCCTTAGAAAATCAGATCAAAGAACCTGTGCTAGCAGCCCTACCATGTGCTGGTATTGTTGGTCTTACCCCTCCACAGCGGCTGCTAGCAGCATTGTTGATACACCTTAGAACTAGTTCTTGAATACTTCTAGTGCACGAGGTGCTCAGTCCCTTGGTAAGCCATTCATTACATGGTTGAACAAATCTAGTAATTACAAAGTTCTTTCTTATATTACTATCAAAGGCTTAGATCTCAAATCTAGGGCTGAAAGGGACCTTAGAGATCATCTAGTGCAATCCTTCTCATTTTACAGAAGAGGAATTTGAGGCCCATAGAGGTTAAGTGATTTTCCCATGATTACACAGGAAATGAAAGAACTGGAATTAAAAGGCAGGTCTCTTGACTTGCAGATTCTAGAAGGCTTTCTAGTAGAATAGCTAGTTGGTGCAGTAGATAAAGCATTGGGTCTGATATCATGAAGAACTGAGTTCAAATTCGGCTTCAGACCCTAGCTTTCCTTACTTTCCTTAATAGCTTTGTGACCCTGGGCAAGTCATTTAACTGTTGTCTTTCTCAGTTTCTGCTCTTTACCTTAACCTGGGGAAAATAGTAACACCTAACTCTCAGGGCTGTTGTGAGTATCAAATGAGATATATTAGTAAAGTGCTTAGCTCAGTCTTTATCACATAGTAAGTGATGAATAAAGCCTTGTTTCCTTCCCTTTCCTTCTAATATAACTTCCACCTAATCCTGATTTTGTCCCATGAAGCAAAATTGAGTAAGTTTACCCTTTCCTCTGTGATAGCCTTTCAAGGACACTGACTTGTCTCAATAAAATCTTCCATTATTCAAACTAAATATTTCCTGTTCTTTCATCTACTTTCAGGGGGAATAACATGATTTATATAAAAACCTGCAACAATTCTCCAGACTCAAGCTGTTTTATCAATGAAACTCTAGATGTGTAGTGTTTAGGACTGAATTCCATAAGGGGTCTGGGCACCATAGACCACAGTGCTATAATTGAAACAAAATTGAAAGGGCACAAGTCTTGCATCAGAAGAGGTATATTCTGGTCTCTGTACTGCCACTGGCCAGCTGTGTAACTTTTGGGCAAGTAACTTCACCTATTGGAGCCAATTTCCTCAATTGTAAAATAGAAGTAATATTTAGACTACCTTGCAGGATAAAGGTATCTGCTCACCTCAATTCATAAAGAGTAAGGCACCATGGCTTAGTGATAAAATGATTTGCAAATCATAACCACATAACCACAGAACTGGTCCAGAACAGTATTTCAGTCAGTCAAGGTTACCAGTGCTAGGACTTCTCAATACTGCACTAAGTCATGGAAGGAAACGACTCTGAGAAGAAGACAAAGAATTTCCTCAGTAGGGATTGTTTCATTCTTTGTATCCCCAGTGCCTAGTATAATGCCTGGCACATAGTAAGTGGTTTAGACCCATTTCAAGTCCCATCTTTTCCATAAAGCTTTGCTTGACCACCTTAGCCTGCAATGATCTCTCCCTCTTTTGAGGTCCTAGAGCATGTGAGGTTTACAAGACTCTTTAGTATTTATGATAAACTATCTCATTTTATTTTTTTTATCATTTTTTTGTTTTATCTCCCAACTAACTGAAAGCTCTTTGAAGACTTATTCTCCCCCTCCCTGTTCTTTCTCTTCCCCCTCTTCTCCTGAGAAGTGATGACATTGTCAAACTAAATTCAAATTAAATTATTTTAAAATCTTTTATTTATTTATTTTAAACATTCCTTTCTTTTAAAATTTTGAGTTCCAAATTCTCTCTCTCTCTCTCTCTCTCTCCTCTGAAAACAGTTCAACATTTTCTCCCTCTCGCTTTCCTCAATGCCTACACTGCTTAGGAACAAACCTCAGATGATTTGCTTTATAAATATTTGCTGATTACTTGGCACAATATGAGAAATAGACTGAGACTAATGATCAGATTGATGTCTTGAACTGAGACAAGAAATCAGCTGCATCAAGACACAGTTTCTCCTAGGTTAGCAGAGTTCCCATATAGTTCCCAAACTCCTTACTACTCCAGATTCAACAAAAGGCAATTCTATTAATTTTATTTATATAAATATGGCTCAAACTCCTACCCAGTGCTATCTTAGTCAATAGACTAGACAGGACACATAATTCATTTTATCAGGAGAGCCAAGTAAATAATAGAAATTCAAGCAATAGTATGATTTTTTGCACCTCAGCCCCAATAAATGATGGAACAGCATAATCTGTCACAAACTCCCACACTGGTTGGAAAGGCAGGAACACTACCTGGATAATTTACACTCCAAGGAGATTGTCTTGTGGTTGGACATTTATTCTGGCTCCTCCTCTCAGAAATCTGTTTCTCAACTCCATTGTTCACAGTGACCCTAGATGTGGTCCTAGGGCTTACCTTACTAATACTCATCTGCTCTACCTCTGCTGCCAACTTAGTAAAGAGTTCTATGTTCTATCATTGCTCTTTGTTGACCAACAAAGTTTGATCTAAGAAAGACAAACTAATTAGGTTATCTGCGCCTTTATTTTCTCTCAAAGCTGACTTGCATGCATGTGGAGCCACAGGCAAAGGCTGATCTCCCTTTTGAGTCAGGGTACACAGTTTTTAAACCCTTCCCACAGAAGATGAGGTCATTCTGTGGAAATAGCCCTTGTATCATATCCCCTCCCCACCCACAAAAAAATCTGGGCTATCTAGACAAAAAGAAATCTGCCTCCACCCAACTCTGGTGGGGGCTCGTCAGGATAAGGACAGTTGCTTTATCAGTTATTGTCCTTTTGAATGAGGTTCTGGTTCAACAAACACTGCAAGGATCTCAGGTATGTCCAGCTTGATGGAAACACAAGAGTCTCAGGTATGTCCAGCTTGAGGGTTGGTCAATCTTACTCCTGTTTAGATGATACTGATTCTGAGGTGAGTTTGGTTTCCTTAGGACAGTAAGGTAACTCAAGCAAATCAAGATTGTTAGTAAAGTCATCACCCATTCTACCTTCACAATTTTCATAACTTTTACATCTTTGAGGCAGAAAAAAACTCCCTTTCAAAGCAGTTACCACCATCTGATAGCATTGTTTTGGGCTGCTACAGGTGTCTTTGTTCTTGGAGTAAAGGAAACCCAGACAGGTATCAGGTCTTTTATTTTTTCTCAATTTGCCACTTCTCCCCTGTAACAACAATGTGTCTAGCAGCTGCTGTGGAGGTGAGAGACCACCAACACCAGCACACAGAAGGGCTCCCAGCACAGGTTCTTTGATCTGCTTTTCTAAGGAAAGCAACTTTAAGGGGTCAACAATATTACTTTAATTAAAAATACATATGTCATTCACTTAGTTCAGGGGGAGAAGCCAGCACCCTGAACTTCAGAGCAAATACAAACAGAAATTACAAACAAGAGACAATATAAACAGAACAAATAACACAATTAAACAGACAGGTTTTGTCTTATCAAGACATCACATACATAGTCATCAAAAAGAGAAGCACCAACATCTGAGTTTTCAAAGCCAGGAGGCTCTTAACACTGGCTACCTAGAGTCTCGTCTGCTCAAATTACCTGACATTTTTCCAGTGAGTTAGAGCCCCAAACAAAATGCCAGCCTCTGAGTTTATATACTCTGTTCAGGGTCAAAGGGTGTCACAACCAAGCAATTCAAACCTATGTGAACTAGGCTTTCTTGTTTCCTAAGCAGGTCAAAGACTCTTGATTCGATCAAACAAACAAAGGCCAGACTCATCAAAGGCACCCTTTGAATTAGGTTGGGACTTTTTTGCTCCAAAAGAGAAAACAGCAAAAAAGTCCCAACCTGATTACCATTATATCCCCCAAATGGGAAGTCCACCTAACCTTCACTCCCAGCTGGGTTAGGGAAAGGGAACGACTTTCAGCTCCCTTCTCGCATCTGACCACTAGCACCCAGACACTGTAAACTGCCTTGAAATTTCAGTGTTTCAAGGAGGCAACAACATTTGAGGGCAGGGGCCAGAGTTGGCACCTTTTGCCTCATATTATGAAACATGCAATGTAAGAAAATCCCTTGTGGCAGGACCCCAAAAACCTTAAGCTCTGAATGATTTTTATAAAGTCTGGTGTCTCAGTTCTAAAACTCTTCATGTTATGTATATAAAGATATGGTTTTGCTTCTAAGAATTCAGTAACTGTAAATACTATCCTCCCTTACTCTGAAGAATATAAATAAATCAATACACTTTGCTATACAATATGTACATGCACACACAATTTAGACATATGTGTGTGTGTCTATGTATATGTCAATAACAAAGGTCTTTTGTTGTTCAATCACATCTGACTCTTCATGACCCTTTATGGGGTTTTCTTGGCAAAGACAGTGGCAGGATTTGTCATTTCCTCCTCCTGTAGATTACAGCAAACAAAGGTTAAACGACTTGTCCAGGGTCCCATGTTTCCTATGTGTCTGAGGCTGTATGTGAACTCAGGTGTTCCTGACTCCAGGCCCATTGCTCTATCTGCTGAGCCATCAAGCTGCCTCTAACTATGGTCCATCTGATTTATTAGGATTATTTTGTGCATTGGGAATTTATTAATGTCTCTCCTATAGAATCTGAGTCATCACCCATATTTAGAATCCCAAGGAAGAAAAAAAATAAACACATCTATATGGCCTTTGATTCCTCATAGGCCAAGGCCAGCCTTCTGGAACTTGCCATTTAAATCAGCACATGCATGTCCCATAAGCATTCATTTTCCTTTACCTTTTTGCTTTCACAGCTAAAACCAACTAAGGAGGTCTTTTATCTTTGACCCAATAATAACTTCATGGGCAGCTATTGGCCTCCAGCCATATTCATGTCATCATGTTTTTTGTGCTCCAGGCTCTGTGTCCCATATCATCTTAGGATACTGGACTTTTAATAGCTTAAATTATCACCGCACTTAGACCCTGTCCAGAGGCAGAAGCTTTCTAGTCATTTTCATGCAATGCCACCCCAGGTTGGCTCATGATCCCTCACTCTCCTCTTCAACTTCTGGCTTTGGGGGTATTAATCATATTAATGCCACCGTTCCAGAAAAGAATGAGTCAATCAGTTTCTGTATGATTCCACTCACTGTTTCTGTGACTTCCCAGACCAAAATACCCTTTCTGGACCACATTTTCCTCTAGCTACTGCTTTAGCTTTTTAGAATGTGATTTCCTTGAGGGCAGAAGCCATCTCACTTCTTTTTTTAATAGTATTTTTCCCAGGTACATATCAAGAAAATTTTTAGCATTTACTTTTACAAGATTTTGAGTTCCAATTTATTCTCTCTTCTTCCCCTCCCCTCTTCTGAAAATGGTAGGCAGTTTGATATAGTTTATATATGTGCTATCATGTAAAAATATTTCCATATTAATCACTGTAGGTTCATATGGGGAAAAAGCCCTAAAATACAGTAATAAGTAAAAAGCCATAAAAAATTTAAACTCTGTGTAAAGTGGAAACCTGAACATGATCACCTGTTTACAATCATAACTTAGACACTGAGCCATAACTTAAGATATTATGAACTCTGAAAGCCAAAACAAGAATATCGTGACCTATATGTGACTTGGACATGATCCACACACAAACTTATGTTTGGGAATAACATTGGCTTAACTCCCAAGTTCATTACTAAGCAAAAAATCAAAAATGTCCACCAATCAGTAGTGATGCACTCTCTAGGTCCTCCTGCTTTTGTTTTCTACAATTACCACAGGAATTTTGCAGGTTCTTTTAGTGAGGATAAACAGAACTGTCTGGTTGCCACCCCAGACCAAAGATTGCCCCTGCTTAAAAGTATTGATAATGAATGATTAAACTACTACCTGTAATCAATCTAGAGCTTTGTGGACTCTTCCTTTCATATACAAAGAACATCTGACAGTTATGGGGGAAGTATAGGATTCCCCAGTCAGGGGAATTGCAGACATTACAGTCTCAGCTGTGAAAGAAGAAACAGTTCAAAAGAAAAAAAAACACAAGAAAGACAAAAGTAAAGAAAATATGCTTCAATCTGCTTTCGAAGTCCATCAGTTATTTATCTGGATTTGAATAGCATTTCCCTTTGTTACTCCTTTGTATCTGTATTGGATCATTGTGTTGCTGAGAAGAGCGGGGTTGTTCATAGTTGATCATCACATAATGTTGCTGATACCATTTACAATGTTTTCCTCATTTCATTTTGCATCAGTTCATGCAAGTCTTTCCATGTTTTTCTGAAATCTGCCTGTTTATCATTTCATATTCCCAATTGATGAGCATCCCCTCAATTTCCAATATTTTGCCACCAAAAGGAGGGTTGCTATAAATATTTTTGCATATGTAGGTCCTTTTCCCTTTTTTGTGATTTCTTTGGGATACAGATCTTTTAGTGGTGTTTCTGGATCAAAGAGTATGTACAGTTTGGTCAACCTTCGGGCATAATTCCAAATTGCTCTCCAGAATGGTTGTATCAGTTGACCGCTCCACCAACAATGTAGTAGTTTCACGATTTTCCCACATCTTCTCCAGAATTTATCATTTTCCTTTTCTGTCATGTTATTCAATGTGATAGATGTGAAGTGATACCTCAGAGATATTTTAATTTGCATTTCTCTAATCAAAATTATTTAGAGCATTTTTTCATATGCCTATAAAGAGTTTTGATTTATCTGAAAACTGCCTGTTCATATTCTTTGACTATTTTTCAACTGAAGAATGACTTGTGTTCTTGTAAATTTGACTGAGTTCTCAATATACTTGAGAAGTGAGGCTTTTATTAGAAACACTTGTAAAGAGGTTTTCCATCTTTCTGCTTTCCTTCTAATCTTGGTTGCATTGGTTTTGTTTGTACAAAAGTCTTTTTAGTTATCTATTTTACTTTTTTAATGGTCTCTACCTCTTATTTGGTTATGAATTCTTCCCATCCCCATAGATCTGACAGGCAGACTATTCCTTGTTCTTCTAATTTGCTTATGCTGTCACCCTTTTTGTCTAAATCATGCCAAAAGTCTGTCATATCTAACATTTCTAATATTATAATTATCTCCTTAGTTTCTGTTTTGTTTATTTTTGGTTGGATATATAGACTTCTGAAAGGTACAGTTGAGGTCTCCCACTAGTATAGTGTTGCTATCTATATCTTCCTGTAATTGCCTTAACTTCTCCTTTAGGAATTTAGATGCTTGGTGCATGATATTGTTTAATTGTCTATGGTATCTTTTTAGCAAGATGTAGTTTTCTTCTTTATCTCTCTAATTAGGCCTAGTTTTGCCTTTTCTTTGCTGAGATTAGAATTGCTATTCTTGCTTGTTTTTTTTTTAAACTTCAGCTGAAGTATAATAGACTTTGCATTAGCCCCTTACTTTACTCTGGGTGTGTCTCTCTGCTTCAAGTGTGTTTCTTGTAAACGACATATTATAGAATTATGGTTTTTGAGAAAGTGGTCTGCTTTCTGCTTCCATTTTATGGGAGAATTCATCCTATTCACATTTACATTTATCATACTATCAACTAATTATTGCACCAAAGATCCTAAAGGATGGATCTAAAAGTGGAGGTAATTGATAATGTCTTTCTCCCTACTATCATTCTTTTAGCCTGAAAAACAAAACAAAACAAAACACTTCTAGCAAGCATCAAAGATAGGCTATTTTTCTAAGAATGGAGGGAAACTAGAAAGGTGTCTTTGCAACTACCACATACCCATTCTCCTCTTGGTGAATTATAATACCAATACCTTAATCTAGTTACAGTTTCAGAGCCCTACAGTACCCTACTCCTGTCTCCATGCAGTTGTAAAGGATATTCTTAGATAAATAAATCTCTTTTAGGAATATAATTCTCCATAATGGTCTTACTTTGACCTTCTCTACTGTGAATGCTCAAATTTCCATGTAGTCACTCATTCACACAGTTCCTTGTCTCCAAAGGAAGGCACTGACATGGGTGGGAGAAGTGGATGAAATCTCATTTTTTAAATCCCTAAAGTCAAGGAGCCCTTATTCTGACTATTGCAGTCAGCAGGTAGAGATTTCCAATTCATCTCAATTCTGCTTATGTATATTTTATTGGAAACCATTCTGATTCTTTTGTGATTTGTCTTTGATAAAAGAAAAATGAAGGAGGCAAAAGAAGGTACAGATCATTGGTTGAGTTCAGAATGAATAGCAAGTTCTGTGTTTGAGAGAAGTTCAGGAGTCTCTTGGTGTGGTCCTCCACAGGAATGGTGGTTTTGTGAGGTTTGGATTCATTCAAAGGGCCACACTTGAGGACCTAGAAGGCCACATGCAGCCTCAGGGCTTCCGGTTCCCCACCCATATCCTAGGGACTACTCCAGAGTGCAGTTGTAATGACTCTTCATCATACCCAGTTCTGAGAAGCCCAGGGATCTCAATTTCAGTTGCAGGTTACCGTTATAATGAACCTATTGGGGAACTGCAGTGAGTCGGATTCCTTGGGAGAGGAGAGGGAGCAAAGAGAAAAGAATTCTGATCAATCAAGCTTCTATGAGGTCCTCTGGATTGATTATGATTATAGGTTCAACTGCATGCTCCTAGATAGAGATCCCTCTTGGTAAAGCTCAATCACCCTTGTCCAGACATAAATTTATGTTGTTTGGAAAAATTGAACTAGCTTCAAACATATAATGATTCAAATGATAACTCCTACTACCTGTAGTTTGTTCCCTGCGGGTCTACATAAAGAGAAGTATTATTAACAAAATGCCTAAGCTTTAAGCTGGAACTTCTATCCATACTCAACCAATGATACATATTTTAAAAATGACAAAGTTTAGGATGAATGGAAGAAAAAAAAATCAGGGCAAAATAGAATAGAATGGAAAAGGGACAAAGGCAATGCATTAAGAGGAAGCAATGCCCTGGATACCCACCAACCAAGGGGAAAGAACTGTGCCATCTATTATACTGGCTTTTGTAACCGTGGTTTATTTCACCATAAGCCTCTGAGAGAATAGTTAACTGAACAGCTACCAGGTGGCAGAGATCATAATCTGACCCATTGAAAAATGTCTAGAGGCAATCCCTAGCTCTTTCCAATCTACTGGTTTAAAACCCTACCCATCTTGATGTTGTTTCCTCTTGTACCCCAGCCCTGATTTTCCTCCACCTGTAATAAAGAAGTAATGTGGCATCGTAAATAGAACGCCATATCTTTTAGACCTGGTTTGAATTCTGCCCCCAATACTTACTAGCTGATGATGAGTAAGTCAGAAAACTTCTCTAAACTTGTTCATCAGGACAATAGACATAGTTACTTCTTTAGTACCTACAACAAGGCTGCTGTGTGGCTCAGATAAGATATTTTTTATAAAATTTAATTTATATATCCTTTTATGTAAAACTTGGCTATCTGCTGATATAAATATGAAGCATATGGGAAAACCCCTTTCATACTATGATTGTCAGCCTTTAATTATGAAAGGCAAGGAATCCAATGGTTAGATAGATTGTAGACAATAACAATTTTCCATAGCTTATTTCCTCATTGTATATTCTCCCATTTAGTTATCTGCACCAGAGAACAGTTTCTAGTTTTAAAACTGATGAATCCTGAACACTAGAACTACTTGACAATCATTAGGCCAGTAATCATTGACTTGTTTATAGTCTAACTTTCAGATATTAAAATTTGGAAGACATATGGAAGGTTTACCCATAAACTAGCATGAGATCTTTGACAAAGGGATCTAAGCTTTAGACTTGGGAAGAAATATCCAAAGAAAAAATTAATCCTGAGGGCATTAGCTAGCTTTTTCTTTAAAAATGTACTGGTCCTGAGAATCTGCTGGGCAAATTAAAGATCTTGGTAGTCAATAGTAGAAGGGGAAATGAAGGTCATAGGGCAAGAGTTTTTAGCCCCCCCTTCACTCCTAAAAGAGGTGGAGAAAGGCTACATGCATTAAGCTAAGTATGGTAGCACCAGTCATTTTCTTGAAGAAGTGACTGCCAAGGAATTTTTCTGAGCCAGAAGCTGGAGACAGGAGAAGGTCCAGCAGAGCCTTATCTGGCAGAATCCATATGCCCAGCCAAGTGGGCTCTGGCAATTACTGCTGCCAAGCAATGGTTGCAAATACAGAAAAGCAACATCCTGTGAAGTAGAATTTAACTGAGTAGAATTTGGCAGTAAGGAAGACTTTTCCAGCTAAACAGTGTCCAGGGTTGACCCCAAGACTTGTAGGAGTAGGCTTTCTGGTAACGGCATTCTAGGAGATATGGCTAGGAGATATCTTCAGCCCTGTGATATGACTTGTCCCTCAGCATACGTGAAAGTTCCATGTTTTCCATGTGTGTAAGCACCTCAATTCACACACTGTAGCCATATGGGTGTATGGGTGTATCTTGGCCACCGATGATTCCTAGACATGCACCTAGATACTGTTTCCTACGTATCTACGCTTCCCACTGATGCTATGTGTATTTATTCCAGAAGGTGCTTCAAGTTGATAAGGGAAATGTTTTGATGATGTTTGTTCTTATGATGATATTCATTAAAGGGTCTTTGCTTTGAACTGATTAAGAACTCTTACTATATCAGTAGGACCTCATCAGCTTTGGTTTCAAGTGATGTAGATCTAACGAGTACCTTGAGTCTCAGGTAAGTTGGGAAATTGCCCTGTGATTTGAAAGATACCTGTCATCAACATTTAGATACTTCTAACTCCAAGAATTTTTTACCTGTTCCCTTTAAAAACATTAAGTCAAAACTGATGCAGCTAAGATTTTATTGTCAAGAGAAAAATAAAATTTTAACATATATTTATATATCTTCTACTCAGATACTATTTTAATACCATTCCATTATATGGAATCAGCCAGATGACACAATTATTTAAAAATGAAGGCCTTTAATGAAATACCTTCGAAAAGTCCTGCACAACATATGACCCATAGATCACTTGCAGCTAGTCAAAAGACTTTGGGTGGCTCATGAAAAATATAGAAGACGTAAAAAAAAAAGGAAAGATGTAACGAGGGCTTTGTCCATGCCCTGCTTAACCTACCTTCCACTAGTCACTATTGTGCCTATCATATAATTTGGCAGGTGGCCGGCCACTGTGCACTCTCTCCTGTTTGTCACATGAGCTGCAGCAGCCAACCATTGTCAGTCTGCTTCTACTCTGAAAGGAGCCAGAGTCCTATCTTTTTCACTGTGTTTTAGGTCCTTACTGGCATTGAACATGGATTAAGTGAGCACAGCCACTCACCAATGCAGCTAATGCCCGCTGAGTGATGAGCGTCAACAGTGTGAGGGCTTCTTCCTGTCCCTTGTTGCATGGCCGCCCTCCAAGTTACATGAGTGCCTGGCGCTCTCTCCAAGGTCAGACGCTCAGTTCAATATTTCCTTGTATGTGGGCAGTTGTTCTGGAGATTTTATTTTGGTTCTAACATTAAAGTTTTTGGGGTGACTTTGTAAAATGGGTCATAAAGAAGAAATGGAAGATAGAATCAGAACATAGAGTGCTTGATCCAGAGTATACAAATAGATATGTTTCCTTACCTGAGAGCAAAATATTGTGCTTTGTTTGCTGAGAAGTAATAGCCATTCTGAAGTAGTACTGTCTTCATTGTCATTTTGAATCAAAACATCCTGACTTAAGCAATTTGGACACCAAGGAAAAACAAATTAAAGCATCCAAATTGTTGAAAAATCTCTGTGGGGAACAATGGTTTTTCAAGAAAGTAAATTCAGAAAATGAGGCAACTACTAAGGTTAGTTTTCGAATTTCTAAAGAAATCAATTTCAAACATGATTCTGAGGTAAGATAAACTAATTGGTAACAAGAAGTGTAATATATCACATTAAATGTAAACAGCAAAAAAACCTGATAAAGGTATTAAAACTTATACCGCTTAACAAAATGATTTTTTAACATTAATGTGATTTCGTGGTAAGTAAAAATTTTAAATAATAAGTATACTTAAATGATATTAATTGAAATTTCCCTTTTTAAAAATATGATTTGCAAAATAGTTTAATCGTTAATTATACCTTTATTGGAAAGTGAGCCACTAAAAACCTATCTTTGGCCTTAAGAAGTTCAACCTATTTTAATTTTGACCCCTACCTATGGACAAACTGTGCAGGTCTTAGAATGACATGTGGATGACTTATTTTTGTTTGTTTGACATTGAGGTTGGGCCAGTGGATAGTAAGTTCTGGAAGGTTCTGCTAAACTCAAAACGCTTCCCATTTGGTGCCACTGATGGTAAGTCTACCACATAAGGATTACCCTATCTAAAAATCAGAGAGGCCCATCACAAGAAGATTGGCTACTGAGTAATAATTTTTGCAGCCATAGAAACCTTAAGATTTACCACAGATCTCTGCCCAGTGTTGAATTTGAATCCATAATAATTTTTGGCAGAGCTTCTCAGATGGCCTTCTCAATAATTTGAATCCATTGGCCATGTTCTACCAAGTAGCACAGAACCAACTTCCCATATTTCCTATACTCCTTCAAGGAGATTCTTAGATGTTTTGCACTTCTGTAGTTTCTCTGAACATTATTTCTTTTTTTCTGTCTGTTCGTACTTAATTTTCATTGTAATGTAAAGAAAGGCTGGTATTTTCTGTTTTTTTTTTATCATTTCTACTTTCCCATGGTTAAGTCAAAAATCATAGTTAAATCTTTAGAGTTCTATAAGTAAATCATTATATCTTTTGCATAAAGTGATGATTGTGATCCCTCTGTGTCAATGATGGCCACTACATTTCTTTTTCTTGTATTGTTGTTGTCGTTGTTATTCATAGAACTATAATATCAAACAATAGGATGATAATGATAATTTTGCTTCACCCTTGATATTATTGGAAAGACTTCAAGCATTCATCCAATACATATATGGATATTTCATGGTTAGAGATAGATTTTTTTTTACCATATTAAAGAATTAGGCATTTATTCCTATCCTTTTGACTGTTTTAATGCAAATGAATGTTGTGAAATCTTTTTTCTGTATCTATTTTCTTCTTATTATTATTATTTGTATAGTTTTCTTAATATTAAAACAGTTTTGCATTCTTGTTATAAATACAGCTGAGTCATAGGGTATAATTTTAATGTTTTTACAGTCTCTTCGTTAATATTTAATCCAAAATTTTTACATCAATACTAATTAGAAATATCTGTCTTTAGTTTTTCTTTGATTCACTCCTCACTGTTTTAGGCATCAGGAGTTTATTTCTCTTTGTTTCCTATTTTTATATTTATGTATTTTGTTAATTTTAGTCCATTTCACTTAAGATGTCATTTAAGTTAGTTAGGATTTCTTGGTAAATAAATTGACAAATAATTTTTAATAATTCCCTGTATTAAGGGAAAAGGACCCATGTGTATAAAAATATTTATAGCAGCTCTTTTTGGGGAATGGCTAAACAAATTGTGGTATATGAATGTAATGAAATATTATCGTGCTATAAGAAATGAGGAGCTGATGCACTTCATAAGAACCTGGAGAGACTTATATGATCTGATGATGAGTGAAGGGAGCAGAACCAGGAGAACATTGTACACAGCCACAGACACATGGCTTCTGTGATGAGTAACCTTGATAGACTTGGCTCTTCTCAACAATGCAAGGTTCTAAGACAGCTCCAAAAGACTCATGATGGAAAAGGCTATCCACATCCAGAGAAAGGATTATGGAGTCTGGCTGCTGACTGAAGCAAATTATTTGCTCTCTATTTTATTTTAATTTTGGTTTTGTTTCACCTTTCTTGTGGTTCATTTCATTGGTTGATATCCTTCTTTACAACTTGATTAATGGAAAAATAAGCTTAATGTGAAGGTATATGTAGAACTTATATCAGATTACATGCCATCTTGAGGGGTGGGAGGGGGAGAAAATTTGGAACTCAAAAACTTGTGGAACCGAGTGCTGTAAAGTAAAACAAAAAAAATTATTAAAAAAAGAAAAAAATCCTTGTATTTCCACTTTATTTTTTGGGAAATCTTTAAAGTTAAAGTTCCTCTAGTTTAGTTTTTTGTCAGATTAGCTATTGAATTATATCATTTATTATATATTAAAAAAATAAATCCAAGTTTTTGTTTTTGTCAGTTATAAATTAAGTGGTTCTTTTATTTTATATTTTATCTTTCTCTTCTTTGGATGTTAGAATCATTCTTTTGGTTGGATTTTGTTGCTGTATTCTAATTCTTTTAAGTGGCATACTCTACCTTGAATTTTTGTCCATTTCATTAATAAATGTCTCTAGAAATATAATTTTTCACCCAACACCAATTTTAGCTCTTTCCTGATAGCTTTGATATGTTGTTTCATTGTCTATGATGGAATTGTCTATTCTTTTTGCTTTTGTTCTTCCACTCACCAACTGTTTAGGTTTAAATTGTTGGTCTACATTTACATTGAAGTCCTTGCATTAAATTAACTTTATTGATTATAATTTGTGTGTAAGTGTGCATGCGTATCCATGTGCATGCATATGTATGTGTATATGTATGTTAAGGCCTTTAAAAGATATGTCTAATATACTAATTTGCTCTATTTATGCTTTTATGCCTTAGCACATGGTTATGTTTTTGTAGAGATATTATGCAGTCCTTTCTAATCCCATTTAAAAATCTCCTAGAAATATGTTATATCTAACTTATCTAAAATTATGTTTAGGTGTTTAGTTTCTTTCTTATTTTGTTTTTTTTTTCAGAATCTGTTTAGATCTCTGGTGCCTTTACATATAATGCAATTTTCTGGCTTGCCTCTTTTAACACTTTTTAATTTTACTGTTCTCACATCATCTCTCCTTCTACCCTTGCATTTTTGAATTTGTCTGAAACAAAATATTTTTTTTCCTACCCTCCATTTTATATGTGCTCATCCTTATGTTTCAAGTCTGTTTCTTGTCAACAGTGTATTATTAGAAATTTCCTGCCAGGTTGATGTTGAACCATGGACAACTACTACTCTAAGTCTGGCAACCAATTTTTTATCAACCTGATTTTCTTGTCATCTAGTCCACATTTCTCCATATTCTCCACAAGAGTAATATGTGATACTTTATTAGAAGCTTTGATAAAATTTGTGGGAGCTATGTCCATAGCATTCACATCACCTACTAGTGATACACCTGTCAAAAAGGAAATGAGGTTAGTCTGACATGATGTGTTCTTGATAAAGTCATATTGGCCCTTGCTAATCATAGATCCCCTTCCTAACTGCTCACCAATCCTCTGTTTTGTGATCTATTCTAACAAATTCCCAAAAATTGAAATCAAGCTCTAGTCTAGCTTATACTTTGCAGACCATGTTGTCTTCTTTTTTTTCTTTTCTTTTTTTGCTTAATCCAGATATTACTTAACCTTCTCCAATGTCGTAGTACTTCTTATATGTTACATCGTCTTTCACATATGGCTGATGGTAGTTCAGAATATTTCACTTATTTTAGTATTTGAATATGTAGTACATTGATCCCAAGTAACTTGAATTGATCAAGGATATCTTGTTTTCTCTTACAATAGGCTTAACAATTTTGGCAATCAACTCCATGTTAATTATTTTTGTTCTGTCATTTCCATTATGAAGGCTATTTTCCTTGGCAGAGAAAATAGTGACAAAGTAAAAATTCAGTAACTCCTTCCTTTCTCTGTTGTCAACTATCATTGCCCCATCCTTTGAGGCAACCATCCTAACCCTTATTTGCTTTTCCCAATTAATCTGATTTCACTAAAAAACACAACTTTGGGGGTTGTTTCTAGCTTTCCTTACAAGTGACAATTAATTTTGAACCTTAGTGTTCCCAACAGTACCTTTAAAGAAGGTTACTATACTATTCTATTTGTTTCCATTCTCTGACATTCTTTTTTGTAAATGTAAGTATCCTTGTGAGTTCCCTGTACATCGATAACAGCCTCTTTAGATAATTCCCATTTTTCCTCATTATTGGAATTATTCTCTTGTGGGTTTTCAGAATCTCATCCTTGGGCATCTTTCATCTGTCTTGAGCAGAATTTCCCAGTGCCATTTTAATCCATGGGATCTTAACTATATGCCCTCTGAACCCTTTGAATTATATTCGCAAGGGCAGGGAGCCAAGATGGCTGAGTAAAAGCAGGGATCTGCTTGAGTTCTCCCCTAAACCCCTCCAAATACCTGTAGAAATGACTCTAAACAAATTTTAGAGCAGCAGAACTCAGAAAATGACAGAGTGAAACAAATTTCACACCTGAGACAATCTGGAAGGTTGACAGGAAAAGTCTGTTGCACCAGTCTGAGAGAAGAGCTCAGTCCAGTGTGGGCCATGCCAGCACAGACGGGGCCAGAACAGGTCTCAGGGGACTGAATTAGAGGCAGCTGTAGCAGTTTCCAGACTTCTTAACCCCAAAACACTGAAGACACCTTAGAAGGTCAGTAGGAAATATCTGTTGGATCTGGGTGACAGAGGAGCATGGTCCAGGCCCAGCCCTAGGGTGGCAGCAGCAGAGGCAGCAGCAGTATTGGCTGCTTCCAGAGCTCTCAGCCCATAGGCAGTGGGGAGATTGAGCAGCTGATGAGAGGGAGATTGCAGGAATCTCTTTGGTGGCACTAAGGCAGGATTCTTTTGCTTTGCCCATGCTTGGATCTGGATCACAGTCCTAGGTGGCAGGCCTGGGGTGACAATGAGCACTGATGTGGCAGAGCTAATGGCAGCAATAGAGGGAATCCTCCTCATGTTTACAAGGCAGAAAAGAGTGCTTGTCATCACCCACAGACTAGAGCACAAACCATAAGAAGAGTAAACACCTCTTCTTTGATCATACAACCTTGGAAGAGCTGAAAATTTACAGCCCTCTATCAGTATCTCTGAAAATAGCTGCACAAAATCCCTGAATCTTGGGACAGTTTGCTCTCTACCCTGGAAGCAAAGTCCTACCTTAACAAAGAGCTAAAAACTTAAGTAATTGGCTGGGAAAATGACCAAACAGAGGGAAAAAATCAGACTATAGAATCTTACTTTAGTGATGAGGAAGGAAGATCAAAACACAACTGGAAGACAATAACATCAAAGATCCTACATCCAAAGCTTCCAAGAAAAATATGAATTTGTCACAAGACAGGGAAGAGGTCAAAAAGGATTTTGAAAATCAAGTAAGAGAATTAGAGGAAAAATTGGGAAGAGAAATAAGAATCATGCAAGAAAATCATGAAAAATGAATCAACATCTTCCTAAAGGATAGTCCAAAAAATACTGATGAAAATAACACCTTCAAAATACACTAGCCCAAATAACAAAAGAGGTTCAAAAAGCCAATGAGGTGAAGAATGCCTTAGAAAGGACAAGTGGTCATATGGAAAAGAAGATCCAAAAGCTCACTGAAGAAAATTGTTCCTTAAAAATTAGAATGGAGCAAATGGAAGCTAATGACTATGAGAAAGCAAAAAATTCTAAAACAAAACCAAAAGAATGAAAAAAATAGAAGAAAATGTGAAATATCTCATTGGAAAAGAAACAAGCGACCTGTAAAAAAAGATCCAGGAGCCATAATTTAAAAATTGTTAGACTACCTGAAAGCCATGATCAAAAAATGAGCTTAGATATCACCTTTCAAGACCTTATCAAGGAAAACTACCCTGATATTCTAGAACCAGAGGGTTAAATAGAAATTGAAAGAATCTAGCAATTACCTCCTGGTAGAGATCCCAAAAGGAAAACTCCTAGGAATATTGTAACCAAATTCAAAAGTTTCCAGGTCAAGGATAAAATATTAAAAGCAGCAAGAAAGAAACAATTCAAGTATTGTGGAAATGCAATCAGGATAGTACAAGATTTAATGGTTTCTACAATTAAGGGATTAAAAGGCTTAGAATATGATATTCCAGAGGTGAAAGAGCTAGGATTAAAACCAAGAATCACCTACCCAGCAAAACTGAGCATAATTCTTCAGGGGAAAAAATACACATTCAATGAAATAGAAGACTTTCAAGTATTCTTGATTAAAAGACCAGAGCTGAATAGAAAATTTGACTTTCTAATACAAGACTCAAGAAAAGCATGAAAAGGTAAACAGGAAAGAAAAATCATAAGGAACTTATTAAAGTTGAACTGTTTACATTAATAAATGAAAGATAATATTTATAATTCATGAGATCTTTCTCAGTATTAGGGTATTTGGAGGAGTGAGTTAAATATGAATGGATGATATCTAAAAAATAAAATTTAAAGATGGGAGAGGAATGTGCTGGTTGAAGGAGAAAGGGAGAGGCAGAATGAGGTAAATTATGTCACATAAAAGAGGAAAGGAAAATCTTTTACATTGGAGGGGAAGGAGGAGAGGTGACAGGGAATGAGTCAACCTTACCATCATCAGATTTGACTTAAAGAGGGAATAACATAAACACTCAATTGGGGATGAAAATCTATCTTACCTTACAGGAAGTAAGGGGAAAAGGGAAAAAAAGATGTGGGGAATGATAGAAAATGGACAAATGGAAGGATGGAGCTAATCAGAAGCAAACACATTTGAGGAGGGACAGGGTCAAAAGAAAAAAATAGAATAAATTGGGGCTGGCAAGATAAGATGGAGGGAAATATAGTTAGTCTTTCACAACATAACTATTATAGAAGTGTTTTGCATGAATACGTATGTATAACCTATATCAAATTGCTGGCCTTCTTAATGAAGGTGCATGGGGAGGGAGGAAGGGAGAGTACTTGGAACTGAAAATTTTTTTTTTTGTTGGAACTTTCATTTTTTTTTTATAAATTTCTTTATTTATTTTTAGTTTACCACACACGGTTCTACATAGTTTTGAGTTCCACTTTTTCTCCCCTCCCTCCCCCTTCCCTCCCCAAGATGGCATGAAGTCTCATATAACTGTCATGTATAACTTCGCATTGAATTAATTTATGCACTAGTCAAGTCGTGGAGAAGAATTTTGACCAATGGAATGAATCATGAGAAAGAAGAAACAGAACCAAAAAAAAAATAACCCCAAAAACAAAAACAAAAGAGAAGCAGAAAAGGCGAGCATGTAGTGTGCCTCAGTCTGTATTCAAACTTCGCAGTTCTTTCTCTGAATGAAGACAGCATTCTCCATCGTGAGTCCCCTGGAGTTGTCCTTGCCCTTTAGGTTGCTGAGAAAAGCGCAGTATGTCAGGGTTGGTCCTCACGGAATCCACATATCTGTGGCTGTGCACAACGTTCTCCTGGCTCTGCTCCGCTCACTCAGCATTATGTCGTGTAGGTTTTTCCAGGTTGTTATGAAGTCTGCATCATCCCCATTTCTTATGGCACAATAGTATTCCATCACCTTCATATACCACAGCTTGTTCAGCCATTCCCCAATTGATGGGCATCCCTTTGATTTCCAATTCTTGGCTACCACAAAGAGAGCTGCTATAAATATTCTTGTACATATGGATCCTTTTCCCGCTTGCGTGATTTCTTTGGGATACAACCCTAGAAGTGGTATTACTGGGTCAAAGGGTATGAACATTTCTATAGCCCTTTGGGCATGGTTCCACACTGCCCTCCAAAATGGCTGGATCAGCTCACAACTCCACTAGCAATGCAACAATGTTCCAATTTCCCCACATCCTTTCCAGCATTTATCATTCTCCTGATTTGTTATTTTAGCCAATCTGACAGGAGAGATGTGGTATCTAAGAGTTGTTTTGATTTGCATTTCTCTAATCAGCAGCGATCCAGAGCATTTTTCCATATGCCTGTAGATAGCTTTAATTTCTTCCTCTGAAAACTGCCTGTTCATATCCTTTGACCATTTCTCAATTGGGGAATGACTTGTATTCCTATATATTTGACTCAGCTCCCTGTATATTTTAGAGATGAGGCCTTTATCAGAGATACTAGTTGCAAAGATTTTCTCCCAATTTTCTGCTTCCCTCCTAATTCTTGTTGCATTGGCTTTTTTTGTACAAAAACATTTCAATTTGACATAATCAAAATTATCCATTTTGCATTTTGTAAGGCTCTCTATCTCTTGTTGGGTCATGAATTCTTTACTTTTCCACAAATCTGATAAGTAAACTATTCCTTGCTTTCCCAAATTACTTAGAGTATCAACTTTTACTCCTAAATCATGAACCCATTTTGAATTTATTTTGGTATATGGTGTAAGATATTGGTCTATGCCCAGTTTTTGCCCTGCCATTTTCCAATTTTCCCAACAGTTTTTGTGAAATCATGAATTATTAGCCCAGAAACTGGCCTCTTTGGGTTTATCAAAGAGTAGATTGCTAAACTTGTTGATTTCACCTACTTGTGTACCTATCCTATTCCACTGTTCCACACCCCTGTTTCTTAACCAGTACCAGGCAGTTTTGATGACTGCCGCTGTGTAGTACAGTTTAATATCTGGTGTGGCTAAACCACCATCTCTAGCATGTCTTTTCATTAATATCCTAGATACTCTAGACCTCTTGTTTTTCCAAATGAATTTTGTTATTATTTTGTCCAGCTCAGTAAAAAATTTTTTTGGTAGTTCAATTGGTATGGCACTGAATAGATAGATTAATTTAGGTAGAATTGTCATTTTTATTATATTAGCTCGGCCTAACCATGAGCAACTGATATTTCTCCATTTATTTATATCTGATTTTATTTGCGTGAAAAGTGTTTCATAGTTATGTTCATATAGGCCCTGGGTTTGTCTTGGCAAATAGACTCCCAAATATTTTATAGTGCCTTCAGTAACTTTGAATGGAATTTCTCTTTCTATCTCTTCCTGTTGGGCTTTGTCAGTAATGTATAGGAATGCTGAGGATTTATGTGGGTTTATTTTATATCCTTCAACTTTGCTAAAGTTGTTTATTATTTCAAGTAGTTTTTTACTTGATTCTCCAGGATTCTCTAGATAAATCATCATATCATCTGCAAAAAGTGATAATTTAGTTTCTTCTTTTCCTATTCTAATTCCTTCAATTTCTTTTTCTTCTCTTATTGCTACAGCTAATGTTTCTAGTACCAAATTGAATAATAGGGGTGATAATGGACATCCTTGTTTCACCCCTGATCTTATTGGGAATGCATCTAGTTTATCCCCATTACAAATAATGCTTGTTGATGGTTTTAGGTAGATGCTATTTATAATTTTGAGGAAGGTTCCACTTATTCCTATGCTTTCTATTGTTTTTAATAGGAATGGGTGTTGTACTTTGTCAAAGGCTTTTTCTGCGTCTATTGAGATGATCATATGGTTTCTGCTAGTTTTGTTGTTGATATGGTCAATTATGCTAATAGTTTTCCTAATATTGAACCAGCCTTGCATTCCTGGAATAAATCCTACCTGGTCATAGTGTATTATTCTCATAATGAGTTGCTGCAATCTTTTTGCTAATATTTTATTTTAAATTTTTGCATCAATATTCATTAGAGAAATTGGTCTATAATTTTCTTTCTCTGTTTTAACTCTACCTGGTTTGGGTATTAGTACCATATTTGTGTCATAAAAAGAATTTGGTAGGACTCCTTCTTCACCTATTTTCCCAAATAGTCTACAAAGTATTGGAATTAGTTGTTCTTTAAATGTTTGATAGAATTCACATGTAAAACCATCTGGCCCTGGAGATTTTTTCCTAGGGAGTTCGTTGATGGCCTGCTCAATTTCTTTTTCTGATATGGGGTCATTAAGAAATTTCACTTCCTTCTCTGTTAGTCTGGGCAGTTTATGTTTTTGTAGATATTCATCCATATCTCTAAGGTTGTCAAATTTATGGGCATACAGTTTGGCAAAATAATTCCTAATTATTGTTTTGATTTCCTCTTCATTAGAGGTGACCTCACCCTTTTCATTTTTTATACTGGTAATTGATTTTCTTCTCTCTTTTTTTTAATCAAATTGGCCAAAGGTTTGTCAATTTTATTGGTTTTTTCATAAAACCAGCTCTTTGTTTTATTTATTAATTCAATAGTTTTCTTGGTTTCAATTTTATTAATCTCTCCTTTGATTTTCAGTATTTCTAATTTGGTATTTAATTGGGGGTTTTCAATTTGCTCTTTTTCTAGCTTTTTCAGCTGTCTGCCCAGATCATTGATCTCCTCTTTCCCTATTTTATTCATGTAGGCATTTAGAGATATAAAACTTCCCCTAAGAACTGCTTTTGCTGTATCCCATAAGTTTTGGTATGTTGTTTCATTATTGTCATTCTCTTGAATGAAATTATTAATTGTTTCTCTGATTTGTTCTTTGGCCCACTCACTCTTTAGAATAAAATTATTTAGTTTCCAATTAGTTTTTAGCGTATTTTTCCATGGTACTTTATTAAAAATGATTCTTATTGCATCATGATCTGAAAAGGATGCATTGACTACTTCTGCTTTTCTGCATTGGATTGTGAGGTTTTTATGCCCTAGTACATGGTCAGTTTTTGAGTATGTGCCATGTACTTTTGAGAAGAAAGTATATTCCTTTTTATCCCCATTCATTTTTCTCCAGAGGTCTATCATATGTGCCTTTTCTAAAATTCTGTTTACCTCCTTAACTTTTTTCTTATTTATTTTGAGGTTAGATTTATCAAGTTCAGAAAGGGGGAGGTTGAGGTCTCCCAATATTATAGTTTTGCTGTCTATTTCTTCCTGTAACTCCCTTAACCTCTCCTCTAAGAATTTGTATGCCTTACCACTTGGTGCATATATGTTAAGCAATGATATTGCTTCATTCCTTATCTCTTTTAATTAGATCTATCTTTACTTTTGCTTTGTCTGAGATTAGGATTGCTACACCTGCTTTTTTTACTTTAGCTGAGGCACAATATATTTTACTCCAGCCTTTTACCTTAACCCTATGTGTATCCCCCTGTTTCAGATGCGTTTCTTGTAAACAGCATATTGTAGGATTATGGTTTTTAATCCATTCTGCTATCTGCTTCTGTTTTGTGAGAATGTTCATCCCCTGCACGTTCAGGGTTATGATTTCTATCTGTGTCTTTTTCTCCATCCTAATTCCCCCTGTTTATGCTTTTATTTCTCCCTTTCCCCTTCTCCTCCCCCACAAAGTTTTGCTTTTGACCGCCGCTTTCCTCAGTTAATCCTCCCTCTTTATTCCCCTCCCTTATCTTACCGTTACCCACTTGCTACTTCTCCTCTTCCTTCTGCGCCCCCCCCTCCCTTTTACCCCCCTTTCCCTCCCACTTCCAGTAGGACAAGTTAGATTTCTAAACTTATCAGAGTATGTTATTCCCTTCTTGAACTAGATCAGATGACAGTAAAGCTCAAATACTGCTCTTCTCCCTCCCTTCTTTCCCTCTACTATAATATGTTTTTTTGCCACTTCCTTTGGTGCCCTTTTCTACAACCTCCTTACCACTTCCCTCATAGCCCTCCCTTTACATCTCTTATTTATATTTTATATCTTTACATCAGTTAATTTATACAGGCATTCACAACCTATGTATATCCCTTTCATTTGTCATAATAGTTGTACCATTCACAAGAATGACTTATATATGTATATGTATATGTATATGTATATGTATATATATATATATACATAAAAAACATACATAAGATAATATAATCCCACATAAAGATGTAAACAACCTAAGCTTATTGGTTAATGAGGTTTGTGTGGTTTTTCCCCCTGGTTACCTTTTTATGTCTCTCTTGAGGTTTGTATTTGGAGATCAAATTTTCCATTGAGTTCTGGCCTTCATCAGGAAGGTCTGGAATTCCCTTATTTCATTGAATGTCCATCGCCTTGCCTGGAAAATTATGCTTAGTTTTGCTGGGTAGTTGATCCTTGGTTGTAGTCCCAGCTCCTTTGCCCTTCGGAATATCATATTCCAATTTCTCCTGTCTTTTAATGTGGAAGCTGAGAGATCCTGCATGATCCAGACTGTAGTTCCACAATATTTGAATTGCTTCTTTTTCGCTGCTTGCAGTATTTTCTCCTTGAGTTTATAGCTCTGAAATTTGGCTATAATATTTCTTGGTGTTTTCAGTTTGGGATCTCTTTCAGGGGGTGATCGGTGAATTCTTTCAATGACTATTTTGCCCTCTGGTTCTAGGACCTCTGGGCAGTTGTCTTTGATAATTTCTTCGAAGATACTGTCAAGGCTCCTTTTTTCATCGTGGATTTCTGGTAGACCAATAACTCTCAAATTGTCTCTCCTGAATCCATTTTCCAGGTCAGTTGTTTTGCCAATCAGATATTTCACATTTTTTTCTATTTTTTCATTCTTTACGTTTTGTTTTATTACTTCTTGATGCCTCATAGATTCATTAGCTTCCCCTTGCTCAAGTCTAATTTTAAATGAGTTAGTGTTTACATTTTGCTTTTGAGCCTCCATTTTCAATTGGTTGATTTCACCTCTCAGGGTGTCCTTTTCTCTCTCTAGATTCTGAATCTCCGTAGCCATTTCGCCAATCTTATTCTTTAGAGACTTGATTTCATCAGTGGATTTTTTCTCCCTTTTTTCCATATTTTCTTTTAGCTCCCTAATTTGGTTTTTAAAATCCTCCTTTAGCTCTTCCAGCAGTGCTTTTTGGGCTGGAGACCAGGAACTGAAAATTTTAAAAACAAATGTTAAAAATTGTTTTAATGGCAGAGTCAAGATGGCAGCTTAAAAACAGGGACATGCTTAAATTCTCCCCCAAATCCCTCCAAACACCTGCAAAAATGACTCTGAACAAATTCTAGAATTACAGAATCCACAAAATAACAGAAGTAAACAATTCTCCAGCCCAAGACAGCCTGGATGGTGTCTGGGAAGGGTCTATTGCACCATGCTGGGAGGGGAACTCAGCCCAATGTGGGCCATGCCAGGACAGACAAGGCAAAGAGTAGACCAGGTGGAGCAGACCTGAGTCACTGAGCTGTAGCAGTTACCAGACTTCTGAATGCACAAATGCCAAAGACAAAGAAGCACTTCAGTAGGAAAAATGCTGGATCTGGGTGATGGAAGTACATGGTCTTGCCACAAGCCTTGGGCATGGAGGTGGCTGTAGTGGTGGTGTCAGCAGCAACAGGAACAGCATCACAGTGGCTGCTTCTGACCCCAGGTCCACATGGTGGGAGAAATCAAGCAGCCGATCAGAGCTGGAGAGCAGAGATTGTTTTGCTGGTGCTGAGGAAATTTTCTCTTGCTTTGACCTGCTTGCATCTGGGTTGCAGTCCTGGTTGGCAGTTCTTGAGGGAGGAGCAGTGCTGGTGTGGCAGAACTTTGTGGTGCATCATACTACCTCAAAATAGAAGTAGCTCTGAAAATGGCAGGGCAAAACCCCTGAAGCTTGGGGCAAAGCACTGTCCACTCTGAAAGAAGTCATACCCTGAAAAAAAGCTCAAAAGTCAAATAAGTAGCTGGGAACAAGAGGAAGCAGTGAAAAAGGACTTAGACTATAGAATATTTCTTTGGTGACAAAGAAGATCAAAACATACAGCAAGAAGAAGTCAACAAAGTCAAAGAGCCTACATCAAAAGCCTCCAAGAAAAATATGAATTGGTCTTAGGCCATGGAAAAGCTCAAAAAGAATTTGGAAAAGCAAGTTAGAGAAGTAGAGGGAAAATTGGGAAGAGAAATGAGAGTGGTGCAAGAAAATCATGAAAACAAGTCAATGACTTGCTAAAGGAGACCCCAAAAATTACTGAAGTAAATAACAATTTAAAAAATAGATTAACCCAAATGGCAACAGAGGTCCAAAACACCAATGAGGAGAAGAATGCCTTAAAAGGCAGAATTAACCAAATTTAAAAGGAGGTCCAAAAGACCCCTGAAGAAAATACTGCCTTAAAAATTAGAATGGAGGATGTGGAAGCTAGTGACTTTATGAGAAATCAAGAAATTATAAAACAGAAACAAAAGAATGAAGAAATGGAAAACAATGTGAAATACCCCATTGGAAAAACCACTGACCTGGAGAATAGATCCAGGAGAGATAATTTAAAAATTATTGGACTACCTGAAAGCCGTGATAAAAAGAAGAGCCTAGACATCGTCTTTCAAGAAATTATCAAGGAAAACTTCCCTGATATTCTAGAACTGGAGGGTAACATAGAAATTGAAAGAATCCACCAATAGCCTCTTGAAAAAGATCCCAAAAAGAAAACTCCTAGGACTATTGTATCCAAATTTCAGAGTTCCCAGGTCAAGGAGAAAATATTGCCTGAAAGAAACAATTCAAGTATTGTGGAAACACAATCAGGAAAAAACAAGATCTAGCAGCTTCTACATTAAGGATTGAAGGGCTTGGAGTATGATATTCTAGACATCAAAGGATCTAGGATTAAAACCAAGAATCACCTATCCAGAAACAATGAGTATAATCCTCCAGGACAAAATATGGATTTTCAATATAATAGAGGACTTCCAAGCATTCTTAAAAAAGAAAATACCAGAACTGAAGAGAAAATTTGATTTTCAAATACAAGAATCAAGCAAAGCACGAAAACGTAAACAGGAAAGAGAAATCATAAGAGACTTACTAAAGTTGAACTGTTTTGTCTATATTCTTACATGGAAAAATTATATTTGTTTGTAACCCATGAGACCTTTCTCAGTATTAGGGTAGTTGATGGGAATACATTCATACATACATACATACATACATACATACATACATACATATGTGTGTGTGTGTGTTTTCCTTGCCATCAAGAGTTTTTGTCTGCCTATTTCTTTAATTTTTCATTATTTATTCATTACATTGAATATTTTTATTCAAATTACACATTTCTGTTATTGTACCACTGCTTGTCTTTCTGTGAAGTGTTTTCTAGTAATAAGCTTTATCCTACTTTTTAAAACAATCACTATTTGACATGTCTTTTGCTATTTTGAGAAAAGGAAAGGTAGCTTGACTTAGACATAATCTTTCACTCAGCTTTCTTACCAGAATTCATCACTAAATATTTGTTGAATTCAAGAAAATATACTTTCACCTAATTTAAATTGTATAGAATGCAGAGTCATCTTCTGCCAGGATGGGATACAAAGCTCTGTTCTGTCATTCAAAAAACATTATCTCCAGGTGTATTCTAGACCCTTAGATACCTTAATTACAGGTGTCTATGGACTATTTCAACACAGCATTTACCCTCCTTGTGTCCATGGTATATAAGTTGAAGAAGAAGTAGAGAAAAGTCACAATTTGCATGTCAAATTGTGCCTGTAAGGTGTCATTTAATTTCAGTACTTTGACAATATAGTTGTCAGAAGGGTATGTGAAAAGTTAATTGGATGATGCTAATGGATACATAGCAAAATATCTATGCCAGATTGACCATTCTGTGTACATATAAATGTGGCACAGTGGATGGAGAGCTGACCTCAAATCCAGGAAGATTTTCATTTACGTCCTGCAGCACATATTGCTTATGGGACCCTGAGAAAGTCATTTAACCTCTCAGTGCTCTAGGCTACTCTCTAAGACTATTAGTTTCAGAGAACGGACTGACTTGCATTGGTAGAGGGAGTTTCCTCACGTGTAAATTCCAGATATCATTGGGATCACAGATCCAGTTCCTATCCCTATCTCCCTCTAAAAACAATCATTACACTGACTAGCTATATAATATCACAACTAACAGAGCTACACCTTCCAGTCTCTGGATTCTTGGTCATAGGTAATCTATGATCTGAGAAACCCTGATGGTGACAATAAAGAGATAAGGGAGACCTTATTTTATTTTAATTTGTAAATATGACTCTGGTGGGTTAAACTCTGACAACCTTTCAGTTCCCATCATCCTATGCAGTTCCCTGCACCATAAACCATGCTAATCATGATGCGCCCAAGGCCAGAAACAAAACAAAAAGACACAGGTGTTAGGTGAAATAAGTTCTTTACCAAAATGGTAATGAACTAATAGATCATAGAGTAAGTTTCCCAAGGGTAGGGCTTTTGAAAATGACCTCTACATCAGAGTAAACTTTCCTCCCCAGTGGTACTCAATATGAGAGGATAACTTTGTCCTGCTATTCTTGACCTAATCTTGAGGCTTGATGTCAAGTTAAAGTAGTTAGATTTCACATAGACAAGATTTACTTAGATGAATATACCATTATAATACTCTACTTCATTTGTACAGTAACCACAAAATTTCATGTATTCAGACAGAATATTTAGTAGGAATCCTTCCAGATAAGCAAAACAGTTTGTTTTCATGCCAATTAGCCTTTTTATGAGGATTGGTAGCATTTGATTGTGTTTGCTAGAAAATTTATATATCTTTTTTTAACCTTAAACTAGGTTCCCTAATCCCATTTCTGAGATGGGTGGGGATCTGGATCTGTGATTTCATTGGTATAGGGAAATTTTACAAGGAAACTCTTTCTTTTGGTATGATCAACAACTCATCAATTTATAACCTAGAGAGTTGTTTAAATCACTGGCAGGTGAAATAATTTTCCAGGAAAGACAAACACAGACCTTTCTAATTCCAAGGCCAGCCCCATACACATTAAAATATTCTGCCTTCCACATTTAAGGTGATTTGCATAAAATTATAAAGTTTCTAGAATAACTTTCCCTTTTTATTATTATTTTTTTAAGTTGAAAGGCTACCTCCCAGCTTTAGTCTTTCAGGAAAATGAATTAACTCTTACCTATATCTTCTGAATGTTGACTCAATCATGGTTAGATGGTCCATTCTAATCACTTTGTGCCTAGCAGTCCCTCTGTCCCTAAAGAACTTATAGACTGAAGTATTTTCTTATTAGAGATTCTTTGAACAATTTGCACAACTAGGAGTAACTACGAAGTCATTAGTCTGTATATATTAAGAATCTGTGTTTTTCAATAAACCTATATACAAGTAATGTGGATCAGTAATGCATATTTTCGTTAGCCCTTTGTTGCACCCTAATGAGATGGACTAATACCCCCTTATATGCTGATTGACTATTGACAGATTGCTTTACTTGCTTTCCTTTACATTTATGTTTTAGCTTTATTTTTCTTTACTCATAAGGTAGGATTAATAATGTGCCTTCAGATATTCCTTCTTGTGAATTAAAATCAAATATCATTATTTTCTGTGAATTTTACAGAGGAGGCCTCTCTCTCTCTCTCTCTCTCTCTCTCTCTCTCTCTCTCTCTCTCTCTCTCTCTCTCTGTGTTGCTGTTTCTCTGTCTCTCCCTCCCTACACACATACACACACACACATGTCCCACATGTAAACATGGCAAATTCTCGATGTCCAGAAGATCACATCCTATTTTTGCCCCTTCCTTACTGTTAGGAATGTTCATTATCTGTTCAATCCTCATTCTTCTATCCAAGCCCTCAAATCTTGCTGCCACATGTCAGAGATACTTGATCTCTTTCTGTCTAGGACTGTGGTAGGATTAAGTTCACACTGTCTGACTCCTCTTCTAGGGAATTTGGTTTCACATTCCTTTCTATCAAATCAGTTTTGGAAATATTTTCTTCTTTCTGGATGCACCGGTGACTGTCTACCATGAAAAATCAACAGGAAGGAGAAAAGACAAGCTGATTGAAATGAGCAGACCTTTACCTATTCAGGCTATATTGTACTACCGTTAAAACCATTCCACAAACAGTATGGCATACTATCATTGAATTAGAGGTGAAAGGGACCTTAGAAGCTATCCAGTTCAAGCTTTTTATTTTTGCATATGAGTCAACCTCTGTCCAGAAAGTTCAAGTTATTTGCCCAACATCACACATCTGGTAAGAATCAAAGCCAGGAGCTGAACCTTTGTTCTACGTTCTTTCCACTGTACCATACCACTTTTAAAATTTGGTAGTTAAAAGGTCAGCTTGTGAATCAGGTTTGCCCTGCTTCTGACATATACTGTCTATGGGATTCTTAGTAAATTGCTTAACCTCACACTACCCACAAGCAATTTCTTAGTAATAATTCTCTTATCTATATTGATGGATTCAATCTCAGGCCCACATTCCAAATTCATAATCATTTGGAGCATCACACAAACAATCTAACTAATTTTGTCATGACAGATTTAGTGACAAATGTAGATTCAATTGTCTTTCTTCCTTCTCAGCCAGGACACAGATGCTACTATTTCTAGTTACTTCTCTATTTACAATTACTTGCTATTTACAGAGATTTATCAGATGATCAAACCTGAGGCTCTCTAGCAAAACTCATAGGACATTTTTGTTTTTGTTCCAGATTTTTTGTTAAAGATATAGAAAAGAAAACAGGTTCGTCAGCTTCTGTACATACTGTCTTGTCTGCTTATGAATGTTAACATGTGCCCAGCTTTTCATTCTTAACCACTAAAATACTTCCCATTTTTTTCACTTCAATTGTTCAAGATTGCTGTTTATTCTCAGAAGTGGTGGCATGAATGCAAATTGGAAAGTTATGTGAAAGGATTCCCAACAGATAGTACATTTGGAAATATGTGAATTTGTGATTATGATGAGAGTTACTGTCCAACTTTATATTGTGTTCTGGAAATGTTTCAGCCAGAGAGGTGTACTTTCTGCTAACATGTCTAGCAGGTTAAATATGATATTAAGTAAAATTATAGTGAGATTTATTTTTGTGTAGATTCTCCCTGTGTGCTCCTTTTTTTCCTCTCTGTGTTGAACACCAATTTTACTAACATTATTACCTTGAACATACGTAGCACTTGGGTTACTGATGAATAAAATCTTCACGTCTTTTGGGAGGTCTCACCATCTCTGCCCAAATACTATTTGTTCTAGCTTATTTCCTAGATTAAAGCACCTGGTTAATTAAGATAAGTACAGAAGAGTGAAAAGTTGACCGGCAAAAAAGTTACTTTCAAGAAATAACTAATTGTTACCAAGTAAGATAAGCAGAACCAGATAAGAGCATATAGCAACTATGAAAATGTAAAGAAATGAAAGAACACTAAAGAAAATGAAACAGTAATTATAATGACCATTGTCATCCTAAAGAATGAATAATGAAACAAGTCTACCTCCTCTTGGCAGAGAGTTTAGAGATTATGGAACAAAATGTAGCATACATTGTCATATAGAACCATTGTAGCAGTTATTTCTGTTTAATTTGTCAAAATGGGGGGTGGGATTGTCAATGCTGGGGGTAAGGTTAGCTATGTTTATAAATTAGTTTGATCTAAAAAGAAAAGTCATCAGTAAAATTTACAAAGAGGTCTGACTACTTTTGACTAAAATAGGAAACAGATCGAACAAAATAGTAAAATATTGTAAACCTTGAACATGAAAGGGATAAGATTTTCTTAAGAAAATCAGAATGAATGTTAGTAAATGTAAAAAATGAAATTTAAGAAATATAGGGCTATAATATCAGCACAAGAAAGAACATCTGGTTGTCTTCGATGCCACAATACTGGGAAATACAGGCAGGATTGAACTTCATGAGGTTTAGATACCCTTGATACTTTAAAAAATAGAGATTTCTAAGAATTGAATTCTCAGAATTGACTAGAGAGTAAGATCTGTGCCCTCCCCATCCTCCCAATAAAACTGGTATAGAAGATAGCTCGTGTTTTGACATAAACAGATGAGGAAAAGAGTTAGGATAATGTGAGGTCAGTGAAAGTGAAATTGATCAGTTTGAAAAAGAAAAAAAAAACATACACAATAGCCCAAGGGCCACAAAATGAGAATATCACAATTTTTTTTAAAGATACTATAGCAAAGTAGAGAAACAAGGAAGTAAAACAACATCTTAAGCTAAATGAAGGGGACAGAATTGAATTTATGAGCAAACAAAAGATTGGAGGCTTTAGAAGGGAAAGCTTTGTGAACAGAAGTAAATCCTAAGGAAACCACCACCAAGTCTACAGCTACAAGAGCGTGTGCTTTCAGAGATATTCTGAATTGCATCCCTTATGAATACACACACACACACACACACACACACACACACACACACACACACACACATCTCCAATCTGGAGATGAAAAAGTTGAAGCTTTTCATTTCCCGAGTAATCCCTCTCCTTTCCCCAAACATCTAAAGAAACAGATGCCCATCCCAAGTTGTAAAAATAGTTAACTGGTCCCTTGGTATGTCTGTTATGAAATTACAAGGTTAAATATCAAATGTTCTTGGCTGATTCCTGTGCGATGAAAATAAAATAGATGAAAAGTTCTGATTCTATGTCATCCACTAAGGGAATAATAACTCTAGCTCTCCTAAGTGGTAGCCTCACTTTCCTGCTCAACACTGAGGTTTATTCTTCCTTTGGGTATACAGAATGAAACATCTTTCTGCACACCACTCATCTTACTTTTGCACGCAAACTCATGTGGTTCATTTGTCAGGAAACTTCAAGGGAAGCAAAGGGCCAAGGTTGGTCTTCACTACACATATAAGGCAATTGCTAGTAGATCTTATAGCTCAAGTCAATCTGTAATTTAGTCTACAGGATTTCTGTGACTTTACAGGTTGGTCTGCCTATAAAGTGATCCATGAATCTATGTTTAAACCATGAACTTTCAATGTTGTACATCTGCATTCTAATCTAAAGCAGTCTTAAATACAGCAGCTGGCAGCAAGCTATAGCTCACATAGCCTGCCAAGTAATCCAGTCAGTGGGGTGTTCACAGCCATGGAATTATGGCTGCTGTAACAACAGAATGCATGTCAGGTCTTGATTTCAAGCGGATTGGTTTACTTGGCTACACTTATGTTTATTTATTTCATTTTTTGTTTTATTTATTTAACAGCTTCTTATTGTATTTTCTCCATGAAATGAACAGGACAACATAACATAATTTTATAATCTTCCTTCTGTAAAGCATCACTACAAAGGTAAAACTGCATCTGGGTATCATTTAGGGCTGTGATATGTCACCTACGGGCAGGAAACTCAGTTAAGGTAATCAGCCAACTGTTAACACACTAGCATTACTTATTATGTCTGAATACTGAAGTTTATTTTGCTCTCACTTTTCATTCACTTGCTGTTGCTGTCTCTCTGTCTCTGTCTCTCTCTGTGTTTCTGTCTCTGTCCCTGTCCCTGTGTCTTTCTCTATCTGTCTGTTTCTTTCTCTCTCTGCGTTCCTGTCTCTGTGTCTCTGTCTCTCAATGTTTCTGTCCGCCTCTGTCTCTGTCTATCTGTCTCTGTCTCTCTATCTCTGTTTGTCTGTCTGCCTGTCTCTGTCTGTCTGTCTCTGTTTGTACGTCTGTTTCTGTCTTTCTCTGTCTTTCTGACTGTCTCTGACTCTCTCTCTGTCTCTCTGTCTTTTTCTCTCTCTCTCTCTCTCTCTCTCTCTCTCTCTCTCTGTATCTCTCTCTCTCTCTCTCTTTCCTTCCTTTCCACCTGCATAGGGTTATTTAACCAGGTAAATATGGGAAACTCATTCAATAACATGCAAACTAATGAAACTCTATGCAAATTGCCCATAAGGTTACTACACTGAACAGAAAGGCTGTGCTTGCCTCATGCAAGGTTTTCAAAGTGCTTTATGTTAATTTATGAGCTGTTCTTCTCAACCACATATGACATTAGGCCACTACCGTTATCCTGATTTTGGGGGTGAGATTCACAGTTCATGTATCTATGACATTCTCCAGGGGAATTCAGCACTTTTCAATTCCATTCTAATAATAGCACAGAAAAATCCACTGTAACCAGAAAAAAATGTAATATCTTGAGTTATCTGAGGGCTACACTTCAAGAGCAAACTGATTGGACATGCTTGGAGTTCAACTAGATAAGCCAAAGAAGGAATTATTCCTATATAATGGACACACTGGGAAATCCATGATTTTCTATCTGACATGTTTTCTGCTTTCCCTTTCTATCTGCCAACCCCACCCCAACTGCGCATGACCAGGCAAACACATACACACACACACACACACACACACACACACACACACACACATCCCCCACCCACCTCCAGTGTCTCATCATCGCAATCTAGCCTATACCAACCTGCCTGTACTAGACTGACCTTCCTAAAGTACAACTTTGCAAACACATTCCTCTTTCCAAAGTCGTTCAATGTTCCCCCTTTTTTGTTTTGTTTTATCAGACTTGTGATTTTATCTGTATAGGGAAGTCTTGTTAAGGACCTTCTTCTACCAATGCAGATATGCGCCTGCTCTTCCATTTACATTCTTAGAGGATTGACCTTGGGGACACTGAGAAGGGAAACAGCAAGATCACACAGCCAACAAGTGTCAATGGAGGGACTTGAAACCTGGAGTCTTGCTGACTCTAAGGCAAGCTCTCTACCCACTATGTAGTGCCACTCAGCTCCTTATTGCCCATAGGAAAAAGTCCAAATGCCTTAGCTTGTCATCCAAGACCTTCCATATTTTGACACTTTTCTATAGTTCCATCCTTAACTCCCAGTAGTACCATGCGTGAATACTTCATTCTTGTTGTTTATGGTATGATCTGCACAATCTTGCCTTTACATCATTGCTCATTCCCTCCTCACTTGTATGTACTGCTCTAGTTTATGCCCTTCCATCAAGACTTAGCCCAACAATTTGGAACTAAACCCAAAGGGCAATCAAACTGAGCATTACTTTGATCGAGCAATACCAATACTAGGTCTGTATCTCAAAGAGATCATCAAAAGGGAAAAAAAGACTTAGATGTACAAAAAAAAATTATAGGAGATCTTTTTGTGGTGGACAAGAATTGGACATTGAGGGAGTGCTCATCACTTGGGGAATGGCTGAACAAGTTGTGGCGTATGAATTTAATAGAATACTACTGTGTTACAAGAAATGATGAGCAGACAGATATCAAAAAAAACCCTGGAAATACTTTTATGAACTGATGCTGAGTGAAGTGAGCAGAACCAGGAGAACATTGTACACAATAACAGCAACATTGTATGATGATCAAGTATGAAAGACTTAACTCTTCTCAGAAATACAATGATCCAAGACAATTCCAAAAGAATCATGATGGAAAATGTTATCTACATCCAGATAGAGAACTATGGAGTCTGAATGCAGATTGAAGAATACTATTTTCTTGTGTGTATGTGTGTGTGCGTGTGTGTGTGTGTATGTGGTTTTTCCCTTTCATTCCATTTCTCTTTGACAACATGATTAATGCAGAAATATGTTTAATATTATTGCACACGTATGCACACGTATAACCTATATCAGATTGCTAGCCATCCTGGGGAGGTGGAGAGGGGAAGGAGAGAGGGAGAAAAACTTGGAACTCAAAATTTTATAAAATAAGAATGTCAAAAACTATGTTTACATGTATTTGGTAAAAATAACATACTATTTACAAAAAAAAAAAAGATTCAGCTCAAGGTCCAGCTCCTCCACAAAACCTTTCCAGGCTTCCCAAGACTTAATGTATACTATTTTTTGCTGAATTCCTATAGCAATAATTGCTGAATAACATTCACTTAGCACATTCTATTCCTGTCATCTGCCTTGCAGGGGAAGCAAAGTAGTCCAGTGAAATGTATGATGATCAGAAGACCAGTTCTGCTATTTAAGACCTATGTTGCTTTTTGCAAGTCATCTAACTTCACTGTGTCTCGGTTTCTTCATCTTTATAATTGGGTAGTTGAACTGAGTGATCTCTGAGTTTCTCCCTAGATCCAAAGGTATAAAAATCTATGGTATATTCTTAATATTGTTTGTTTAATGATTTTGAGTTTAATTTGACAAACTTGTTAGGCCTCTATGAATTGTGAATTAATTGAGACAAGCAAAAAAAGTATTATTTTAGCAAACACCAACAAATGGGCATGTCCACACATTCATAACAGAAAAAGGATTACACATGAAATGACAGATATCTTTTATGTATATTTTATTTTATTTTGGGGCAGCTAACATATCATCTTCCTGAGTTCAAATCCAACCTTAGCCACTTACTGTTTCCCTCAGTTTCCTCTTTGATAAGTGAGCTAGAGAAGGAAATGGCAAACCACTCCACTATCTTTTCCAAAAACAAACCTCCAAATGGGGTCATGAAAAGTTGGACATGACTGAAACAACTGAACATCAACAATTCTCAAAGAGCACAAATAACTATTAGATACATTGCATTAGCTGTCAGTGTGGAGAAGTCAAACATTTCAAGGATCATTTAAACTATAATGAAACAGGATCTGTTGCACTGAATACAAGGGAATGTGTGGTTGAAATGGAGAATAATATCGAGAATTGACAAACTATTGGTGTGAAACAGTCTACTTTATCCTCAAAATAAGCAAAGACCTTCAGAAGGATGTGGTATTTGGAGGGGTTGCTCTTGATTCCCCTGTAATGTAGCCAAGATTTCTTGAAAATGAAATTAAAACTGGACAAAGATAGAAAAATATACATTGATGAAAGAAAGAAAGAAAGAAAGCAGGAAGGAAGGAAGGAAGGAAGGAAGGAAGGAAGGAAGGAAGATAGCTGCTAAATATTCTTATGAAGGGGAAAAACATATCATGGGCAAAACAATACAAAGCTTGGGAATCCTCTCCCAAATCTCTCTAGCTCTCTTCACAATTCCCCACCCATTTTCTCACTCCAGAACATGCCTCCACACTTTCCTGCCCTTCTCTAATTAGAGGAATTCCTCCCAGAAACTAAATTTTAAGAAAGTCCCCAATTCAGCTGTACTCATTCTTTCATTCCTCATCTGCTTCTACTCCTTGATTGAAGATGGGGAGAAGGCAATTTTTAGAGATTGAACTCAGTAGACTCTTCCAAAACCATTGTTAGAAATCTGGATGACCTTGTAAAATCTGGGCATCTTCATTAAACTACAAAACATCAAATTAAAATACATCTCGAGGATTCTTATTTCTTGTGAACCTAGAAATTTTATTCCCACTGAGAAAATTATAAACTCTCATAATTATATTGATATACTCTATTAATCTTATGAGGAAGCTAGGAGGCTCAGTGAATAGAGTGCTAGTCCAGGAGTCAGGAAGAACTGAGTTTAAATCCTGCCTCAAGCATATACCAGATGTGAGACCCTGAGTACGTCCTTTAACCTCGGCCTGCTTCAATTTCCTTATCCTTAAAATGGGAAAATTCCAGAGGTTTTTTTGAGGTTAAAATGATATCATATTTGTAAAGGGCTTGAAAACCTTCAAGTTCTATATACATAGTGACTTTTGTATGCCAGGAAGCACAATTTTTCTGGAATTAGAGAAATTCTTAAGTGGAGATGAAAATACCATCCTGTGATATTTCCCCATACTATATGTCTTGAAAGGTTAAGAAAAGCATCGAGTAATGTAAGCGAATATGCGTGGGGACATGATGGAAACCCCAGTGAACATCTTGGACTATATAATAAAGACTAAAAGTGGGGAAATTGCCAGTTCATCAAACATATCCAATGTGATAAAAGTGTACCTTCAAGATGAAGAATTTAAAAAAACAAGTTCAGGGAAAGCTGGTGGCACAGTGAGTAGAGCACCAGCTCTGGAGTCAGGAGGACCTGAGTGCAGATGTGACCTCAGACACTTGACATACTTACTAGCTGTGTGACCTTGGGCAAGTCACTTAACCTCAATTGCCCATCCTTCCCTTCTCTGAAACAAAAACAAAACCAAAAAAAAATAAAAAAACAAGTACATCAGAATCTTCCAAACTCAATGCTACATTGTATAAAATAAGTGATTGCAACAAGAAGAAAAGGGATGTATTGCATATTAAAAGTTAAGATGTAAAACTTTTTAAGGTTAACTATACAAACAATTAATAATATTAGCATTTATACAGTGCCTTAAGGTCTGCAAAGAGATTTAAAAATATTATCCCATGTGATCCGCACAACAACCTTATGTAGTAGGTGTTACTATTATCCCCATTTCACAAAAGAAGAAACAGACAGAGAAAGATTATGTGATTTTCACAGGGTCAGATTGCTAGTAAGTGTCTGAGGATAGATTTGCAATTGGGCTTTCTTGATTCCAGGTCCAAAACTCTACTCACTGTATCATTTAGCTGCCATCTATTTAATATAACAATATATAATACTAATATCAATTAATATAATGTATATATAGCATAATTTAACACATTTAATATATTTCACTTTTCCTAAGTAATTAATAAAGCACTGTTATTAAAGACAGCGCTAGGTGCTCAGGACATTAAAGCAAAAATGACCATGTCCTCAAAGAGGACATTCTACTGGGGAGATTATCTCAATTCTATAGGTAAGTCCATATGAAGTATATATAAAGTAAAAGAAAGTAATTTCAAGAGGAAGACAACATAAACTAAAGAAATGAATGGTTAAGCCTTATATAATTCTTTGGGATCCTCCAAGGGAAGACATTCCCTAAAGCTGAAGTCTTGGAACAGCTTGCCTCCTAATGATTTGCTAGTCTCTTGCTCGAGGCAACATGTATCCTAACTAGCTAATATCCAATTGGGTATTGAATGTTGACAGAATCAAACAGACTCATCACCTGACTAAGCCATGGTATATTTTTAACGTGTGCGGAAGAAACTGCAAAAAACACACGACAAAGGCACAAATTGGTGTATCTTTCCATCCCAAAAGCACACAGCTCATTTCAAAAGCCTCTGATCTAAGGGTCACTACAAACTAGAAGCAGTCATGCTTGCTTCTAACCAATTTAATTTGAACTATTCCATCCAGCTTTATTGAATTCTCCCCAATCTTCCAGAGGCAGAAAAGTACTGGTATGCTTAACCATTCAATAAGGTTTTGTTTTAAGCTACACTGGTGTGGTTTTGTTAGATGTGCAGTATCATCTAGTTTAAACATATTGAGCAATCAATTTGAACTTGTTATTGTCATTGGGATTTGAAAATTTAATAAGCAATTACCTGAGCACATTCCTTTATGTTTTTAATTTCTACTGAGATGTTCAATTTCCAAGCCTAAAGCAATCATGCCCTCTAGAATGTTTAATTGAATGAATCCATAACTCTGGTCTGTTCCTGTCTCTATTTTTCAAATATCATGTCTAAAGCTAAGTGATACAGTATCTTTGCAAGGAGTAATCTAAGAAGGAATACAAATTGGAAGGGTCTGGAGTGGATTTTGCTTTTTTTGTGAGATGTGCTTGGAGAAGGATTTTGTCCTCTGCCCCATTTGTAGAAATATAATCACTGGATTTACAGTTGCAAAACGATATTAATCTTTTGCCCCCACAACATAAATCCTAATGTCTTTCATTTAATCTAGAATTGTTGAGAAAATCTCCAGAGAGTCTATATCTGCAGAACCCAATTAACTTAATTTTCTTTACCATTTTCAATTCATGTTAGTTTCTAATCCAATACCTTTCTGGGACCATTTTTTTCCTATTTTCTTTCTGGAGAAAGACCTCAAAGGAGTAGTTGAGCTTTATCCTTGTGTTTTTAACAGAAGAATTCAACAAATTTAACAGAAGAGAAATCTATACTACAATAATTCAAACCAGAGAGTTTTTGCACATTAAATACTGTTTATTTGAACTCCTGCAATGTGACAGTTACCACCTACAGCTGTAGAGGACTGTAGTGCCTCAAGAGTTGAGCCAAGATGGACAATCTGGTTGATACAGTTTATCAGAGATCATTTGGAGTTCCACATAATGACTGAAATTATCATCTCTATTACCCAAACCCAAAAGTTTCTCCATGCAGACGGATCACAGCAATCTGTGCCAACCAAGTCATATAGCCCCAGTTCCATCGTTCTCCACAGATGATAATGCACCAGGTATCAATGCCCTAAATAAAGTAGAGATTTGAGGCTTATACCCATATCATAAAACCAAATTGGGACAGCTTTGGGGATAATCCTAAGAGTACTCTGCTTCACAGATAACACACAGGAGGCACGGGAGGTTTCGGACTCTAGCCTCTAACAGGTTCACTCTTGATCTGGTCAGACAGGAAGGGTATCTTCAGAGGGGTTAATAATTAGCTTTACTCTAGTCTAGTCTTCTCACAAGGGTTGCTGAGCACTAACTCCTACAGCATTCCCTAATCGTCCTTCTCACAGGGGCCAGCAAAAAGGGAGGGGGGCAATTACTCCTATGTCTGGACAGGGTCAATTAAGACAAGCATAGCTTGTGCATTCCCCTAAATCCCCTCAAGCCCCAGTGGGGGATGTTTGAGGCAGGTACATGCATTCCTCTATGCATTACCCATGGTTTCCCCCTGGATTCCTCACTCACTGACCAGGGCCCACTTGCTTTATAGGACAACAGACAAAGAGGGCATCTTAACAACATTAAGTTCACAGGTTAACTTTAGCAATATCGTCATTCCGCACAATTGTAGTAAATATCAATTATGTCACCCTGTACTGTTAATTGAATAGGAAGATCTTTCCCAGCCATTAATAGGCCTATGTGACCTGCTTTGAGCTTGAGTCACGTGGAAGCCTGAGTCACATGAGTCTGAGTCATATGGAACCTGTGGTGGGAGGAGCTAACTGAACAGGTGGAGCAGGGATGGGTGGAGCAGAGTTGAGAGAGAGTGAGGTAGACCTGGGAGAGAGAGCTGGGAGAGCTGAGGCAGAGCAGCTAGCTTGAGTGAGAGATAGGACAATTTTGCCTAAGGGAGCTTATTTGTGGGGAGGTCTGATGGAGGGAAGGCTTGGGGATGGCAGTGCTCCCTGCATTGGTAATGTGTACAAACTTCTTTGTTACTATGGTGGATTTGGTTTTCTGGTATATGAATAAATATCTTGGTTTCATCTTTGAGGAAGAGAGTCTGTTATATTTTGTGATTCAAACCTGAAAATATGACTGCATATTCACAGCAGCTGCTGTGGGTATGGAATTGGCGAAATACAGCCCTATGTCTCATGGTGCAGCCTCAGTACGACTGCCTATCACTGATTCTGGGAATTACTATCTAGATCCTTGGGGCTATTCTGGGACTTATTATCTAACACCTGGAAACTCTTCATTTCCATGGCTATGAATCCTAAGAAACTGAACTCTAAAACAGACAACAAAATCCTCCTTACATACATACTCTCAAACCTATAATTTGCTTTGGCTTAGGAGTAATGGATCTAGAGTCAGAGAAATTAACTTGGATTCAAATTTCAGCCACTGATGTAATTATTTGTGTTAATATCAGTCATTTCACAAGCTGATCATTACTCTTTTATAAATCAGCCTTTTAGCTTCTACTCTACTGCCATATAATATATATGTTGTTATTTAACTTTTCATGTGTGTCAGTATTATTGATCCATGTAGATTTTGAATTTCTTGGAGTACATTTTGTGCTTTTTTGCATTTACCAAGAAGCCTTCTGATTATCTCTATGAGGGATATATATATATATGCTTTCCAAAAGTATTTACTTCCATATATGTTGGATATAATAGAGTACAAATGGAAAGCAGCTCCATGTAGACTTTGAGGTCCCCCAGATTCTATAGTTTGAGCATGATATTGCATTCATTTGATAAAGGCTTGGGATATAAGAGTCTCATTAATGATATCTATAATAATTTTAAAAAGTTCACTCTAACTAGCTACACAAGAAAGACTAAGTGGATGAATAATGTGTGTTACCAGACTATAATGCACAGAGAAAGGGAAAGCTAATACAGATAGTACATCAGAATATCTATTATTATATAGACATTATAGTTGGACAATGAACTAGACACCGAATTGAATGAAGCATACTAGATTCTATTTAGGAAATTGTGTAGTTATTTAAAAAATCCCAAGTTTCTCCTGGAAACAAGAATTTATCATTTTCAACAACAGCAACAACAAGAAGCATCCTTTCATTCTCTATGGTCACAAATCTTGGAATACCACTGTTTCTACATAATCAAAATTCCAGGTAACCCAAAGAGAAATAGATAGATATTAGACAAAATAGACTATAATGTATTACCAAAGAGTGGTGCCTGAGGTGTGATATAAAAGATATCATTTGACAAATCCAATTGGAAAGAGTCTGGGTCAAAATCCAAGGATAACGGATGGATGGTACCAGTACTGCATTGGTATTTAAAGGATGTTAAAAGACCTAAATGTCCAATGCATTGGATAGATCCTCTATAGAGGATATATGGAAAAGATGGACAAAATTTGCACAAAATAAGAAAGTGTAATGGGTTATGGTCTACACTGATGCAGGAGGTACCCTCATGGATGAGATCAAAGACCAAACACTGAAAAAGTATTCTATCTTTGCACCTATAATAAAACTATTGATATAACAGGTACTCAAATATCTTGCATGGATTGTGAGTAGTGATGATAGAAAGCAATTATTATAAAAAATGTGAAAGAAGCTCTTGTTTTAAGAGCATTAGATTGGGAGTGAGGATACCTAGGTTCTAATTTCAGTCCTGTCTTTAACTATGTTGGTCAGCACTTATTAAGCACCCACTAGTATAGGCCATAGAAAGGCAAAAACATACTTCCTACTTTCAAGGAGCTCATAGTGCAATGAGGGAGACAACATATAATCAGCTGTGTATAAGACAAATACAGAATAAACAGGAAATAATCTTTGAGGAAAGACATTAAAATTAAGGAAACTGGGAAAGACATGGAAGGTAGGATACTAGCTGGGATTTGAAGGAAGCCAGTGTAATGACTAGAAAAGTGGAACTTCTTGTTGTCCTTTGTTTTGTTTGGAGTGCTTCTCAGCACTAAGGCAATCAAGTGCCTTTGACTGAGTCTTGCCTTTGTTTGTAGGAAGGCACACACCTTTTTGCTAGTTAGGTCAGGAGAGGTCTGAAACCCTCAAGAGGTGTGAAACTCTCAAGAGGTGTGAAGCACTCTGACCCTGAAGAGGTATATATGTGTATATATGTGTGTGTGTGTGTGTGTGTGTGTGTGTGTGTATACATGCACACACACACATACACATACACATACACACACACACACACACACACACATATATATATACTTTGAGGTTTGTATTTTGTTTGGGGCTCACTCATTGGAAGAGTGTTGGTGTAGAGACTCTGGGTAGTCATTAAGGAACCCCCCCAGCTTTGAAAACCCAGATGTTGGCACTTCTCTCTCTGGTAACTATATATTTATAGCTTTGGTCAGACAGCTAGAAGCCTGTCTGTTGATTTGTGTTATTTGCTCTGTTTATATTTTCTCTGTTTTCAATTTCTGTTTGTATTTGCTCTGAAGTTCAAAGTGCTGACTTTTCCCCCTGAACTAAGTAAATGACATATTTTTGTTTGATTAAAGTGGGATTGTAAACCCCTTAAAATTGCTTTCCTTAGAAAAGCAGACCAAGGTACCTGTGCTAGCCTCCCTTCTGTGTCGTTTAGTTGTTGGTCTTTTATCCCCACAACAGGTACTAGCAACATTGTTGTTACTGCCAGGCAAGCCAAAACACAGGGACATGGAGAGAAAGTGTTCCAGGCATGGAGACAACCAATGAAAACCATGTGAAGTTGAGCATGTCCCAGAGTAACATCAAAATCAAAAGTTCAGAGGTCAAATACCAGCTCTGCTATTTGCTCCCTGTGTGAATTTGGTCAACTCACTTAAGCACTCGAAGTCTCATTTTCATTATCTATAAAATGAGAGAGACTAAATGAGATCTTAGTCTCCTTCCAGCTCTAAACCTATGATACATTGACTTTCCCTGTCTGTGCCTCAATTTCCTCATTTGCAATATGAAGATGCCTTTAGATGGTCTCTACCATGTGTCCCTGCTAGTTTTTTATTTTAAAAAAATCAATAATCTTTTAAAATTTTCAGTTGTTGAATTTTGGACTCATTGGACATGTCACTGTCTATGTAGGTAGTGCTTCATCTTTTAACTCATATCATTTGTAGGAGCCTCTGTATGACAGGACAGTTTGTCCTTAGCCCAAGGTCAGAGTACGTTTCTTCTAGAGAGTAACATTCACAGGCAAAATAGATGCTCTGAGTACCTGTTAGACTGCCTATCAGAAGATAGGAACTCAATATCAGTTTGTTGCTGATAGTTACCCTGTATGATGTCCAGAAGAAGGACTACTGGGCACTAGAGGGCTATATAGAAAAACACAAAATCAAAAGATTGAATTAAAGTTGAGAGGAGGGTAAATTATAGGTTAAGAAATATAGACTAGCCTGTCAAAAAGCATCTGTGCTCTGGGGGATAAAAAGTTTGTCTAGATATAAAATCAGAAAAAAATACTCTTCTTCTGTGGTATAGGTATGATCAGAGGGATAGAGAGCTTGTCTTTCACAGCAGAAAATCAATGGCAGTATGAATTTTTAAAAACATGTTCAGGCTATTCTTTACACTCAACTTGAATATTGTGTTTCTATATTCAAAGCTCAACGAAGCATGCCTTTCCCCACATGACCCTCTAAATCTTAAACACTAAATCTCATTCTTATAATGATAAACTATGTGTTTTCCCTTTGCCTCCCTTGATGCATTTTCCTCTGAAAAGAAATAGAAATCAAATCTCCACATTGTCAATAGCATAAAGTTTCTATGTCACCAAAAGGGAGAAAATGAAGATGGATTTCATTTAACTGTGGAGCTGCATAACACAGTCAATATAGAGGTACACTTTTTAATTTTTTGTTACATGAATAAATGCCTCCCCCTCCCCAGTGCTCCTAAATGAAAAGGGACTATAAAATCTTATATCAGAGTTATTAAGGTAAGACAATAGGAAGACATAGAAATTAATTTTATTGAGGTAAATCTTTGAAACTATCATGATATTTTAAAGAATAATCTAAAATAACTTTATCATCCCCCTCGAAAAAATAGTGCCTTCCTAGGGTGAATTACCAAAAAGAAAATTGAGAAACCCTACTTTCACACACAATTACTTTGAGACAAATTTTTTTTAAGTTAGATATCTTACAGTACATTGGGAGCTGGCCTCAGAAGACCAGAGTTTCAAGCCCTACTTCTGAAACATATGAATGGCCAACCACTCCAGTATCTTTGCCAAGAAAACCCCATGGACAGTATGGTCCACAGGGTTCTCTATCCCACAACTGAATGACCAAACAACAGTATATGCCAGGCACTGTGCTAAATGCTGGGGATACAAAGAAAGGCAAGAGACAGTCCTTGCCCTTGAGGAGTTCACCATCTAATAGGGAAGACAACACATAAACAACTATGTACAAACAACTTATACAAAAGACAAATATAAAATAATCAACAGAGGAAGACTTTTGGAAGATCATGCAACCAGTTAATGGTGGGGTCAAGACTAAAAAGCAGGCTTCCTGTTTGCTCATTGAGCACTGTTTTCATTATACCAGCAATATGGTTCCAGACTCTCCCTCAGTTAAAGGGAATTATTAATTTCACTGCTTGATTTTTTTATTTATTAGCGAGACAGAGTGAAATTAACTTTTTAACAGGTAGCTTTTATTCAAACAGAAGTTCATTTCTTCTTTTTTAACTTTTCTTAAATACTTAAAAAAACAACTTTGTGACTTCATTGAAAAGACCAGAAGAAAAAGTATCTATACAGATGCATGCCAGATAGCTACCTGTTCTGGGTCATCATTTCTTTTCCTTATTACTTAAGAGCAAAAAAGGACTCTATTTCAATTCTAGAAGTGGGAAAATAGACTTAATTATTAATACTGGTAACCAAGAAAATATTATTTATCTTTCCTTTAATTAGGTGGTTTTTAGTCTACATTTGAATGTTGCTTTAAAAACTAATTTCTGATTCACTGACATTTTTTTTCAATAAACAAAATAGCTCTGCTAACCTTTCTCATATGTACAGTTTCCATTTATTTATACTACAAGAGGGTGTGATCAATTAAGTGAATAGGTTCCATTGCTTTGTGGTTAATAAAGGAGTTGATATCCTAAAATATACACATATACCAAAAAAGAGAGGCAAAATCAGAGTAAGATTTATGGGATAGAGAACAGAAGGAAAATTGTTTATCCAAAGAGATCACAGCCTTGAAAAAAAGCTTTAATAATCTTGGCAGGGTTGATTCCAATTCCCTTGCTCTTCTGAAAGAAAGAGAACCTGTCTAGAACAGATTACAGATGTGAATAATGGTGGGTTTTTTGGTGTCTATATCTATGTGTGTGTGTGTGTGTGTGTGTGTATGTATACACATATACTGACACACACACGTATATATTTAGATACGTGTGTGTATATATGTATATATATATATATATATATATATATATATGCTTACCACCTATGTTTACCTATCTCCTTCAATATTATTACTGATAAGCTGGAATTTTGGGAATGGCTACTTGATAAAGACAATAGATGAGAAAAAGAGATTAGTTATTATTGAGAGATTAGTGTGTTCCATTGAAGCACTCCTATTTTCCCCAAATAATGAGTGAACAACATCGAGAAAGCAAAGCCCCCACCTTCAAACAATGTGTCTAGGCTGAGCAACCAGATTTCTCCACATAGAGAGAATCTTTTCCTTTCAGCATAAAGCTCCAGTGAATAAAAATAAGTGTTTACTCTTTAGCTGTATTTATTTTCCACTACTTGCCCAGTTGAAATGGTGCTAATATGCCCCAGAGGGCATTGCTTCTGTCAATTACAGCAGAAGTAGCAGCAAGAGCTTTATGAGGTGTATCAGTCTGGTTGTAGGTGGGTAAGCTCAAGGGCCCTGGAGACTTATCCGGGAGACTTTAAATTCAGAAGCCAGATGGTAGGAAGTAAGTCAATTTATTTATCTATTTAAATTTATTTTTCATGTTCTTCTTATTTTGAACTTGACAAACATCAACAAGACTGAACATTTCCATGCACAAAAAATAAAAAGTAACTTTCATATAGGTCTCTAAAATTAACAAAATATTTAAAATTATTTATCTCTCTTGGTCTTCACAAGAATCCTGTGAGAATCCTATTATTATATCCTTTTTACAGATGAGGAAAGTGAAGATGAAAATAGTTAAATTATTTTCCCAGAGTCATACATCTAATAAGTATCAAAGGCAGTTTTTGAATTCTGGTTTTCTTGCTTCTAAATCCAATTCTCCATACACGATACTCCCTGGCTGCCTAAAACATGAAAAAGAGTACTGTGTACAAAACCTCAAATCTTGTTATGTGCAGCTTTGTTGTTGTTTTTAAGTATATACTAAATTAAGCATGATAATTCTAAAAGTTGCCTGATTTGCCTTTGTTTTCCTGTAAACCTCCTTATGTTCCCTTCTGTGAAGCTTCAAAATAGTTCATTTGCACTCTTTTATTTCTTCCTTTTTTATTTTTTAAATCATCATCACTAACTTATCTCTCCTGTGCTATACTCCCCCTCTAAGAACATAAAAATAATTTTCAAAATCTCTTTCTTATAATAACTTATAAGTTACCTCAAGTGGATCCAAATTTGGTGTGGATCCACAACTGAAAAATTCATTTGGAACCCTTACTTCATTAACTTTCTGCCAATCAAGAGGTAAGAAGCATGATTCATCCTTGGTCTTCTGGAATTGAATTTGGTCAGTGCCTTGATCAGCGCAGGTTTTCAGAACTGTTTCTCAAAGTTGTTTTTCTTTAAAATGTTTTGATACATAGATTGCTTTACTGGTTTTGTTAGTTTCACTCAGCATTGTTTCACATTAATATCCGTAGTCATCTGTGAATCCATCTTTTTTTTTAATTTCTAAAAACATAATAACACTTCATGTGCCATAACTTTTTAATCCATTCCCCAAATGATAGGAACCCCTCCAGTTCTTCACAACAAAAATTGCTTCTATGAATATTTTTAATATAGGTTCTTTCCCTTTTGTTGATCTCTTTGAGGTTCATATCTGATAGTGCTATTGCTGGGTCAAAAGGTATACAAATTTCAGTAAACTTTTGGGCATTGTGCCAAAAAATGATAAAAGGTGATAATAATTCACAACTGCACCAGAAGTTTATAGCTGTGCCTGCCATCCTACATCCCCTCCAAAAATTGTCATTTTGTTTTGTTTTGTTTTTGTTTTGTTTGTTTTCTGTCATCTTTAAAAATCTGATAACTGTGTAATGGAACCTCAGTTTTGTTAAAATTTGAAATTTTTTCTTACTAGTGATTTGAAGCACTTTATCCATATGGTTGTTGAGAGCTTCCTTTTATCCTTCTTTTTTTTTTTTCAAATATGTATTGTTTATTTTGTTTTTTAGTTTACAACACTCAGTTCCACAAGTTTTTGAGTTCCAAATTTTCTCCCTCTCCCTTCTCCCTCCCCCGCTCCAAGACAGCATGTGATCTGATATAGGTTCTACATATGCCTTCACATTAAACTTATTTTTCAAAAAATCAAGTTGTAAAGAAGAATTATAACCAATGAAATGAATCATGAGAAAGATAAAAACAAAATCAAAAAATGAAATAAAGAGGGAGCACAAGGTATGCTTCAATCTGCATTCAGACTCCATGATTCTTTCTCTGGATGTAGATAACTCTTTCCATCATGAGTCTTTTGGAGCTGTCTTAGTACCTTGCATTGTTGAGAAGAGCCAAGTCTATCAAAGTCCTCACAGAAGCAATGTGTCTATGGTTGTGTACAATGTTTTCCTCATTCTGCTCCCCTCACTCAGCATCAGATCCTGTAAGTTTCTCCAGGTTCTGATGAAGTCCATCTGCTACGCATTTCTTATAGCATAATAGTATTCCACTGCATTCATATGCCACAATTTGTTTAGCCATTCCCCAACTGATGGGTATCCTCTTGATTTCCAGTTCTTTGCCACCACAACAAGAACTGCCATAAATATTTTTGTACATATGGGTCCCTTTCCCCCTTGTATGATTTCTTTGGGATATAGCCCTAAAAGTGGTATTTCTGGATCAAAGGGTATGCACATTTTTTATAGCTTCTGAATTGTAAACTGTGACATGTGACTCTCTCTGTCTCTTTCTCTGTCTCTCTGTCTCTCTCTCCCCTACCCCAGTATAGGAGACAAAATCAGAAACAGGAAGTATGAGAATTCACAGTACTCTTGTTGCATCACAGGGGACAAAATGGTAGCACAAACTGAAGGTAACATGTTGCATTGGGGGAGGAAAACAGTGCTAACTCTAGTATGGGGGCCACATTAAGGCATCCGCACTGTTGGTGAAAGCTTATATAAACATTTTCCCCTGGCACAATGGAAATACTTGTCTCAGCATAGGAAAGTAGAGAGAAAGGTTCTAGAGTAGAGAGACTATCAGGCACCAGTGTGGGCACCTAGGTTGGAGGGTTGAGAAATGTCATTACCTAGGACAATTCTCAGACCCTGGCATAAGCAGTAGGTCCAAGAAAGCAATAAAGCTAGAATCATCAACAGTGGACAAACAGATCCGAGAACCATCTCCATAGTAACCATAATTGAATCCATGGGTGCTGATAAGACCATTGATATTCAGTCATTTTCAGTCATGACCAACTCTTTATGACCTCATTTGAGGTGTTCTTAGCAAAGGTATTGGACTGGTTTCCCGTTCTCTTCTCCAGCTAATTTTATAGATGAAGAAAATAAAGGAAACAGAGTGACGTGACTTGCCCAGGGTCACACAGATAGTGTCTGTGGCCAGATTTGAACTCAGGAAGATTTCTTCTTTCCTTTAGACCCAGTGATCTGCACCACCTAGCTCCTGAAATAGTACAGAGGTGGAAGAGAAGAGGTCCCAGAACAGGGCAGTGGAAAACATCTCTAGATTTTGGGTGAGATCTGGATAAAGATCCTTTTCATGCTTCTCTTGATTCTTGTGTTTGAAAGTCAAATTTTCTATTCAGTTCTGGTCTTTTCACTGAGAAAGCTTGAAAGTCCTCTATTTTATTGAAACTCCATATTTTCCCTTGGAACATGATATTCAGTTTTGCTGGGTAGGTGATTCTAGGTTTTAATCATAGCTCCCTTGACCTCCGGAATATCGCATTCCAAGCCCTTTGATCTCTTAATGTAGAAGCTGCCAGATCTTGGGTTATTCTGATTGGGTTTCCACAATACCCAAATTGTTTCTTTCTGGCTGCTTGCAGTATTTTCTCCTTGATCTGGGAGCTCTGGAATTTGGCGACAATATTCCTAGGAGATTTCTTTTTGGGATCTATTTGAGGAGGCGATTGATGGATTCTTTCAATTTCTATTTTGCCCTGTGGCTCTAGAATATCGGGGCAGTTCTCCTTGATAATTTCTTGAAAGATGGTATCTAGGTTCTTTTTTTGATCATGGCTTTCAGGTAGTCCAATAATTTTTAAATTATCTCTCCTTGATCAATTTTCCAGGTCAGTGGTTTTTCCAAGAAGATATTTCACATTGTCTTCCATTTTTTCATTCCTTTGGTTCTGTTTTATAATATCCTGATTTCTCATAAAGTCACTAGCTTCCACTTGCTCCAATCTAATTTTTAAAGTAGTATTTTCTTCAGTGGTCTTCTGGACCTCCTTTTCCATTTGGCTAATTCTGCCTTTCAAGGAATTCTTCTCCTCATTGGCTTTTTGGAGCTCTTTTGCCATTTGAGTTAGTCTGTTTTTTAAGGTGTTGTTTTCTTCAGTGTATTTTTCAGTATTTTTTTGGGTCTCCTTTAGCAAGTCATTGACTTGTTTTTCATGGTTTTCTCGCATCCTTCTCATTTCTCTTCCCAATTTTTCCTCTACTTCTCTAACTTACTTTTCCAAATCCTTTTTGAGTTCTTCTATGGCCTGGGGCCAGTTCATGTTTTTCTTGGAGGCTTTTGTTGTAGGCTCTATGACTTTGTTGTCTTCTTTAGGCTGTATGTTTTGGTCTTCTTTGTCACCAAAGAAAGAATCCAAAGTCTGAGACTGAATCTGGGTGTGCTTTCACTGCCTGGCCATATTCACAACCAACTAACTTGACCCTTGAGTTTTTCAGTGGGGTATGACTGCTTGTAGACTAACGAGTTCTATGTTCTACGTTTGGGGGGGGAGGTGCCAGCTCTGTCAGACCTGCACTACTCCTTCCCCAAGAACCCCCAGTTCGGACTGGACTTAGATCTTCAGCAGGCTGTTGCACTCGTGCTCTGTTCCGCCACTTAATTCCTCCCACGAAGTGGGCCTGGGGCCAGAAGCAGCAGCAACTGTAGCTGCCCCACCTCCGCTGCCCCCGGGGCTGGAAGCTGAACCCTGAACTCCTTCCACTCCCGCAGCTTTTCCCACTAACTTTCTCCGCAGTCTTTGGTGTTTGTGGGTTGAGAAGACCAGCAACTGCTGCAGCTCATCGACAGAGGGCATCAGGGCCCGCTCCTCCTGGCTCCTGGTTTCTTTGGTCCACACCACTCAGGCTGGGCTCTGCTCCACTCCATTCCCGGCTCCCAGCTCCGTGTGGGATAGACCTTACCCAGAGACCATCCAGGCTGTCCTGGGTTGGAGCCCTGCTTCCCTCCGCTGTTCTGTGGGCTCTGCCGCTCTAGAATTCATTCAGAGCCATTTTCTATAGGTTTTTGGAGGGACTCGGCAGGGAGCTCAAGCTGGTCCCTGCTTTCCAGCTGCCATCTTGGCTCCTTCTCATTTCTGTTCCCAATTTTTCCTCTACTTCTCTAACTTGCTTTTCCAAATCCTTTTTGAGCTCTTCCATGGCCTGGGACCAGTTCATGTTTTTCTTGGAGGCTTTTGGTATAGGCTCTTGCACTTTGTTGACTTCTTTAGGCTGTATGTTTTGGTCTTCTTTGTCACCAAAGAAAGAATCCAAAGTTTGAGACTGAATCTGGGTGTGTTTTCGCTGCCTGGCCATATTCCCAACCAACTAACATGACCCTTGAGTTTTTCAGTGGGGTATGACTGCTTGTAGACTAAAAAGTTTATCCCATTCTTATTTCCTTGTTGAGTTTAATGTAGTACACCAAATTCTTTATGCTTTTGTGAGTTTTTTCAATCTTTCTTTGTCATTGTTCTTATACTGATTACAAATTTAGAAAGTCATTTAACTTATATGTGCCTTAATTTTTTTTTTCAAATGCAAAAATTGTACTCTATAACCTCTAGGATTCTTTTCAGCTCTAAATGACCTTATGAACCATTCTTTGACATAAGATTTTATACATGAGTTTATATTTTAAATGAATCTTGCCCTTGGTTGCCAATCTTTCCATTAGATAAGTAGTTCAAGTGTTTCATGACTGTGGTGGTCATTAGATTTTTTTTTACTTCTCCCTAAAAAAGGCCCATCTTTTTTAACATGAATATTCTTCTATTATTGATATATTGTCATCATTCATGGAATATTGGAGTCTCTGGAAAAATATAATTGTTGATCATGAAAAGGGCAATGAAAAATTATAAATGAGAAAGATGAGCCATATACAAAATAAGCACAGCACAGAAGAAATGGTGTGAATGAAATGATGAATCAAATACAAAGCCAAATAAAATGAAGTGATCACATGATGAGATCAAGGGATGAACATTGGATAATCCAGTTGCTCTATTATTATCCTCAAGATTTCAAGTGAAAGTGAGGAAAGTCTCCAACATTTTCAGTATAATCCATCTATGCTGAAATGATGAGAAGACAAGGACAACATTCACACAGGATGGAAAGGCATGGATGAAGTATGATCTGCATTGATGGAGGGAATACTCACATCAGTGATATCATGGATATGTTTGAATATTTAATAAGTATAAATCATTTACCACAGTGTCTGCCCCATAAGTATTGTAAAAATGCTCGTTATCATTATTAACTATTATTCCAGGTACAAAGCTCTTTTTGCCCAAGCTTGGCTCAGGCCAGGCCAGTGTTTTAGGTCCCTTTTTGTAAATGGTCCATAACAAAAGAAAGTTTACTTAGCAATGAAATGTAAAGGCTATTCAACAAGGATATAATATTGATCCAAATTATTGCCTTTACATTTGCCATGGTAGATACCAGTCGGTCCTGAAAGGGGGAGGAGTTCACCCCTTATGTACTGGCTTTTGTATTTAGGTGATTGAAAAGTTATGACAATGGTTTGAGTATTTTTTCCCTAGATCAATTCCTTTTTAAGGATAATTTCAATACCTTTTAAGGGAAAATTAGCCTAATTTGATTGGCGGAAGATGTTACTTTTATGATACTGAATTATGGATCTGTTTTTGTTTGCACAACTTACATGAGGCATTACCCCTACGTGGGTAAACCAAAAATCAGTGTGGGAAAAGAAGCATTCTTTAAAACATACAGACACACATGTACATATATAATACATATATGTGTGTGTATATATATATATATGTATATATATATATATCTAGTGTTCTATATCTTTGTTCTTAAATAATTTTGTATTTCCCCACTTACATATAAAAACAATTTTAAGCATTCATTAAAATTTGTGTTTCACATTCTCTCCTTTCCTCCCTCTCCTCACCCTTTCCTAAGACAGTAAGCAACTGGATATTGGGTATACAAGCATAATCATGTAAATCTCCATATTAGCCATTTTCTGGAAGAAAATTCAGAAATAATGGATGAAAAAGAGATGAAGGAAAGAAAAAATAGAAAGAAAGAAGGAAGGAAAAGAGAAAGAAAGATGGAAGGAAAAGGAAAGAAAGAGAAAGAAAGGAAGGAAGAAAGAAAGAAAAAAAGAAAGAATGAAAGAAATAAAGAAAAGAAGGAATGAAGGAAGAAAGAAAGAAAGGAAGGAATGAAGGAAGAAAGAGAAAGGAGGAAGGAAGGAAGGAAGGAAGGAAGGAAGGAAGGAAGGAAGGAAGAAAGAAAGAAAAAGAAAGTGAAAATAGTATGCTTCAGTCTGTTTTCAGACTTCATCATTTCTTCTGCTCCAGACAGATAGCATTTTTTATCATGAATCCTTTGGTACTGTCTTGGATCATTACATTACTGAAAATAGCTAAGTCACTCACAGTTGTTCATACACAGAATATTGCTTTTACTGTGTACAATGTTCTCTTGGTTCTTCTCACTTCACTCTACATCAGTTCACATAAGATTTTTCTGAAAGCATTCTACTTGTCATTTCTTACAGCACAATAATTTTCCATTATTTTCATATACCACAACTTGTTCAGCCATTCCCTATTAATGCACATCCCTCAATTTTCAATTTTTAGCCACTACAAAAAAGAGCTGATATAAACACCCTTGCACAAATAGGTTTTTTATGGGATACAGACTTAGCAGTGGTATAGCTAGACCAAAGAGTATGCACACTTTTATAGCCCTTTCAACATAGTTCCAAATTGTTCTCCAGCATGGTTGGATCACTTTGCAACTCTACTATCAGTTTATTATATAACTATATTTTGTTTCAATAGTCTACCAAGTAGATGTCAATTCCTTTCATGTATATTGCATTATAAAACTATATTTTGTTTCATTAATCTACCAAGTAGATGCCAATTCCCTCCATAGAACCTTTTCTTTGCAACTAAACTACTACTTCTTCAATTCAACTCACCTTAAATAACCAGAATAAATATCTTTCAATGGACAATAATTAATGTTCAAACATTAATATCCCAAACCTGCATTTTGGTTGAATGCAAAATTATTTAATTAAAACCTATCTATTCCTTTCCTTTGGTTTTGAGTAATGAGTTTCTAAGCAGGACCATGAATAAATATTTTAGGTGTTGAATATCCATTTTCTTCCTATGCACATGCAAGTGACATGGTTATTTGTATCAATTCTGAAAGGAAGACATATTAGACAACCACTGATCTAAAAAAGATCTGTAGATGTTCTTGGATTGGAAGCATAATATAAATGAGTTGTATAATTTGGCAACTGAAAAAGTTATATGATCTTGTTCTGTGTTGACATGTGTAACTTCTAGGAATAAAGAGATATTACTTCTACTCTGCATTACTCAAAATAGTCCTATAGGATGGTGGACAGTTCTGGTCATTATAGTTCAAGAAGTACATTAATAATCTGTAGAGCACCCAGAGAAGGGCAACCATGATGATAGAAGGTTTTGAGATCATTTTATTCAACAGTTAATTGAAGGAGCTGTTTAACCTGAAAAAGAGAAGAATGGTGGGGGTAGGGAGAGGAAAGGGGGCTTGCCAGTCATGTTTAAGTATTTTAAAGGTTGTCATATGGAAGAGGGATTAAACTTTTTCTATTTGGCCTCAGAGAGTAGAACATGAACAATGGTTGGAAGCTGCAGAGGCAAGTTTAGGCCTGCTGCCAGAAAACATCTCTTAACAATTATATTCAAAAATTGGAATGTGGTATTTAAGAAGGTAGTAAGTTTCTCATTATTTGAGACTTTCAAGCAAAGGGCGCATAACTATTTGTTGGATATGATATAATGGGCATGAGTGCATTTTGGGGTATGAGTTTGATGTTATGACCACTAGGAATCCTCCTGGATCTAAAATTCTGGGCTTCTCTATTGCCCTTGGTTGCCACATCTTTCCGTTGATAAGTGGATCAAGTGTTTCATGGCTATGGTGGTCATGAGTTTTTTTTTCTTTTCCTTGAAAAAGGTCCATCATTTTAATATAAATATTCTTCTAGAATTAATATATTAAAATGATTCATAGAATGCCTTTTGACCTATTGAATTTCATTTGACATTTACAATTCTAATAAACATGATCATTTGATTTCATAAGCCACAACAGATTACAAGCAGCAAACTGAACAAAGTGGGGAAAGCTCAGGAAGTGTCATCACCAGACTAGCACCAACATGGTGGATCTTCTTTCTTTCTTTACTCATTTATTTGTATTAATTTATTTTGGGCATTTTTTTCCTTTTAAATTGTGAATTCCAGATTCTCTCCCTCCCCTCCGCCTAATCCACTAAGAAGGCAAACTATATGATATCAATTATACATGTGAAAGCATGCAAAATATATTTCCATATTTGCCATCACAGAAAAAGATAAAAAAAAAGGAAGTGAGAAAACCATACTTCAGTTTGCACTTAGAATTCATTAGTTCTCTCTCCGGAGGTGGAGAGCATGTTTTTTTCTTCATGAGTTATTTGGAATTGCCTTGGATCACTGTTTTTATTGATCAGGGTAGCCAAGTCTTCATCTTTACAACATTGCTCCTACTATGTAAAATGATCTGCTGGTCCTGCTCACTTTGCATCACTTTATATAGGTCTTGCCATGTTTGTTTGTTTGTTTGTTTTTTCTAAAAGTACTCCCTCCCCCATCATTTTTATAGCATCATAGTACTCCATCACAATCACATGCCACAGCTTGTTCAACCATTCCCCAATTGATGAGCATCACCTGAATTTCTAATTTTTGCCACCATAAAAAAGAGCTGATATAAATAATAAATAGGCCCTTTCACTTTTCCTTTGACCTCTTTTAGGCACACCTAGTAGTAATATTGCTAGATCAAAGGGTATGCACAAATTTATAGCCCTTTAGGCACTGTTCCTGATTGTTTTTCAGAATGGGTGGACCAGTTTGCTATTCCACTAACAATTCATTAATCTATTTAATTTTCTCTCATCCCTTCCAGCATTTGTCATTTTGGATAAGTGTGAGGTGGTACCTCAGAGTTATTTTAACTCACTTTTCTCTAATCAATAGTGGTTTAGAGCATTTTTCAATATAGCTATAGATAGTTTTGATTTCTTCTTCTGAAAATTGCTTGTTAATATTCTTTGACCATTGAGCAATTAGGGAAATGGCCTTTATTTTTATAAATTTTATTCAGTTTCCTTTATATTTGAGAAATGAGGTCCTTATCAGAGAAACTCGTTATATTTTTTTTTAAAATATTACTTCATCGTTTATGATATCTTTTAGCAAAATGTAGTTTCCCTGATACCTCTTTCAATTTGGTCTATTTTTATTTTTGCTTTGTCTAAGACCATGACTGCTACCCTAGCCCGCTTCACTTAAGATGCAGCATAATAAATTCTGTTCCAGACCTTTATTTCAACTCCATGTCTTTTTTCTGTCCTAAGTGTTTCTCTTGTATACAACATATTGGTGGATTCTAGTCTCCAAACCATTCTATTTCTGTTCTTCACGTTAACTCATCCCATTCACATTCATAGTTATGATCAATAACCATGCATTTCCCTCCAGCCTATTTTTCTTTGTTTATCCTTCTCTTGTTCTTTTTATCCTGTCCTTCTTTAAAAGTCTGTCTTGCTTCCCACCAATGCCCCCCAAATCTTCCCTCTTCTTTGTTATGCCCACTCATATCTCTTATTCCCTTCCCCTCCTATCTCCTTATTGGGTAAGGTAGATGTCTCTACCTGAGTATATGTGTGGAGTCTGTCAGAGATACAGGAGGAAACAGTGTACCACTGGCATGCTGAACTGCACCAGACCACACCAAAGCTGAAGCAGCTGCGGAAATCAGCCCGAAATCCAGACTGGGAGAACTGTGAGCATGTGAAACTAGTGGTGATCCCCAGGCCTCCCAACCCAGGACAGGAGTCTGTCAGAGCTACAGGCAGTAGCAGCACAGTGCTTGAGGCTGCAAGAACAACTACTCCAGAGGCTTGCAACCAGTAGTCTAAAGATTGGAACGCGCCTTCTTGAACTTCCGTGAGCCATGATGTCCGGCTAAAATGGCTCTCATCCCTCCCTCCCTCCCTAACCGAGATAATACATACTCCTTCTGGAGAAACTTTGAAGTAGAAGAGCCAGAAGTGGTGATTCAGTAGCCTTTTAGCTTGAGAAGTTGTGGAGAGGGCCCTTATGGTGGTAGAGGAAGGAGACTAGTGCAGGACAGTGGGAGTTCCTGAACCTCAGGAGGGTGGAGCCAGCAATTGTCAACACCAGACCTCAGACATGCCTTTGCACAGCCAGGGGAAGTGGCAGACATCAGACATCAGCACAGAAAAAGGCTGTACCAGAGCACTAAGGGAAGAGAAGACTTCCAGCAGCCAAACCACCCTCCCCCACACCTCATGAAACTATAGGCCATAACATACAAAGCCAATGACTATAGCCACAATTCACAGAACAAGAAGCCTGGGACAGAGTCCCCTGAACCCCAGATGGAGAAATCCACTTTAAATCCAGGAAAAAGTTAACAAACATGAAGAATTGAAGGAAACTGAGGACTACTGATTCCTTTTATGGAGACAAGGAAGATCAAAATACCATTTCGGAAGAGGACAGTATGGAGACTATACCCACATCTGAAACCTCAAAAGGGACTGTGAACTGGTCTCAAGCCCAAAAAGCATTCCTCAAAGAGCTCAACGAAGATTTTAAAAATCAAATTAGAGAGGTAAAAGAAAAAATGGAAAAAAATTCACCAATGAAAACAAAGCTTTAAAGAATAAAATTGGCAAAATGGCTAAGGAGATTCAGAATCCAGTTAGAGAAAATGTCACCCTGAAAAGTAAAATAAACCAAATGGAAAAGGAGGCCCAGAAGCAAAATGAAGACAATTCATTAAAAATTAGAATTGAGCAAGTAGAAGCTAATGACTCTATCAGGCATCAAGAGTCAGTCAAACAAAATCTAAAGAATGAAAAAATAGAAGGAAACATGAATATCTAATTAGAAAAAACAACTGGCCTGGAAAATAGATGCAGCCGAGATAATCTAATAATTATTGGTCTACCAGAATGTCATGAGGAAAAAAAGAGCCTGGACAGTATCGTCCAAAAATTATTAAGGACAACTACCCTGAGGTCCTAGAATCAGAGGGCAAAATAGTCATCAAAAGAATCCATTGATCACCCCCTGAAAGAGATCCCAAATTGAAAACTCCAAGAAATATTATAGCCAAATAACAGAATTCTCAGGTTAAGGAGAAAATACTGCAGGCAGCCAGAAAGAAAAAATTCAAATACTGTGGAACTACAGTCAGGATCACATAGGATCTTTCAGCTTCTATATTAATTGACAGGAGAAATTGGAATATGATATTCCAAAAGGCAAAGGAGCTTGCACTACAACCAAAGATCAACTACCCAGCTAAATTAAGCATAATTTTTCAGGCGAAGAGATGGATATTCAATGAAATAAGAGAATTCCAGATCTTCCTAATGAAAAGGATCAATGGAAAATTTGATCTTCAACAAAGCTCAAGAGAGAAATAAAAAGGTAAACAGGGGGAAAAACCTTGTTAATCAATAAGGACATTTGTATCCATACATAGGATTATATTGTTTTATATATGTTTTATATGTATATATACATATATGCATATATATGTCAATCTTGAGAATGGTACAGTTATTATGACAATTGAAAGGGATGACTGTGGATATCAGTATAAAATAACTGATATAATGATATAAAACATAATTAAGGGATGTAAAGGCATGGATCTGGGAGAAGAGTTAAGGAGGGAGTAGAAAAGAGTAAATTACATCACACAAAGATGCACAAATACATACTATAATAGAGGGAAAGAAGGGAGGGAGGAGCTATATTTGAGCTTTACTCTCACTGAATTTGGTTCAAGAAGGCAATAACATAGTCTGAGAAGTATAGAAATCAAACTTGTCCTACAGGCAGTAGGAGGGGTAAGGGGAAAGAAAGAAGGGAGGTCAGAAGGGAGGGAAGAAGTAGCAAGGGGAAAAGGGTAAGATAAAGGAGGGAAATCAATAGAAAGGGTAAACTGAGGAAGGTGGTGGTCAAAAGCAAAACTCTTGTGAGGAGTGGAAGGGAGAGGGGAGAAATAAAACCATAAATGGGGTGGGGGAAATAAGATGGAGAAAAAGACACAGCTGGTAATCATAACTGTGAATGTGAATGGGATGAACTCTCCCATAAAACAGAGGCAGATAGCCAAATGGATTCAAAACCATAATCTTACAATATGTTGTTTACAAGAAACATATTTGAAACAAGGGGACACACATAGGGTAAAGGTAAAAGGCTGGAGTAGAATATATTGTGCTTCAACTAAAGTAATAAAAGTAGGGGTGTAAATCCTAATCTCAGACAAAGCAAAAGCAAAGATAGATCTAATTAAAAGAGATAAGGAGGGACACTATAGCTAAAAGGCACCATAGACACTGAAGCAATATCATTACTTAACATATATGCACCAACTGGTACAGCATGCAAATTCTTAGAGAAGTTAAGGGAATTACAGGAAGAAATAGACAGTAAAACAATACTTGTGGGGGACCTCAACCTCGCCCTCTCTGAACTTGGTAAATCTAACCTCAAAATAAAGAAGAAAGAAGTTAAGGAGGTGAATAGAATTTTAGAAAAGGCAGATATGATAGACCTCTGGAGAAAACTAAATGGGGATAAAAAAATATATACTTTTCTCTCATAGGTACATGGCACAGACTCAAAAATTGACCATGGATCAAGGCATAACAACCTCACAATCCAGTGCAGAAAGGCGGAAATAGTCAATGCATCCTAAGTATATGTGCATATGTATATACGTGTTTGTATATATCCATATTGATATTGACATAGACATATACTTCCCTCTATTAAAAAGTTTTGATGAGTGCAGTTCAAGCATTGCCCCTCTTCATTTCCCCCTCTAGTATAAAAGGTTTTTATGTGTCTCCTTTATAGAAGATTTGCCCTCATCTATCTCTCCCTTCTCCAATTGTAAGCCTCTTTCTCACCCCTACTTTTTTTTGGAGATCATCCCAAAATAATTAGCTCATACCTATTCCCTTTGTCTATGCAGATTCCTTCTAACTGCCCTAATAATGATAAAATTATTTGAAGGTATATGTATCATCTTTCCATGCATGAATATAAACAATTTATCTATATCGAGTCCCTTATGATTATTCCTTCATGTTTAATTTCTTGTTCTTCTCTTGAGTCTTCTGTTTTAATGCCAAACTTTCTATTCAGCTTTGGTCTTTTCATCAGTAATGCTTGGAAATCCTCTATTTCATTAAATAGTCGTTTCCCTCCTGAATGATTATACTCAGTATTGTTGGATTTATTATTCTTCATTGTAATCCTAGTTGTTTTTTTTTCCCTGAAATATTACATATAAAGCCCTCCACTACTTTAATGTGGAAACGCCTAAATCTTGTGAGATCCTGACTGTGGCTCCATGATATTTGAATTATTTCTTTCTGGTTACTTGCAATATTTTTCTCTTTGACCTGGAAGCTCTGGAGTTTGGTTATAATATTCTTGGGAGCTTTCATTATGGGATCTCTTTTAGAAGGTGATTGGTAGATTCCCTTAATTTCCATTTTACACTCTGTATCTAAGATATTAGGATAGATAATTTCTTGAAACAGGATGTTTAGATTTTTTGGTCATGCTTTGCAGGTAATCCAATGATTCTTTTTTTAAATTTTTTTTAGGGGGGAAGGCAGGGCAATTGGGGTTAAGTGACTTGGCCAAGGTCAGGACAGCTAGTAAGTGTGTCAAGTGTCTGAGGTCAGATTTGAACTCAGGTCCTCCTGCCTCCAGGGCTGGTGCTCTATTCACTGTGCCACCTAGCTGCCCCCAATCCAATGATTCTTAAATTATCTTTCCTCAATCTTTTTTTCCAAGATAAGTTTTTTTTCCAAAAAGATATTTGACATTTTTTTTCCTGTTTATTCCTTCTTTTGAGTTTGTTTTATTGTTTCTTGAAGTCTCATGGATTTATTAACTTCCAGTTGCTAAATTATAAGTTTTAAGGAATAATTTTCTTCAGAGAGATTTTGTGGCTCCCCCCCAACCCAATTTGGCCAATTGTGCTTTTAAAGGAATTCTTTTCTTCTATGAGCTCTTGTAATTATTTTATCATTAGGCCTATTCTGTTTTTAAGGTTTTTTTTTTCTTTATCATTTTTGTACCTTTTAAAATAAGCTGTATATTTTCTTTTCATAACTTTCTTCCCTGATTCACATTCTTTTTCTGATTTTTCCTCTAACACTCATCTCTTTCTTTAACTTCTCCAGGAATTCTTGCTGCCCTTAAGTTTAATTAGCATTTTTCTTTGAAGTCTGTCTTGTAGATATTTTTACATTGGTGCCTTCTTCTAAGTTTATGTCTTGGTCTTCCATGCCACCACAGTTTATTTTTTTTGTAAGAGGTTTTTGTTGTTGTTTTTTCCTCTTTATTAATTTTCCTCACCTATTTCTTGACTTCAAACTTTATGGTAAAGTTGGGCTCTGCTTACCTGATGGTGGTGAGATACTGTGTCAAGCTTCAAGCTTTTTCGTGCTGCTATTTTCAGAGGAATTCTGAGGGTCTGCAAATTTTTGGTACATCCAAGGTGGTATTATCCTTGGGGGTGCTGTGGTCATTGCTCCCCTGATCAGAGCTCTGGTCTTTATAGAGGAATAGACCCTGCTTTCCAGCAGCTGTAAGTGCTACTGTTGCTCTTGGCTTAGAACTGTGACCTAAAACTTCCTACCGGCAATAGAGTTGCCAATCAGCACAAATTGTACCCAGTGCCAGCAAAAGGTCCCCTGTAATTTTTTTTCAGACTAGTTATTTGACCCTCTCTGGGCTGAGAGATCCTAAAGTTGCTGCTGTTGCTCTTGCTGCTGCTGCCCTGGTTGCCTCCCAGTGGTGCTTTTGCCACACTCCGGGCCTGTGCCCATACTGGTGTTACAGACTTCTCTTGCAGACTTTCTAAATTGTCTAAGCTGGGAAAAATGTCTCTCTTACCTTTTGTTCAATCTGCTGAGCCAAAATTTGATTTGAAGATGGAGGTGAATTTTTCAAACATAACAGTCCAGAAACAGTGTACTTTGTATAAAAGTGAGTTTGTTCTGGATGGACAGAGTGCCCAAGTCAATTTTATTTGATTGTTAGTTGTTGAGGGTGTCAGTATGGAAGTCATAGCACCAAAGTCAGAGGACATGGATTCAAATCCTGACTCTGCTACATTCTGCCCTTTTGACCTTCAGATGGTTACTTAAACTTCCATAATCCTTAGTCTCCATATCTATAAAATGGAGCAGACTAGGTGGCCTCTGACATCACTACTGGCTCTAAAGTTATGATCCTACAGCACATAAGAATCCATCATTATACTTTAGTCCAGTAGATCTTAAATTGTGGGTCATAGCACCCATAGAGTTATGTAACTGAACGTGGGAGTCATGAAAAATTTGGCTACAGTAAAAGGTTTCTGAATGTACAACAGTCAAAAATTAATTAAAAATCAAATTTATAATGAAATCAAGCTGTTTCTAGCAGTGCTTGCCTGTGTTGCATAGTGTGACTTCATTGAAGCCTTACTTTTGAGCATACAACACGTAAACTTTGCACTGCACATGCCATGACATCATGCAATTCCAATGAACACTGTCAAAAACACCTCAGCTGAGATTCAATACTATTGTATGTTATGAATTGCAGTGTTTTTACTGTACATATAAAGTTTTCAGCTTTTACAGGAACATAAACTTTAATTATGGAAAATGAAGGTTTTTGATATTTTCCTACTGTCATTCCTGAGGATGTATGTATCAGATTAGTATATCTTTCAATTGTATTGTGTTAGAAGGTTTAACTGCAGCAAGACAAAAACCCTTTAGTAATATTTCTCCTTCATCACTACTGTATGTATATGTGTGAAGATCATTTTTTAAACTGAGCACAAATGTAATTTCATAAACTAAAGTTAGCATTCATTTGAGAAATTATCAGCAATATTTATTTATATTTTATGACAAAAATATTTTTCAGTTACGGATAAGTGACCAAATTTTGATAGAACAGGTAAAAATACTGATGACAACATGTCAGTCTTCAGTACCAGTTTATAGTAAATCTAAATTGATCAGAGAAAGAAAGTATGTTGAGTCATTTTTGTAATGTGGATTTACTTCTAATAATGATGATGGTGTGAAAAAAACCTCTTTGCTTAATTTGTAATGCAGTTTTGACTGTGGAGAGCATGAAACCAGGCAAACTAAAACAACATCCTTATACCAAGCAAGTTAATACCGAGCATGCAGTTTACTTCAATAACCCAAAGGAATATTTTGAACAACTTTTAAAATCTTCAAATAAATAAAAACAATTTTTGGAGAAATTTGTTGCTGTAGACAAAAAGTATTTACTTGCATCTTATGAAACTTCTTATTTAATGCAAAAACTAAAAAGCCCTATACAACAGAAGATCTTATGTTACCTGCTGCTATTAAAATGTCAGAAATTGTTCATGGGAAAAAGTAGGGGGTTGAAATTCTTTATATTCCTTTATCAAAAGATATTGTTTCCAAAAGAATTTCTGAAATTATTAATGACCAGTTCCAGCAACTTTTTGCAAGGCTTAAGGGAAGCCCAAAGTTTGCAATTCAGTTAAATGAAAAAACTGGTATTTCTAACATGGAACAGTTGTTACTTTATGTAAAATATGTTTATGAAGGAAGCATGCATGTGGAATTATTGTTTTGTAGCCCTTTAGAAGGGCACACAAGAGAGAAAGATATGTAAAAGTCAATGAATTTTTCGCAAATGAAGGTTTACAGTGGGGAAAAATGCATTGGTATCTGTACAGATAGTGCTGGAGCAATGATGGGTGAGAATGTTGGATTTGTAGTAAAAGTTAAAGCTGGTGGCAATGAACATATCTCTTTTACTTATTGCATGATCCATTTGGAGGCACTCAGAGCCAAAACAAAATCACCAGAGTTAGATGTTGTGTTTCGATAGTATCAAAATCATTGACCTCTTTAAAAGTTGTGCCCTTACTTACTAAAAGTTGAACTGTTTTGTTTACATTTCTACATGGAAAGATGATGTGTATGATTCATGAGACCTCAGTATTAGGGTAGCTGAAGGGAATATGCATATATGTATATATGTTTATGTGTATATATATATATATATGTATATATATAAGTGAATGTGTATGTATGTATATATCTATGTGTATATATATGTACATATATATATGTGTGTGTGTGTATATATATATATATATATAGAGAGAGAGAGAGAGAGAGAGAGAGAGAGAGAGAGAGAGAAAGAGAGAGAGAGAGAGTGGACACAGGGTGAGTTGAAGATGAAGGGAAGATATCTAAAAGAAATAAAATCAAATTAAGGGATGAGAGAGGAACATATTGAGAGAGGGAGATAGGGAGAGACAGAATGGGGTGGATTATCTCGCATAAAGGTGGCAAGAGGAAGCAGTTCTGTGGGAGGAGGGGAGAGGGCAGGTGAGGGGGGAATGAGTGAATCTTGCTCTCATCAGATTGGGCCTGAGGAGAGAATACCATACATAACCAATTGGGTATCTTACCCCACAGGAAAGAAGAGGGAAGAAGATAAAAAGGGGGGGATGATGGAGGGGAGGGCAGATGGGGGTGGAGGTAATCAAAAACAAACACTTTCAAAAGGGGACAGGGTCAAGGGAGAAAATTCAATAAAGGGGGATGGGCTGGGGAGGAGCAAAAAATAGTTAGTCTTTCACAACATGAGTATTGTGGGAGGGTTATACATAATGATACACATGTGGCCTATGTGGAATTGCTTGACTTCTTGGGGAGGGTGGGTGGGAAGGGAGGAGGAGGGAGAATTTGGAACTCAAAGTTTTTAAAAACAGACATTCAAAAACAAAAAAAAAAGTTTTTTGCATGCAACTAGAAAATAAGATACACAGGCAATGGGGAGTAGAAATTTAGCTTGCCCTACAAGAGGGGAAGGGAAAAGGGGATGGGAGGGGAGTGGGATGACAGAATGGAGGGCTGACTGGGGAACAGGGCAACCAGAATATAGGCCATCTGGGAGTGGGGGGGGAGGGTAGAAATGGGGAGAAAATTTGTAATTCAATCTCTTGTGAAAACCAATGCTGAAAAATAAATATGTTAAATAAATAAATTAAATTAAATTAAATTAAAAAAAAGTTGTGCCCTTAACATTCATTTGTTATAAAACCTCCAGTTACAAAAACTCCAGTTACAAAAGCTTATTATTACATGCAGAGGGAAGGTGATTTTCAAGAAGACAAAGTTTAAACAGATTATTGAAATTGAAAGCTGAATTTGTTATATTTTTGACTGAGCAGAAATCTGATTTTTAATGTTTTGGTAATGACTTATGCCTTTCAAAACTGTTATTTGTCAAATAATTTTGAAAAACTCAATGATTTAAACAAGTCACTTCAAGGAAAAAATTGTAATGTATTTATGTCAAAAGGAAATTAAAAGTTTTACTGAAAAGTTAACATATGGAAGAATAAGGTAGAAAATGGTTCTTTAGAAATGTTTACAGTTACAGATGATTTTATAGTTAAGTTTTAATTGCAAGAGTTATAATTGATCATCTAAAATGTCTGGAGACAAAGTTTCAGGAATACTTCCCTTTAAATTTTGATTCTAAAAAACTAAATTGGGTTCATAAACCATGCTCAACTGAAAAAAAAGTCAGTTATTTGCCATTAAAATTCAAAAAGAATTTGTTGAGTTATCAAGTGACACAGGTTTAAAACTAAAGTTTCATTAAAAAATTGTTAAAAGCATTTTGGCTTAGGATTTGGACTGAATTTCCAACAATTTCTGAAATGGCCCTAAATATACTTCTGCTATTTTGTACCATGTGTTTATGTAAAGAGGTATTCTCAGCACTGATGAAACTATAATCAAAATATTGATCAACTCTGAAAAATATTGAAGATGCTCAATGTCTTGCAGTATCAAATATTCCACCAAGATTTAATTATTTATGTAAAAATAAAAAGCACATCTATCTCATTAGCATGCAAATTTGCTTTCATCTTTAACAAATTGCAAAAACATATGTATGCCAAAATTGTTTTAAAATAAATTTCTTTATTATTCATTATCAGTAAATGTTTGATTCATATCTATTTAATATACCTATAGAGCCAAAGTCATGTAAAAACTTCTCAGGCAAAAAGAAGTCCTGAGTGGAAAAAGTTTAAGAATCCCCGCTTTAGTCTAGGAGTAAATTGGAAGTAATATAAATGAAAAATGATAGCATTAAAAATAGTTACCATCAAAACTATCTGGTAATTGGTGAAAAAAGATAGAGAAATAGTAAGTGAAAGAGAAAAGATATGACAGGCATACAACCAAACGTATACAAAAAGTTAATGTTTGCAAAAAACAATAGAAGATGGAAAACAAAAGTGAGGAAAGAATTTTTTAAACAAAAATACCTGGAAAAAATGGTTGATCTAGCTGTAAAAGGGCTAAAAATAATACTTATCTATTTCTAAATATCTCCAATATCTGTAAAAAGTGAATATTATATAGCATATCCCAGAGTATTCCAGCTAGAAGAGAGACAAATGAAACCATGATAAATCATAAAATTTTAGAAGAAAATTAAGTAAAATATTTATCTCATTTATAGGGGAAAGCCTTTTTTTTAATTGAAGAAATAAAAAGGATCATGCATCACATTAGATGTGCTTGACTACATGAAAAATTTTAAAACATTTACCTCCCCAAAATTATTAAGATAAAGAAGATTGGAAATATTCCAGACCTATGAAAGAAAAAAAAATGAACATCTAAATTACAAGAGAAGCAATGAAAAATCATAGTAGAAAATTTAATTTCACCATGAATTTTATGATGTCAAAGATATGAGTGAATGGTTTCCAAAAGAGGAAGCAAAAATCATTAAATTATCACTAAAAATTAAAAATTCCCACTTGAAAAACATCTTTAAGTTCACAAGTAAATAGATGCTAATTAAATCACTTTGAGATACTACTTCACATGCATCAGATTGCCAAAATATAATTACAAGTCACAAAATTCACACCTAGTGGACCTGTAGATAATAAAAATATTCACTGAGAGTGAAATTGTGGAAGTGTGGATCTTTTTTTGGAGAATAATCTGACAGTATATAGCAAAAGTTATTACAATAATCACACTGTGTGCCATATTTCCACTGTTGAGACTAAACCTTGAAAGTTTTATTAAAACCAATAAAAAGAGCTATCAATTCAAAGGTTTTTGTAGCAGTATATATAATATGGAATAGCAAAAGCAAAAAAAATCAAACAAACCCAAAACTGGAAATAATCTAAATGTCCAACAATAAGGGCTTTGTTAAATTAACTGTGGTGCATCAATGTAATAGAAACACTATAATAAAATTAAGATTAATAAGGATGAGGAATATTAAGAAATGTTTTAAAGATCTTTAGGAATTGATGTAAAATAAGAAAAGTATAATCAGGCGAATGAGTAAACATTATTACAATGTAATCAGAAAAGTGAATGAGAATGAACAAAGACTCCTGAAGAGGCCTTAGAGTACAGGGAGTGACTGAAAAATTCTCATTGAACTTTATGTGTTGTTGTTGTTGTTGGTGCTGGTGGTGAATTATTCAGTCATGTCTTTGTGACCCCATGGATCATAGTACACCAAGGCCTTCTATCCTCCACTATCTCTTGAAGTCTTGAAATTACCTGAATAGTTTGGAGATCTTATTGATGTAGCTATTTCTTCCGATGATGCAGATAACAATCTGCCTGGCCCAACTTGTCCAAATCTTATAAATTGAATACAAGAACCTTTCTCACCTCTTTACAATAAGAGAATACCAGTGGAGCATAAGAGCTATGCATCAGTTATCCCTTCTCGCTATACAAGGAAACCATTTTGGGGGGTTCATATATTTCTTTAATGACATCTTTTATGATGTTCTCTTTTGTAATTCCTTGTTTGTAGTTGGTTCTAGCTTGTTCACCTCTACCTTGTGCTTCTCCATTGTCCCCTTGGTAATGGTCCTTTCTAATTTTTTGAAGTCTATAGTTGTCCTTGACTCACAATACTGGAGTTATGCACCAAAATTAATTGATTTAACTGTAAATAGTTACTATTTAATTGTAAATAGTTACCAAGATATTTTGAAGAAAATATTTAACATTTTTTTAAAAAGAAAATTGAATGTGACCTCAACAATTTTAATATCTGCAAATCAGCATTATAGCTACAGGATTATAAAACCTTACTGATAAAAAAAAATCCATTTAAGAGAATACACAAAAAGAAAAGACAAAGAAACAAGAAAGAAAAGAAAAAAGAAAAAAGGAAAGGAAAGGAAAGGAAAGGAAAGGAAAGGAAAGGAAAGGAAAGAAAAGAAAGGAAAGGAAAGGAAAGGAAAGGAAAGGAAAGGAAAGGAAAGGAAAGGAAAGGAAAGGAAAGGAAAGGAAAGGAAAGGAAAGGAAAGGAAAGGAAAGGAAAGGAGAGAAAGCAAAGGAAAGGAAAGGAAAAAAAAACCAAAGGAAAAGAAAGGAAAAGAAAAGAAAAGAAAAGAAAAGAAAAGAAAAGAAAAGAAAAGAAAAGAAAAGAAAAGAAAAGAAAAGAAAAGAAAAGGAATGAAAACAATCATTCGCAGCTGCCTGTAATCTTGTACTGGGTTGTCTTCCCTTCTCTAAAGGAAACTACTAATACCTCTCTCCTGATCTAATTGCTGGTATGTTAGTCAAAGCTCCATAGAATCACCTTTATATTTTGAATATCTTTTATCTCTTAATTAGTCAGTCTCATCTCCTTCCAGAGAGCAGGGATATACATATAGAGTAGAAACCAGGAAAAATAAGATAATATGAGCCAGAAATGGAGAGGCCTTCACTATGTTACTGTTCAATCACTTGTATACTTCCACATTTTCATATATGCTTTCTGCATCTATCAATACTCAAGGACAGTGAGGAGTCATCATAAATACAGCCCTTTTCCCTTGGTGTTCTTATTCTGTATCTACGGTCCACATCTTGTGAATCAGTTAGAAATGGAGGTTGGAAACAGCACTTACCACTAAAACCTATGCCCATACTTTGATTCATTCATCAAAAGTCATGAAAATGGCATTTTGACTAGAAATTTGGAGCAACCACTTAGGCCTGGAAAGTAGATTAAAATATATCATTTCTTTGCAATAGATGCTGGTGGGGAAAAATATCTGAGAAAAAGAGAATAAATCAGCAATCATTTAATAAATACCTACTATGTGCCAAGAACTGTGTGAGGTAGTTGGGATACAAAGATAAAAATAAAATAGTCCCTGACCCAAGCAGCTTATATGTTTTTGGGGGAGACAAAATATGTACTATTAGATACACAAAGTAAATAAAAGGTAATTTTTGTGAAAAAGATCCTAGTAAATAAGGAGAGGAGGATCATAAAAGACCTTTTGTAGGTGGCAATGTTGTTGAGCTCTGGGAAAGAAGGAAAGGAGAAAGGAAGGAAAGATGGAAAGAAGGAAGGAAGGAAGGAAGGAAGGAAGGAAGGAAGGAAGGAAGGAAGGAAGGAAGGAAGGAAGGAAGGGAGGGAGGGAGGGAGAGAGGAAGGAAGGAAGGAAGGAAGGGAGGGAGGAGAGAAGGAAGGAAGGAAGCAAGGAGATCACTAGCACAATCCCAGGCCCACCAAGTGCTGCTCCATCAGGTGATTTAACAGATCTTTTCCCACTGAGATGCCTCCAGCAAAGTTATGCTAAATCTACCTAGCTTTGTGGGACTTGCATTCAAACCGAAGATATGCATTAAAATTAACTGTTCCAGAAAGATTTAATGAAGGTGGCTCTTGAAGCGCAAGTACAGATTTTAAGAGGTCAGCAGGGACCAGGAGGGCTGCAAAGAAGTGTGTCTCTACAGCTCTGGCTAAAAAGAGGGCCAACATTACGTGTACTTTGATAGACACAGTCATAAATGTAATTCATGAGCCACGGAAGGTAAAAAAAATGCTGCTATACTATAACAGAGCTCAATCTGGAATATGAATAATGCCCCAAATATTCAAACCCTAAATTGTAAGCTCCCTCAAGTCCAGAAGCCACATCTTATCTGTCTTTGAATCTTTCTCTGTGCCTAGTACAGTGTCCTGCATATAATGAGCCTTTAATAAATGCTTTTTGAGTTAATGAATAAGTGAATGAATTAATGAATGTTGAAAATAGGGCAGTTATGAAAGATCATACAGCTGAATGATAATCCATTCCCAGCTCCCTCCCAAAGTGGCTTATCCTCCAGTTGTGGCCTACTGCCTAGCCATCTGAGGCCCTGAATGGCTTTGGTGGAGCATAGCAATGAAACAATGGAGAATATGAAGGAAACTCTGAGTCTGCATCTGTGTAATTGTCTATTCCAAATAAGTAATGATTAGAGTTTCAAGGGGACTAAAAGAAGTATTGGTAACTGTGAATTCCTGCTATCTAAATTCACAAAACCTATGAGCAAGGTACTGTGGATTCTTGGAATGATTGTCAATCAATTTTAAATAGTGGTGAGATGTCAGAGTGGGCCTGAGTCCATGCCAGACAGCTATCACTCACCAAGTTACTCAGCACTTACAGGCTATGATGATAAGCCACTTTTAATGGTTGATATCCAATTTACATAATGTTTGAGTCCTATGTAGGGATTTTCAAAAGGAGTACTGCCCAGGCGACCCATAGCTTGAAGGTGAATCATAGTGAGAGTATACCTGGGTCTCTAACAGAATGAAAGAAAAATAAAATCTAAATGACTTATTAAGCTGTTGATATCATTCACTTATGTACGAGATAGGATTAACTTGTCTTAGAGAAAGACAAGTCACCTCATGACTTATATTATGATTGTCTTTAGCCAGTCAAGAATATATACACATACACCTATGCAAGTATGTATATATTTATCTTTCACTATGAATTCTTAACATCCTTTGATAAAAATGAACATCTAATACATGCATATATATATATACATATATATATATATATATACACACATATATGCGTGTGTGTGTGTGTGTGTGTGTGTGTGTGTGTGTGTGTGTGTGTGTGTATAAGTTTTGGGGAAGTTCTATTTGAAAAATGTGAATTGTGATACTGTGGCAAGAGTGCTAGATTAAGACCTAGGTTTAAGATTTAGCTTTGCCTCTTACTGCCAGTATGACCTTGGGTGAATCATTTAATCTCTCCGGACCTAAGTTTTTTCTGCAGTGAAAAAACTGACTAGATGATAACCTCTAAAGTTCCTTCCAGCTCTAAATCTATGATCCTCTAATCCTATTTAGGTCTAGGCCAAGCTGGTTAGAAATTCTCCCATGGAGCTGATCCTCATTTTGCACACTGATAAGAATAAGTCACATATCTCTAGTTCTCAGACTACAAATAAAACATACTGAGGACGATCCTTGGCAAACCACAACCAGGAAGGTTGAGTCTATAACTTTCTGAGTTCTTCTCAAAGTTTGGAATTTTGACTGACTGAAATAATACAGTTAAGCACTAAGGTACAACCTGGCCATTTATATTCTCCTCTTTAATCTCCTCTCTTGCCCGAATTCTCAGTAGTTTCTTTTGTTTCTTTGGGGTTTTTTTGGGGGGAAACTCTTTTTTTTTTCAGTGATATACTCTTTGGGACACACTTTATAAAAGCAAAGAAAGGAATATCCTGTTCATTATACAGCTACCAATTCAAATCCAAATTCAACAAATATTTCTTAAATACTTATTGGATATAAAACATTCTATTGGGTGTGTATAAGATATAAAACTTAGTGAAACAGTCCCTGCCCTCATGTAGTCCTATATAGTAGGAAGAATGAAATATTCACAGATAACTAAATATCTGATAAGTACATCAAGATTGGTATAAAATAAAGATACATGAGGTCTAAGGTGGTAAGGCATTAAAGAAAGAGAAAGATGGGAGAACACTGCTCCCCAAGATTTTTTTTATTCCTAAATTTCCAAAAACTCTGCCTAAATTTTTAGGTGATACAAGAAACTAGAGGGCATTAAATTAATGTTAATATTAGATATGATACACATAGGTAAAAATAAAGAACAGGATTGGTATTTCTTGGTATTTCAATTCTTGGTGTTTTAAAGAGCAATAGAAAGGAAGTCAGGAAAGAGGGAAGAAAGGGAAAGAAGAAAGGAAGGAAGACAGGGAGGGAGAGAGGGAAGGAGGGAGGGAGGAGGGAAGGAAGGAAAATTTAACTGAAATGTACTTTTTTCCCCAACTTTGTCTTGGATTTATAAACATTCTTTCATTTACAATTTTCTAAAATCACTTTTGTTTCAGAGGGATTCAGTTTGTTGTCCATTTTCTACTCTTTTCTCAAGTTATTTTAGTTTTCTGGTTTGAGCATAAAAGTATTTTGGAAATAAGACTATCTCAATTGGCTCAAGTCCCCAATCCAGATCACATAGGCACTTCTAAAATCATCTGAACTCCATAGTATTTTAGCAATAACATACATTTAAAGGCAAAATTCTTCATCAGAATTCTCACCTAATAGAATATATGGTCCTTGATCCTAATGACCATTGTTTTTTTTTTACTTTTCATTCCCAGACCTTAGCATGATGCCTGACACACAGTGTTGTTAATTCTGTTGTTCAGTCATTGTGTATGATTTTTCATGACCCTATAGACCATAGCACTCCAGTACTGTCCATGGGATTTTCTTGGTAAAGATACTGGAGTTTTTTGCCATTTCTTTCTCCTTTAGATTATGACTTGCTGAGGGTCACACAGCTAATGTCTGAGGCCAAATTTGAACTCAGGTGTTCCTGACTCTAGGCCCAGAACTCTATCCATTGAGCCACCTAGCTGCCTCTGGTACATAGTAGACATTGGTAAATTCTTTTTGGTTGATTTATTTAGGATTAAAATAATGAGCAAAAGAATGAATGTTTTGCCCATATGTTTACCAGATCTGGGGCTTCTACCTGAATGAACACTGGAGAAGTCACTGAAAATATGATCCCTGGGAAGATTCACATTCTGGTGGTTAGGGTGGGGAAGATTCATCTATGTATCACATTTCATCTCCACCACAAATAATTAGTAAACCAAGAAATAACAGGAAATATTCTGTCTCTTAGCTCCCTGATATTTTTTCAGTAAACAAACATAAGTACCTACCATGTGCTAAGCACTGGGGATACAAATAAAAGGCAAAAACAGGGAAAGAATATACAAACAAGTTGAACAAATAAGATATATACAGAATAAATTGGAGGTAAAGAATAGAAGGAAGGCACTAGTAGTAATGTAAATGAGGAAAGTTCTCTTGTAGGAGGTAGGACTTTGGCTGAGACTTGAAGGAAGCCGGGAAGTGGAAATAAAGAGGGTGAGAATTCCAGGTATGGCATAAGGCAGTGAAAATGCCCAAAATTAGGGGCTGGAATATATTGTACAAAGAACAAGTATGCCAGTATCAATGGGTTGAAGAATATACAGGGTTAAGCTGTATGAAGCTTGGAAAGGTAGGAAGGAGCCAGCTAGGAAGAGCTTTGTACATCGAACACAGAAGTTTATATTTAATCCTAAAGATGGTAGGCAGCCACTGGAGTAAATGGGGGAGGCAGGGAAGGGAGTTGTCATAACAGCTTTAAGAAGCACATTTTAACAGCTGAATGAAGAATAGACTGGCATAGGGAGAGACTTGAAGCCGGGAGACTGACCCAAAGGCCATTGCAATAGTTCAGGCACAAGTTGGTAAGGGCCTATACCAGAGTAGTGGCAGTGGCAGAGAAGAGAAGGGTACAGATCTAAAATATATAATGTCTGGGGCAGCTAGGTGGCACAGTGAGTAGAGCACTGGCCCTGGAGTCAGGAGGACCTGAGTTCAAATCTGGCTTCAGATACTTGACACACTTACTTGCTGTGCGACCTTGGGCAAGTCACTTAACCCAATGGCCCTGCCAAAAAGCAAAAAATAAAATAAAATATATAATGTCTTTTAAGTAGAATTAACAGAACTTGGTAACGGATTAAACAGGGAGGGTAAGAGAGAGTGAGGAATCAAGGATGACATCTAGAAGGATGTTGTCTTTCTCAGCATCTGGAAAGCAACCTTTTGTGGGTAATTGTTCCCTCAATCTTTGGCAAATGGGAACTCTTTCTCCATATGGTTCTTTGATTTCCAAGGATCCTGTGCCTTTTATGCAAGGCTTTTACATCCAGTACCCTGGGAGCCAGATATTCTCACAACTATAGTACCCTAAGCTCAGACCTTCTAGGATAGAGAGATATATCTGTACTATTTCATCTCCAGTGCCTTCTCATGCAGCCTTCTGAGTTATCCTCAACTTTGCACCATTATACAATATGTTTTTGCCTATACTTTATATCAACTTTTTTTTCTTTTGTCTAGATCTGTGCTTTCCTTGGTTTGGGGAACTACTGAGGAATAAATTCCCTATATCAGCATATATCTGCCATATATAATCTTAGAAATTTGCCTGAGGCATTGAGAGGTTAAATTATTTCTCCAGACTTACACATGAATGAATGAACAAAGTATTTATTATGCATTTCATATGTACAAAATGTTGTACTAAAGGCTGGGGATACAAATACAAAAGAATCTCTGATCTCAAGGAGCTCCCATTTTAAGGGAAGAGATAATACTTATGGAAGATTCATCAACAAGTCAGTTGGAAAATTCCCATGATCCTTAGAGTACAAAATAGATATTATTACTTCTTTAATGTCATTTCCACTGATCAAATCATCATTTTCTGATGCCAACCTATTTGACAGTGCCATGAACTTTGATGTTAAGAACTTTCCTTTTAGGTCTTCTAGAGCTGTGGCTGTAGCACCCATAAAAACAGTTTCAAGGCTACATGTCCACAGAGGCTGCTTCCCAAGATAATGGCTAAGGGCATTGGGCTGGAAGCCAGGCTATTCCCAAGGCTCCTGAGTTCAGGTCCTGGGCTGTCTCCATTAGGTCTGAGGAGAGATGGTGGTTGGTGGTGGTTTGACTTGTCTGACACATGCTGCCTCCTATTTCTTCTTTGGTGTGCCTTTCTGCATCATCTAAGCTTGTGCACCTTCTCTGTGTGTCAAAAGAAGTTAACTGGCAGCTGGTGGGGATGATTAGATCTTTTCTATAAGTTGCTTTCGAGGATGATGGCTGTGAGGGTTGGGCTAGGAAAAGGACTGGTGGTCTGAGACATTCTGCCACTCTCAAGCGTCTAACACTCTGCCTATTGGTGGCGGTTGTTGCTTATGGTAATGAGGAAGGTGCTCCCCTTCTTTGTAATTATTTCTCCCTTCAATGATGGCTACAGGATCTGAGTTTGGAAGCAGGTTTAGCTGCTTGTGGCACACTGATATTCCCAAAGCTCTTGGAATTGAAAGCCTAAGCTGTCTCTATCAGAGGCTGAGGGTTTAAAAGGTTAGATAATTTTTCCTGGAGTTATATATAACTGACACCACTTTTCTGCAGGTGCCTAATTCATTATGTGAAGTAAGGGTCTAAGTCCTCACTGATAATTCTGAAAGAGTCATCATATCCCTAAAAGAGAATGAAACTACCACGATTCCTGAGCCCAGAGTGGTGGTAGGTTTGAAATCACCCTGCCAATGAATAGAATCATCAGAGCAATGAAGTAAAAGACAGTCAAGGGGGTGGAGCCAAGATGGAGGAGTGAAAGCAGCAACTCAGTAGAGCTCTCCCATAAATTTTGTTGGGTATCTCTAAGAAGTGAATTTGAACAACTTTTGAGGAGACGGAATCCACTGGGAGATAGAGTGTGGTTAATTTCCAGCCCAGGCTGGGAAGGTCAACAGGAAGGATCAGTTGCACCTGGCTGGGAGATCGAAGAGTGCATGGGCTACACCAGCACAGACTCAGCCATAGCGGAGCGGAAGCGGCCCAGTCCTGGCAAACTCAATCACCCATAGCAGTAGTGATCCCCAAACCTCTCAGAGCAGAGCAGGGGTCTCTTGGAATGAAGTGAGACAGAAGTGAAGGGCCTATGGCAACAGCAGCAGCTACTCCTGGGGATATTAGCCCACAGACAAGTCACATACTTGAACTTCTGGCATGATGGCAGAGTAAACTGTAAGTACTCTCACTCTCCCCTTGTTAACCTTGAAAAGCCTAGAGAACATTGTCCCAGGAAAAATCCTGCAATAATAGATCCTAGGAGTACAGCAGTCTTTTAACTTGGGAGGCTAGGGAGATCGAAGGGAAGGGTCCTTCCTGCTGTGGATAAAGGAGTCCAAGGAAGGATGAGAGTCATTCCAACAAGCCCCACCTCAGCAGACCAGCAGGAGATCCTGAGCCCCAGAGGAGTGGAGCCAGCAAGCACCAACACCAGGACCCCAGGCTTGCCTCTGAACAGCCAGGGCAATTGGCAGGCACCAGAGTGGGTGTCCACCACTGGTTGGGCCTATCCAGCCCCAGGGGAGGAAGTGACTTCCAGCAGCCAGACCACCCCTCCCCCACACCTCATGTAGTGAGCCTCAGGGGAAACTCAGAAAGACCTGGCCTTGGCACACAGCAGCTAGCTCCAGCTCAGCACCAGGTGAGAAGTAGTATTATATATACATATATACATATACATATATATATATATATATATATATATATATATATATATATATGTATATATATATATATATATATGTATATAGGTATATATATGTGTATGTATATGTATGTGTATATATATATGGGTGTATGCATATGTATGCATATGTATGTATGTGTATGTATGTATGTATATATGTATGTATGTGTGTGCATGTGTGCGTGTATATGTATACGTGTATATATATATTTAGCTATTAGCTGACAGAACCAGAGGCTGCAACACACAAAGCCAGTAACAAGGACTGTAGCTCCCACCACAAGAGGGGTGGGACAGAGCCCCCTGTGCCCTGGAGGGAGAGATCCACTTTCAAAGCCCGGAAAAAGGCAACCACCATGAGTAAGAAGCAAACTAGAAACGTAAAGACCATAAATTCTTACTATAGAGACAGGGAAGATCAAAATATGAATTCAGTAGAGCATTCACACTATACCCACATCTGAAACCTCAAAAAGGAACACAAACTGGTCTCAAGCCCAAAAAGAATGCTGGAAGAGGTGAATAAGGAATTTAAAAGCCAAATTAGGGAGGTAAAAGAAAAATTGGCCAATGATTTTAAAGGTACAAATGAAAAAATGAAAAAAAATCACTGAAGAGAACAATTTCTTAAAAGGCGATATTTGGCAAATGGATAAGGAGGTAGAGAGCCTCTCTGGAGAAAATAACTCCTTAAAAGGAAAAATTGACCAAATGGAAAAAGAGCTACAAAAACTAACTGAAGACTATAAATGGTTAAAAACTAGAATTAGGCAAGTAGAAGCTAATGACTCTATGAGGCATCAAGAATCAGTCAAACAAAATCTAAAGAATGAAAAAAATAGAAGAAAATGAAAAATATCTCATTGGAAAAATAATTCATTTGGAAAATAGATCCATGTGAGAAAATCTAAGAATTATTGATCTACTGGAAAGCCATGATAAAAAAAAGAGCATGGACAGTATCTTCCAAGAAACCATCAAGGAAAACTGTTCTGAGGTCCTGGAATCAGAGGGCAAATTAGTCACTGCAAGAATCCACCTATCACCTCCTGAAAGAGATCCCAAATTGAAGACGCCAAGGAATAATGTAGCTAAATTCCAGAATTATCAGGTCAAGGAGAAAATACTACAAGCAGCCAAAAAAAAGCCCCCAAAACCCTCCAGTATCAAGGAATTACACTCAGAGTCACACAGGATCTTGCAGCTTCTATATTAAAAGATCAGAGGGATTGGAATATGATATTCCAAAAGGCAAAGGAGCTTGGACTACAACTGAAGAGCAATTACCCAGAAAAACTGAGCAGAATTTTTCAGGTAAGGAGATGGACATTCAATGAAATAAGGGATTTCCAGACCTTCCTGATGAAAAGATCACGGCTCAATGGAAAATTTGATCTTCAAATACAGGACTGAAGAGAGGCATAAAAAGGTAAACAAGAAAAAATAGGGAAAAAGAAAACTTGTTATTCAATAAGACCAAACTGTTTACATTCCTATAATACTTGTTAATCTTGAGTATTTATTATAACATTTTAAAGGGATATACATGGATAGAGGATGTGCGAACAAATTAACTGATGTGATGATAAAAAACCTAAGGGGAGTAAAGGGATTGTAATGGGAGAAGAAGAGATGAGGAGGCAGAAAAGGGTAAATTGCATCATCACATGAAAAAGCACAAAAACATATTATAGTAGAGGGAAAAAAAGGAGGGAGAGGACCATTGTTTCAGGTTTACTCATTGGATTTGATTCAAGGAGGGAATAACATACTCTATTAAGTATATAAATCTAGCTTGACCTACAGGCAGTAGGAGGGGAAAAGAGAAAGGAAAGGGAGATTGGTGGTTAGAAGGGAGGGAAGAAGGAGTAAGGGAAAAGGGAAAGATAAGGGAGGGAAGCCAATAGGAAGGGAAATAGAGGAGGTGGTGGTCAAAAGCAAAATCCTTTTGAGGAGGTGAAGGGAGAAGGGAAAAATAAAAACATAAACAATGGAGGGAAATAGGATGGAGAGAAAGACATAGATAGAAACCATAATGGTGAATGTGAATGGGATGAACTCTCATAAAACAGAGGCAGAATGGATTAAAAACCATAATCCTAAAATACGTTATTTACAAGAAACACATTTGAAATAGGGGTACACACACATGGTAAAGGTAAATGCTAAAGTAGTATATATTATGCTTCAGCTGAAGTAAAAAAAAAAGCAAGGGGAGCAATCCTAATCTCAGACAAAGCAAAAGCAAAGATAGATCTAATTAAAGGAGATAAGGGCGGAAACTATATCTTGCTAAAAGGCACCATAGACAATGAAATAATATCATTGCTGAAGATATATGCATCAAGTGGTATAGTATCCACATTTTTAAAGGAGAAGTTAAGGGAGTTACAGGAAGAAATAGACAGCAAAACAATACTAGTGGGGGACCCCAACCTCCCCTTCTATGAATTTGATAAGTCTAACCTCAAAATAAACAAGAAAGAAGTCAAGGAGGTGAATAGAGTTCTAGAAAAGGTAGATACGATAGCTCTCTGGAGAAAACTGAATGTGAATAGAAAGGAATATACTTTTTTCTCAGCAGCACATGGCACATAACCAAAAATTTACTAGGACATAAAAACCTCACAATCCAGTGCAGAAAGGCAGAAACAGTCAATTCATCCTTTTCAGATGATGATGCAATAAAAATTATATGTAATGAAAAGCCATGGAAATATAGACTAAAATTTAATTAGAAACAAAATAATCTAACCCTAAAGAATGAGTGGCTCAAAGAACAAATCATAGAAACAATCAATAACTTCATTCAAGAGATGACAATAATGAAACAACACACCAAAACTTGCAGGATGCAGCAAAAGGAGTTAAGGGAAGTTTTCTATCTCTGAATGTTTGGATGAATAAAATAGAGAAAAAGGAGATAGATAAATTGGATATGCAACTGAAAAAGCTAGAAAAAGAACAAATTGAAAATCCCAATTAAATACCAAATTATAAATACTGAAAACCAATGGAGAGATTAATAAAATTGGAATTAAGAAAACTATTGAATTAATAAATAAAAAGGGCTGGTTTATGAAAAAAAAACAATAAAATTGATAAACCTTTGGTCAATTTGATTTAAAAAAGGGAAGAAAACCAAATTACCAGTATCAAAAATGAAAAGGGTGAATTCACCTCCAATGAAGAGGAAATTAAAACAATAATTAGGAAATATTTTGCCGAACTGCATACCCATGAATTTGACAATCTTAGGGGAAAGGATGAATATTTACAAAAATATAAATTGCCCAGACTAAAAGAAGAGGAAGTAAAATACTTAAATAAACCCATCTCTGAGAAAGAAATGGAAAAAGTCATCAATGAACTCCATAGGAAAAAAATCTCCAAAGTCCGATGGATTTACAAGCAAATTCTATCAAACATTTAAAGAACAATTAATTCCAATGTTTTATGGACTAATTAAGAAAATAAGTGAAGGAGTCCTACCAAATTCTTTTTATTACACAAATATGTTACTGATACCTAAATCAGGAACAATCAAAACAAAGAAAATTATAGACCAATTTCCCTAATGAATATAGATGCAAAACTTTTAAATAAAATATTAGCAAAAAGACTACAGCAACTTATCTCAACAATAATACACTATGATCAGGCAAGATTTATTCCAGGAATGTAAAGCTGGTTCAATATTAGGAAAACGATCAGCATAATTGGTTGTATCAACAACAAAGCTAGTAGAAAACATATGATTATCTCAATAGATGCATAAAAAGCATTCTGAAAAAATACAACACCCATTCCTGTTCAAAAACACTAGAGAGCAGAGGAATAAATGGAACTTTCCTTAAAATGGTGAATAAAATCTACCTAAAACCATCAGGAAGGATTATATGTAATGGGAATAAGCTAGATGCACTTCCAATAAGATCAGGGGTGAAACAAAGATATTCATTATCACCATCATTATTCAATATGGAACTAGAAATGTTAGCATTGGCAATAAGAGAAGAAAAGGAAATTGAAAGAATTAGAATAGGCAAAGAAAAAACTAAAGTTAGCACTTTTTGCAGATGATATGATGATATACTTAGAGAATCCTAGAAACCCAAGTAAAAAGCTACTTGAAATAAGAAATAACTTAACAAAGTTGCAGGATATAAAATAAACCCACATAAATCCTTGGCATTCTTATATGTCACTAACAAAGCCCAACTGCAAGAGATAGAAAGAAAAATTCCATTTAAAATTACTGTAGACATTATAAAATATTTGGGAGTCTACCTGACAAAACAGACCCAGGAACTATATGAACACAATTACAAAACACTTTTCACACAAATAAAGTCAGATCTAAATAACTGGAAAAACATCAGTTACTTGTGGTTGGGCCAAGCTAATATAGTAAAAATGACAATTTTACGTAAATCAGTTTACTTGTTTAGTGCCATGCCAATTAAACTACCAAAAAATATTTTATAGAACTAGAAAAAATAATAAACAAATTAATCTGGAAGAAAAGGTCCAGAATATCAAGGGAATTAATGAAAAGAAGGTGGCCTAGCCATACCAGATCTTAAACTGTAGTATAAAGCAGCAGTCATTAAAACTACTTGGTACTGGCTAAGGAATATATTGGTGGATCAGTGGAATAAGTTAGGTATATAAGACATAGTAGTCAATGCCTATAGTAATCTACTGTTTGATAAGCCAAAAGATTCCAGTTTCTGGGTTAAAAATTCACTATTTCACTAAACCTGCTGGGCAAACTGGAAAATAGGATGGCAGAAATTGGGCATAGACCAATATCTCACACCATATGCCAAAATAAAGTCAAAATTGGTTCACAATTTAGATACAAAAGCTGATACTATAAGCAATCTGGGAGAGCAAGGAATAGTTTACCTTTCAGATTTATGGAGAAGGGAAGAATTTATGACCAAACAAGAGATAGAGAGCATTATGAAATACAAAATGGATAACTTTGATTACATTAAACTCAAAATTTTTCATACCAACCAAAGACAATGCAACCAAAATCAGGAGGTAAGCAGAAAATTGGGAAGTGATTTTTACAACCAGTTCCCCTAATAAAGGCCTCACTTCTAAAATATACAGAGAACTGAGGCAAATTTATAAGAATACAAGTCATTCCCCAATTGAGAAATGGCCAAAGGATATGAACAGGCACTTTTCAGAGGAAATTAAAGATACCTACAATTATGTGAAAAAAATACTCTAAATCATTATTGATTAAAGAAATGCAAATCAACTCTCTGGTACCACATGTCACCTGTCAGATTGGCTAACATGACAAAACAGGAAAATTATAAATGCTGGAGAGGAAGTGGGAAAATTGGAACATTAATGCATTTTTGGTGGAGTTTTGAACTGATCCAACCAACCTGGAGAGCAATTTGGAACTTTGCTCAAGGGGCATAAAAATGTACATACCCTTTGACCCAGCAATACTACTTCTAAGGCTGTATCCCAAAGAGATCATACAAGTGGGAAAAGGACATGTATGTTCAAAAATATTTATAGTATCTCCTTTTTAGTGGCAAAGAATTGGAAATCACGGGGATACCCATCAATTGGGGAACAGCTAAACCATTTGCGGTATATGAATGTAATGGAATACTATCGTTCTATAAGAAACAAGGAGAAGACAGGCTTCATAATAACCTGGAAATACTTAAATGATTTGATGCTGAGTGAAGGGAGCAGAACCAGGAGAACATTATGTATGATTACAGACACATGGTATCTGCGATAACTAACTTTGATAGACTTGGCTCTTCTTAGCAATGCAAGGTTCTAAGACAATTCAAAAAGACTGAAGAATGGAAAAAGCAATTCGCATCCAGAGAAAGAATTACGGAGTTGGAATGCAGATTGAGGCAAACTATTTGCTCTCTCTCTTTGTTGTTGTTGTTTGTTTCTGTGTTGCTTCTGCTTTCTTGTGATTCATTCCATTGGTCATAGTTCTCTTTTACAACTTTACAATTGTAAAAATATATTTAGTGTGAAGAACTAACTAGTATATAGAACTTATATTGGATTACATACCATCTTGGGTAGGGAAGGGGGAAGAGAAGGAGGGGGAGAAAATTGAAAATTCTAAAACTTGAGGAACTGAATGTTGTAAACTAAAACTAAAAATAAATTAATTAATCTGAAAAGAAAATAAATAAATGAATGAATGAATGAACAAAAAAGACAGTTAGACCATGTAATGGAACCAACAAGAGAATCAAGGAGAAAAAGAACTAATGCAGAAGCAATGACTAAGGATGTGTGTACTAAAAAGTGACGATGGATACTGATATTACTGAAGCTTCCCTTATTACTCCTAAATTTCTATATTATTGAAGTTTGCTTTAATTTGATTTAATTTCTTTTTTAAAGTGTTTTCCCTTTACATAAAAACCTATGATCAATAAAGACTAATATGTACTGCATTTTTGTGTATAAATTTATTCTATTCTGGGAAAAAGGAAATGGGGAAAGCCAGTGACTAGCTTAATAACACAGAGATTTTAAATAAGACAGGTCTAAACTTCTGTCTGCACTTACCTTTTTCCCTAAGGTATCTGAGCAATTTTGATTATTTTAAAAATAATAAATTGTTGTCATATATGAACTCTTTAACCAGTAGAGGAAGTGATCAACATGGATCAGGGGCCATTTTTGCCTCTAGGATAAAATGAGCCCAAAATTTTATCCAGGCTAAGTTGCTTTGAATGCAATCACCATAGTCAAAACTCCAGTCTCCTGCCTGATGAGGAGTGGAGTAGAGGTGGTGTTGTTCAGTTATATGCAACTCTTTTTGACCCAATTTGGGAATTTCTTGGTAAACAGTCTGGAGTGGTTTGCCATTTCCTTCTCCAGCTCATTTTATAGATGAGAAACTGAGGTAAAAAGGGTTGAGTGACTTGCATAGGGTCATATAGCTAGTATTTGTCTGAAGTCACATTTGAACTCAGCTCCTCCTGACTCCAGGGCCACCACTCTATCCACTGTGCCTAGGTGACAGTAGAGATTGTAACCATAGGCAAAGTTATGCTTATGGGAGACTCAGTGGAGGTGGGGAGAAGAAAGACTTAGTTTAGGAGTATTGGGTCTTCCCCCTTTTCCTGTTGGGAGGAAGGAGTAAAAGAGAAGCTTCCTATGGTGGTGGGCAGTGGGATAAAAGAGTAAATTTTGTTGCACAATGACACTTTCTTCTTATGATAGGATCTTGCTCTAGTGCTGGATCATTTAGAACTTGTTCATTTTACAGATTAAAAAAATGGGGCACAATGCTTAAAAGACATGGCCAAGGTCATCCAGGTAATGTGTCAGAACCAGGTCTTGAATGCAGGTACTCTGGCACTAAACCCAGAATTTTCTCCTACTAAACCATGTGTCATGAGGGTTCCCAATACCAAATCCCATAGACCCTTGCCATTTCACCTACCACCACAAATGTGTAAACCTCTCGGCATACTTATGAGGGAGTTTACTGGGTCATACCTACTGAAGAGTACTACTCTGGCTGATTTAATTCCATGACATGAAAATGAGCTATAGCTGATTGCATTTCTTACAGCAAAATTGGAACTGTTTTTCTTAATCAAATATCTTGCAATTTCATAAAGCACAAATTACTTCTCATCCCAAATAAATGCTGGGAGTTAATTTGTACTTAAAAGGTTATGAATTACAACTTATCTCTTGGACGCCAGTTTAGGAAGGAGACGTATTTCTAATTGTGACATTTTTGCCCTGGAAGAATGAAAACTTGTCAGCCATTTCTCTGGTATCTTTGACAGGGATTAAAATGTCAAAAGAAGAACTTGAATTATCACAAATTAACTACATTGTATGAATATTAGAATACTCTCCACCACTCCTTGTACAAGACACAGATTCTCCATATCACAAATAACAAGCTTCCCATTAAGTCCATTGCCACTACAAATTGTCCCTGAAATGTCTGTTATTATCAGAAACACTGAATGTTTTAGCCTTTGTGGTTTGTGTATTATGTAAAGAAGATTTTTTTTAAAAACTGCTTAGTTCAGGATCTTTCTGAGACTGTTCTACTAAACCGAAGTACTACTATTTTCCTATAAATATGTTTAAACAAATAAATAAAATACAGCTTCTTTTACTAACAGCCATTAACATTCCATTAGATGAGAATCATCACCTTTGGGTTTGGATACAGGTGAAAGATTTTTCTGAGCTCTAGATCAATATACTTTTTTTTCCCAAAAGACTAACAGCCAAGTACCGTTTCCTTAGCTAAGCTATAAACAGGACATAACTATTTATATACTGTTGCCTTTATCTTCTCTTCAGGCTGAAAAAGGCACAATGACAGGATTTCTCAGGTTAAAAAGGGTGGCAGTCCACCCTCCCCACCCTCCCAAATTCTTAAGTGTGGCTGAGTTTATATTATAGTTGCATCCTCTGCAATGCACTCCAGGTAGCTACCAATGGTGCCTTTCACCTTGAATAAATCATAATAAATGTAGGCACAGAGAAAAAGTTATCACTACTTTAGACAGAATAGCTGTAATACACCTTCACTAGACTACTACTGGTACCTGAAATTCTCAGGGTGGTACTCTGGGCCATCAGTCAACAGTACATAGATATGTTGGAAGCAAAATTCTAAGCCAAAGAGCTGAAGCTAGTCTTTTCTTTAAGAAAGATAATGAATTCATCCTTCACACTTGTAGGCTCAGGAGGCAAAAAGCTTTTGCAGTTGATGACGCTTCATGTTCCCCTAAATACAAAGTAGCCCAAACATGAAGAGTTCCAGCTCATCTCTGAAGTTTCTGACCATCAGATCTGCAGCAGCATGAACACTGACATAGAGCAGCACTTGTCAACTGAATCAGCACTGCAGGGGTGCTAAATATTCTTCCCCTGCTTAGAAAACATCCTTTTATTAACTGTTAGATTATTCATTTCATACCAATATGAAACCCAAAATATTAGGTTGGCGTCAATTAGGTTTGGACTGTTACATGTGGTTCTGTAGAAAGAGCCTTTTTCTAGGGGACAAGTGAGCTACATTTTAGTCTTGGCTCTGCTACTAACACATTGTATGACCTTGGCCAAGTAGGTCTTCCAATCTGAACCTCAATTTCTTCACATGCGAAATGAAAAGATTGGGGTAATTTAGTGTAACAACAATGTTGCTAGCAGCTGTGTGGGAGCAAAAGACCAACAACATCAGCACACAGCAAGGCTGCTAAAGCAGGTTCTTTGATCAGCTTTTCTAAGGAAAGCAACTTCAAGGGCTTAATAATCTCACTTTAATTATACATATATCATTCACTTAGTTCAAGAGAAAAGGCCAGCACCCTGAACCACAGAGAAAATACAAACAGAAATTACAAGCATACATTATATAAACAGAGCAAATAAACACAAATACATACAGTTACCAGAGAGAAGCACCAACAGCTGGGGGTCTTCAATAGCTATTACCCAGAGTCTCGGCTGGTCAAATCACATGGCACTCTTCCAGCAAGTGAGAGCCCCAAACAAAACACTAACCTCTGGATTTATATACCCTGTTCAGGGTCGAAAGTCATCACAGCCGTGTGACTCAAACCTATGTGAACTAGGCTTTCTTGTTTCTTAAGGAGGTCATCAAAGACCCCCAATTGAATCAAAGAAACAAAGGCCAGACTTTTCAAGGCTCTTGATTACCTCAGTGCTCCAAAAGAGAAAACAGCAAAAAAGTCCCACTTTAGTTACCATAACATTTAGCTAGGAGATGCCTTCAACTTTAATGCTCCCTGAGGCAGGCTCCTGGGCTAAGACATTGTTTATCAAAGAACCATATTGTTTTCTCTGGTGTTTAGTTGACCCTATTCTGGGGTTTTCTTGGCAAAGATACTGAAGTGGTTTACCATTTCCTTCTCCAGTTCGTTTTAAATATGAAAAACTGAAGCCAGCAGGATTAAGTGACTTCCCAGGGTCACACAGCTAGTAAGTGTCTAAGGCCAGGTTTGAACTCAGGTCTTCTTAACTCCAGGTCTGGTACACTATACACTGCACTACTTAGCTGCTCTTCAAATATGTTATATTAAGCATGTTAACAGGTTAAGACAGAGCTTCAGGAGGTTGCTTGAGGGTAAGGATTGTGTCAGATACTTCTTTTATTGTTCTACTAGGTCAAAAGTCCTTAGCCTGGTGTCCCTGAACTTTAAAAACAAAATATCTCTATTTCAATATAGCTTGTTTAATGTGTCATCCTTCATATTTTATTTTATTCATTTAAAGATAGTCTGAGAAAAAGATTCATAAGCTTCATCAGATGTCCAAAAAGGTACATGAAATTTAAGAGCCCCTGTAACTAGATGCTCAGTAGATGCTTGTCTAATTGGTTAGAATCAATTTAGATTAGATTAGATTAGTTATTCTTGAGGATGGAGTAGAGCCATAAAGGAACAGGTCAAAAAGCATAGGTAACTTTTTTGGTGGGGGACATCTTGGAAGAAAAAAATGAGGAAAGCTTTGAAACATGGGGACAACATCATGAGGTTTGTGGGAGACTTTGGGTAGCCAGGGCCTGGATGATAACAATGGATGTAGATGATTATATAAAAATACAGGAAAATTTGGAAAGCATGTGTTAGTAAAAACAGAATGGTCCATTTTACTTTTTCTTTCAAATGTTACCCTCAATACAGGAAGATTAATGAGAATATTTTCTCATCAAAAGAAAACCAAAGTGGGCAGAGCCAAGATAGCGGCTTGAAAACAGGGACTCGCTTAAGCTCTCCTCCAAATTCCTCCAAATATCTGTAAAAAATGACTCTAAACAAATTCTAGAGCTACAGAACTGTAATATCAATTTAGTCGGGACTTTCTTACTGTTTTAAAATGATTAATTAAGTGTCTTTGATTGAGTCTTACTAGGTGCTAAGCCTGTATGGGTGTGAATTGGTAACTAAGGTGGGGTTCCAGGTGGGGCCAAGGAAGGGAGGTCTGATTATGTCCTAGCTCCCAAGTTGGCCCCAAACCCCTAGCTATTAGGTGCTAAGTACATGTGGGTGTGAAGCCCACAAGGTCATAGGGGGAGGTGCTAACTCCAGAGCCAGTAATAAGAGCATAAGTTCTGGTTACTCAGATGACATTTGATGATGGCTAAAGAGTGCCTAAAAGGGAAGACAGAGCTATTTGCTTAGGGCTCTCACTCTTGGTGGCTCGCTGATGTGGAGACTCCAGACAGCTGTACTTAAGAGCCCTCCAGCTTGCCCAGATGTTCGGGACTTGGTTAAACTCTGGTAACTATGAATTGGGTTTTGAATCAGACAAGGTCTGTCTGTTGATGTTTGTAATTTGTTTGTATTTGCTCTGAAGTTCAGGGTGCTGGCTTTTTCCCCTGATCTAAGTGAATAATATTCATATGCTGGATTAAAGTAAGATTGTTAAGCCCTTAAAGTTGCTTTCCTTAGAAAAGCAGATCAAAAGAAGCTGGGTTTGCAGCATTCTGTGAGCTGGTTGTTGTTGGTTTTACGCCCCCACAGCAGCTGCTAGCTGGATTGTTGAAACAAGAACCCACAAAATAACAGAGAGAAATAAGTCTCCAGCCCAAGACAGCCTAGATGGTTGCTGGGAAGGGTATATACCACCTTGCTGGGATTGAAGCACAGCCCAATATGGGCCACACCAGGACAGACCAGGCCAGAGTACACCAGGAGCAGTCCCTAGGGCCCTGAATCACTGAGCTGTGGCAGTTACCAGACTTCTCAACCCACAAACACCCAAGAAAATGGAGCAGTTCAGTGGGAGAACTGCTGGATCTGGGTGAAGGAAGTGCAGCAGCAGCAGCAGCAAAAACAGCAGCAGTGGCAGCAGCAACAGCAGCAGCCATGGCAGCTGCTACTGGAGCCCCTGGCCCAACTGGTGGGGGAACCAAAAGGCTGATCAGAGAGGGATTATAGGGATCTCTTTGCTGGCACTGAGGCAAAACTCTCTTGCTTTGCCCTGCTTGGATCTCGGTCAAGGTCCTGGCTGACAGTCCATGGGAGAGGAGGAGTGCTGGTGTGGCAGAACTTGTGGTGGCTGTGGAGAGGGAGTTTTCCTGGTGGTTACACAGCAGAAAGGAGTACCTGCACTCACAAACCAGAGCACAGGCCAGGGGAAGAGCATCATACTACTTCAGAATAGAAGGCGCTCTGAAAACAGCAGCACAAAACCCCTGAAGGTTGGGACAAAGCACTCTCCAGTCTGAAAGCAGTCATACCTTTACAAAAAGTTCAAAAGTAAAGTAATTGGCTGGGAAAATGAGCAAGCAGAGTAAAAGGACTCAGAGTATAGAATCTTTCTTTGGTGAAAAAGATCAAAATGTACAGCCAGAAGTCAACAAAGTCAAAGGTCTTACATCAAAAGCCTCCAAGAGAAATATGAATTGGTCTCAGTCCTTGGAAGAGGTGGAAAAGGATTTGGAAAAGCAAGTAAGAGAAGTAAAGGAAAAATTGGGAAAAGAAATGAGAGTGATGTGAGAAAATCATGAAAAACAAGTCAATGACTTGATCAAGGAGACCCAAAAAAATACTGAAGAAAATAATACCTTAAAAATAGACTGCCCAAATGGCAAAAGAGCTCCAAAAAGCCAATGAGGAGAAGAGTGCCTTAAAATGCAGAATTAGCCAGATGGAAAAGGAGGTCCAAAAGACCACTGAAGAAAATACTGCCTTAAGAATTAGAATGGAGCAAGTGGAAGCTAATGACTTCACGAGAAATCAAGAAATTATAAAACAGAACCCAAAGAATGAACAAATGGAAGACTGAAATATCTCATTGGAAAAACCATTGACCTGGAGAATAGATCCAGGAGAGATAATTTAAAAATTATTGGACTACCTGAAAACCATGATCAAAAAAGAGCCTAGACATCATCTTTCAAGAAATTATCAAGGGAAACTGCCCTGATATTCTAGAACCACAGGCCAAAATAGAAATTGAAAGAATCCACTGATAGCCTCTTGAAAAAGATCCTAAAAAGAAAACTCCTAGGAATAATGTAGCCAAATTCCAGAGTTCCCAGGTCAAGGAGAAAATACTGCTAGCATTAAGAAAGAAACAATTCGAGTATTGTGGAAATGCAATCAGGATAACATAAGATCTAGCAGATTCTACATTATGGGATCGAAGGGCTTGGAATATGATATTCTGGTGCTCAAAGGAGCTAGGATTAAAACAAAAAATCACCTACCCAGCAAAACTGAGTATAATACTAGGGCAAAATATGGATTTTCAATAAAACAGAGGACTTTCAAAGCCTTCTAGATGAAAATACCAGAGCTGAATAGAAAATTTTAATTTCAAATACAAGAGTCAAGAGAAGCATGAAAAGGTAAACAGGAAAGAGAAATCATAAGGAACTTACTAAAGTTGAACAATTTTGTTTACATTCCTACAAGGAAAGATGATATTTGTGATTCATGAGAACTTTCTCAGTATTAGACTAGTTGAAGGGAACATATATATATATATATATATATATATATATATATATATATATATAGACAGAGGGTGCAGGGTGAGTTGAATATGAAGGGTTGATATTTAAATAAATAAAATTAAGGGGTGAGAGAGGAATATATTGGGAGAAGGAGAAAGGCAGAGATCGAATGGGGTAAATTATCTCAAATAAATGCTGCAAGAAATATCAGCTATAATGGAAAGGAAGAGCGGGCTAGTGAAAGGGAATAAGTGAATCTTGCTCTCATCAGATTTGACTTAAGGATGGAATAACATAAACACTCAGTTGGGTATCTTACCCTACTGGAAAGTATGGAGCAGGGGATAAGAGAGGGGGGAATGATAGAAGGGCAGAAAGATAGGGGGAGGAGGTAGTCAAAAGCAAACTCTTTTGAAAAAGGACAGGGTCAAGGGACACAAGTTAATAAAGGGGGACAGGATGAGATGGAGGGAAATATAGTTAATCTTTCACAACGTGAATATTATGGAAGTATTTGGCATAATTACACATATGTGGCCTATGTTGAATTGCTTGCCTTCTCAAAGAGAGTTGGTGGGGAGGGAAGAAGGGAGAGAATTTGGAACTCTAAGTTCTAAAAACAAATGTTTAAAAGAAAAGTTGTGTTTACATGCAACTGGGAAATAAGATGTACAGGCAATGTGGTATAGCAATCTATTTTGCCTACCAGAAAGTAAGGGGAAAGTAAAAAGTGGTGGGGAGTAGGGTGATAGAAGGGAAGGCAGACTGGGGAAAGGGGCAATCAGAATTTATATCATTTTGGGGTGGGGGAGGGTAGAAATGGGGAGAAAATTTGTAACTCAAAATCTTGTGGAAATCAATGTTGGAAACTAAAAATATTAAAGAAAAAAAAAACTTTAGAAACAGGAAAACAGAGGTTATGTCACATTTGAAACAACTCACTTGAACGACACATCAAGGAGAGACCACTGTGGGGAATGGTAAAGATATTCAGGTTTACTAAAATATGTGTATGTATGTATGTGCATGTGTTTCTGTACACATATGTATATATGTGTGCGAACATTTGTGTGTATACAATCTGTGTGTATGTGTATGTATGTATATATGTGTGTATGTATATATGTATATGTGTGTATATATGTAAATACATATGTGTATATACGTGTTTATACATACACACAAACACATTAAATGTTATTTCTATGAACTAAAGCTGGAAAAAATTTATTGGAAATAGATGTTGAAAAAGCCTTTCCTTGAATGCCAGATGAAGGGCTCTGATATATGTGTACACATGTATATACAAACACACACACGTACATGCATACATGTACATATATACACATACATACGTGTATGCGTATTATATACATGTATATGTATATATTAGGAAATAGAAAATAATTTTTTTAGACAGCAAAATGTAATACTACATGTATATTTGAAAGGTGAAGCTGGAAGTTATGGCTTGAATAGAAGTTTTAAATTATGGAAGTAGGGAGACCTGTTAGGAAACTAAATAGTCTGGACAGAGGGATTCATTGAAGGGGAAAGGGAACAAGAAGGAAAAGAAGGTGGGAAAGTCCAATATAACTCCAGGTATTTAAATCTGGGTGGATGAAAGAATGGTGCATAAGGAACTTCAGGGCATATATAGGTTTTAGGAGAAAAAAAAAAAAACAAAGGAGCCCATGCCTGCCCTTTGCTTTGTTGTGCGTAATGGATTTGATTCAGACCTAGGTACACAGCATCCACAGCTCCTTATCAGCAAAGTGGTACAATGCAAAAAAAAAAAAAAAAACAGTGTATTTGTGTCTAAAAAATCTGGCTTCTGCTAGATGTATGACCTTGGGTAAGTCACCTTAGCATCTAATCCTAGTAATACCTACCTGCCATGCTTTTGTTAGGAACAAATAATATAATATTTATAAAGGACTTACCATGATGCATGGAAACATAGTAGGAACTATACAAATGTTCATTCCATCCTAAATCTCTCTGGTCTTTTCTTTATAGAATGTCTAGCAGAATGACTGGCATATAGGAGACACTTAGTAAATACTTGTCAGTTGACAGATTGATCCTCAATATTAATTGTGTGTAAAATGAGAGGTTTGACTTTATCAATACCCTTTCCTGTCCTAAATACTATGATCTTCTTTACTTTTCAAAACCTCATTCTCAGTCCCTCTGAGAGGTAGAATTATATTCACCTCAACTTTTAACAGCTGTCTTCAAACTGTGTTTATCATACTGGTCCATAAAACATTCAATTCTCCCCCAAAGAGATCCAAGTCATTTTTCTTTAGTATATAAATTCAATGTGAGGCAGAATCTTTTTTGTTTGTCTTTTCATCTGTCTTGAGTAGGAAACTCCATTACTAACACTATTAAAGCATATGATGAGAAGAGAAAAAGAAATAGAGACTATCAGGATCATAATGTAAGCCAGCATTACCACAGCCCTGACTGACATGGCAAAATGAGAGCCCAAGGGGTACAGCAAAGCCAGAACCTCCTTAAGTAAAGTGAGCTAAGGCATCATGACAAATGGATTTCAAATTTACAAAGCAGAGAGGGCACACGTCCATTCATTTAAGAGACATAAAGAAATACAGTCACACTCATATGGTGATAATTTAAACTATAGCTCAGAGAACGTGTTATTTTTACTTCTGAGAACTTGAAAAGCTGCATATATTTTGCTACTAACTTGCATAGGTGATTATGAAAACCAGTTATGAAAAAATGTCACCTTTGTTTTTTAGCTGCCCATTTAGCTGAACTTTTGGCTTCAGGAGCTAGACAGTCACCATTAGAGACTTTTGAAAGGCAAAATGGCATAACACAGAACCAGACTAGCAACCAAAAGGTGGGACTACTATATTACTTTACTCATTTACTGAAGTCCTGTACTTAAGGCAGGGTTCATGGTATGTGTGTGTGTGTGTGTGTGTGTGTGTGTGTGTGTGTGTGTGTGTGTGTTTGTGCATGCCTTTGTGTATGTGATGTACCCCTTTGACAGTCTGTTAAAGCTTATGGACTCCCTCAAAGAAAAAAAATGTTTTAAGATGCATAGAATTACAAAGCAAATCACATTTATCAGATTGGGTAATAGGAAAGGAAATTGAAAAATGCTGCAGAGGATGTAGGAAAATAGATATACTAAATCCCTGTTGGTAGAGTTGTGTACTGGTCTAACCACACTGGAGAACATTTGGAACTGTGCCCAAAGGGCTATAAAACGGCTTTGACCCGCAATACCACTGCTAGGTCTATATCCCAAAGAGATCAAAGAAAAAGAAAAAGGATGCATACATACAAAAATATTTATAACAGTTCTTTGGGGTGGCAAAGAATTGGAAATGGAGGGGATGCTCATCAACTGAGGAATGGCTGAGCAAGTTTCGATGAAAACTATCTTCCTACAAGAAATGACAAAGGGTATGGCTTCAGAAAAAGCTAGGAAAATTTATAAATTATGAACTGATGCAAAGTGAAATTAACAGAACCAGGAGAACATTGTACACTGTTATATCAATAATGATGTAACCAGGATTTTCAGTTATAAGTTGTAACAATGTAATGATGATCAACTATGAAAGACTTAGCTTCTCTGATGAATAAAATGATCCATGACAATTCCAAAGGATTCAGAATGAAAAATGTCATCCACATTTCCGCATAGCGGAACTGATATAACAAAAAAAAATAAAGGGAGAAAAATTGACCTATGGCCAACTGCTGTGAAAATAATTGTAAAGAAAAGCTGCCTAAAACTCATTTGATTGGTTCAGAACTAACTGCTCCTAAGCTTCCTGATACAATGAATGCAGATTGAAAGTTTTTTAACTTTCTCTATCTTTCATTTCTTTAAAACATGGCTAATATGGAAATCTTTTTTGCATGACCTTACACACAGGGAAGGAGAAAATTTGAAACGCGAAAGAAAAAAAAAGAAAATTAAAAGAAAAAAACAAAGCAAATCAATTATGTTGAAATAGTTATTTTTTTAAAGTTCACAGAGTTCAGACTAAGAAGCCTTTGCTAAAGGTCAAAGCAATAAGAAGTCACATACTTTTTAGAGCAATTTGAAGTTTTCACTTAGAGAAGTAGTATAAAGAATAATGCATCCAAAGTGAGAAGACCTGAGTTCAAATCTCTGTTTTTCCACTTACTGCCTATTTGATATTGGGCAAGCTATTTAACCTTTTTGAGCCCTGAGTTTATTCATCTGTAAAATGAAGATGTTGGACTTGACCTCTGAGGTCACTTCCAGCTCTAAAATCTATGACCCTAATTTTTTTTAAGTACTTTAATGTGAATTATCCAGGTTAAAGTTTAGTTTTCACCTGTATAATTAGTTACTTAATTCCCAGACCTGGAGATCTATTCTATACGAGCCAGAGAGTCACCAGCAAGTTTTCTTTTCTTTTCTTTCTGTTTCTTTTCTTTTCTCTTCCTTTCTTTCCATGAAAGGCAGATAATTATCCTTTCAAGTATTGTTTCCCAGGAAACTCAAACAGATTTAGAAAATCACACTTCTGAAGTTTGTTTGGCAAATAACAATCATTCTTAAAGTTCTAAGGGAGAGATTCAACTTTTACTTAAACATACCCAGGAAATAGTCTTCCTGATAGAGGGCAGGAAAGTAGAAGGAAGCTTAGGAGCAGTTAGTTCTGAACCAATCAAATGAGTTTTAGGCAGCTTTTCTTTACAATTATTTTCACAGCAGTTGGCCATAGGTCAATTTTTCTCCCTTTATTTTTTTTTTTTTTGTTATATCATTTCCGCTATGCGCTCAAGAAGTACGATTGATTCTTTCAGCGAGTTACAAGATGTTTCCTGTGTGGGGTCAGTTGCTTTCATCCAATGGCTAACAACCTATCATCCTCTGAAATTAAGGGAATTAATTGTTGTGAGGTTACAAGAAAACTCTTTAGTGCCTCCTTTACAATTTGAGATTAAATTTAGAGCCTTCTATGAATATATTAACTGATACCAACTACCCACTTTTGTTAATCCATATGGGGACAAATTGTATGATCCAGAAGAACTAGGAAGAAGAATCTGACTCTTGAGAATCTTAGGAGCATAAGTGGTATTTTCATCATGTCTGTCAATTGCAGAAACGAGCTACAGTAAAAAAAAAATCACTGATAAGGGAAATGAAAGATTTTTAAGGTAATTTCTAAGGCTGAGATGTGGATTTTCCAGCCAAAGCTTAATATATAGGAACAATGGGTGTTTTGGCTGGGAAAAGAAAGTCTAAAATGAGAAGAATAATAACTGACATTTCCATGGCATGAGTACACAAAACCAGTGAAAGTAAAATACACATTTGCCTGGAGTTTTATGAATCTAATCATAAGAGATAATGGAATTTATGACTGGAAGAAAACTTAGGGATGATCTAGTCCAATCTCTCTCTGTTTGTTTTGTAGGTAAGGAAGTTGAGATTTCTAAAGTTTTGATTTGTCACCCAGTAGGCAGAATTTCAACCCAGACGCTCTGATTCTGGATGCACTGATTTCTATCATTATAACATACTCATGAAAATGAACATATAAGGGTCATATTAATAATAATAATGACAATGACAAAAATAACACATATAGCCCTTCACATTTACAAAGCATTCTGCATATGTTACCTGATTGGATTTTTTACAACAACTCTGTAAAATTATTCCTTTTTCTCCATTTTAGTGGTGGGGAAAATGAAAGTTACTCACATATATCTCCCCAAACTAGATACTCCAGAGCTAACATTTATTAAATGCATACTATGTGCCAGGCACTGGAAATACAAAGACAGAAAGAAAAACAAACACAGTCCCAGCTTCCAAAGTGCCCACAGTCTAATGGGGAAGACAATATGAAAACAACTATGTAAACAAGATATATACAGTATAAATTAGGAGTGGTCTCAGAGGAAAAGGACTGTTAGACAGACTTGCAGGAATCTCTTGTATAAGGTAAGATTTTTTTACTGAGACTTGAATGATGCCAAGGAAAAAAAAAGGGAAAGATGAAAAGGGGAGAGTTTTCAGGCATGAGAGACATCTAGCGAAAATGCTCATTGAGTCAAGAGATGAAGGGGTTCAATTCAAGAAACAGCAAGGAGGTCAGTGTCACTCTTTCACAGAGTATATGGTAGGAACTAGACTGGAGAGCTAGAAAAAGGTCAGGTTATGAAGGGGTTTAAAATCAAAGAGAATTTGTTTTTTTTATTAAATTCTAGAAATGAGCCACTTCCTTTAAGGAGCTACTACCTTTTTATTGAAGAGGATGGTGATACAGTCAGACTTGCATTTTGGGATCACCAAATTTTTGGTTGAGTAAAGAATGAACTGGGGAAAGGAGAGACGAGGCAGGGAGACCAACATAATTCATAAGACATAATATAAAAGAAAGCCCAAAACAAGAGCAACGATAACTGATAGTTACATGATATTTTTTTAAAGTTCACAATATATTTCAAATATTTTATCTCCATTCACAACCATCTTGAAACTGGGATTGAGAGAAGATAAGTGTTTCGCCTGTGGTTACATAGCTACTTAATATCAGAGGTGCGATTTTAATCTGTGCTTTCCTGACGCCAAGTCCAACAATCTGTCCATTTTGTGAAGTAGGGACAAGCAATAAGGTAAACTTGAGATCTTAATACAAGAAGAAAAGTTCAATATCTTACATATCACTGAGGCTTTGTGGGACAGGATTCATGACTGGAATAAAGCTATAGAAGAATATACCTTATTCATAAAGAAAACAATAGTTAAAAGAAATGATGGATAAAGATTATACATTAATAAGACATTTTCATGTGAGTCAATCCAAGAAGTGGAAGTGGGGGAGGTGGGGAAAGAGTGGATGACATGAGTGTGAAAATTAATGGCAAGAAAAACACAAATAGCATGAGAATATTCGTCAGTCCACTAAGAAGGAAGGAAATACAAGAAGAATTTGGGAAATACGTCTGGCATCAATAAAATAGTGGCAAGGGACTTCAATTGTATGGTTATTTACTGGAGGTCGTTCTGTCAAAAGCAGAGAAGCAGATAAATTCTTAACCTGTCTAAACAATAATTTCGTCAAAAGTTGGAGGAAGTGCCTATGGGACAGATATTATCCTACAGGATTTGGTCAGTAAAGGGTAACTGGTTGTTAAAAGTCAAAATAATGGGGATTTTGGGAGGAAATCTCCCACACTCAACTTGGTCTTAGGTTTGGATAGTGTAATATGTATCAGATTTAGGGAAAGCAGATTTCTAATGATGGATTGGATCCCATGGCTCAAACTTATATGAAGGTAGTTAGTTCCAAAGTTATAAAAAACAGGAGGGTTCTTTGTTTTTATCCTGTTAACAAGCATGGTTTTTCCTTTCCTTTCATCTCCCATGGGGAAAGGGGCACCTTTTAACAACCGGGCACAGTCAAGGAAAACACATTAGCTATGTTCAAAAATGTTTATTCCCTTCTACATATTTAGTCCATCACCTTTCTCTCAGGAGATGAAGAGTATTTTTCACTGCTTCTCTCTAGAATTATGATTCATCATTACATTATTGATCAGAATTTTACAATTCTTCCAAGTTGCTTGTTTTTAGAATATTGTTGTTATAAATTGTTCTCCCAGTTGTGCACATTTCATTCCTTTCGCTCCATTCATACAGGTCTTCCCAAGTATCTTCAATGATATTCCATTTATTGTTTCTTATGGTAAATAATATTTAATTATATTCATATACTATAATTTGTTCAGTCGTTGCCTCAGGAATAATGATGGACATCCCCTCAGTTTCCAATTCTTCTCCACTACAAAATGAGCTGTTATAAATATTTTTGTAATATATAGATTCTCCTTCATCTTCTTCTACATTATAAACAGAGCAAATAACACAAACCAGTCTATCCACAACAATACATAGTTACCAGAGAAGCACCAACATTTTGGTTGTTGAAGCCAGGGAGGGGGTGCATATTTCAATGGCTTGTCCAGAATCTTGTCACCATTTCAATGAGTGTACCCCCGAAAGTGAAACACTAACCTTCCAACACATATACTCTGCTCAGCACCCTGGGGGATCAAGGCTTACCATCCAGGGAAACCAGGTTGTATGAAAGCACCACATCATATACAAATCAATGACTCTCTACCACCCCAGTGCTGAGAAGCATTCCAAGACAAAAGATCCCATTTTACCTGCCCCATTTAAACAAAGGCCAGACTCATCAAGGGTACTTGATAGTCTTAGCATTACAAAAGAGAAGAACAGCAAAAATACTGTTCTGATTACCATTACATAATCCACCTGTTCAAGGATCTTTGGACTTACAAATCCAAATGGCCATGGATGCTGGAACAAATAGAAGCATTATACATTGCAATCACATTCAGGGAACAATAAAGAAATATATCATTCAGTATCCTCCCCAAAATAATTGTTGACAAAACACCATCCTCCCCAGGTCATAGCAAGTTACAATTTGCTCAGTCAACACAGAGTGTCCAAGTAAAGTCCTTCTTGAGGGTGTGTCTTCCCCACACTGACATTGCAGGCTTCCTTCTAGCACCCTCAGGTACCTGCACACTTTATTAGCAAAGTCCCAAGCAAACAAAAAAGTGCAAATAAAGTTCTCTTGGGCATGTGTTCTTCTCCCCACACTGCTCCAGCACCCTGCTTCCATGTCCTGAGGGGCAGATGGGTAACAAAACCAACTGGGTGGGGTCCTAGGGGTCTAAGGCACCCTACCCACCACGGTCAATTCCACCCTCCTCCTGAGTCCCAAACTGTCCCAGGAGAAGGCAGCAAAAAAGGACACTCAGCACCTTGCTGCAAAGCTTCCTTCTTGCCCTAGGGCTGAACTCCAAGTTCCTGGATTCCTGGTCATCCTGCTCCTGCTGGCCGCTCATGGCTTCTGCCAGAATCCCGATGTAGATGGTTCTCCTCTCTCACTTTTCCAGAGTTCTCACATAGACAGTCCTCCGCTCAGGCTGGGTGAGTATTTCGGCAGCTGTCCCCTCGTGGTCTCACCTCACCAACTGCTCCTACCAAATCTACGCAAAGGTTGTTCTCAGCTCCTCTTTCAAAGCTCCACATACAATACAATTTCAGGACATTCACCCTTCCAGCACAGACAGAGAGTGGGGCTAATCCAATCAAGTCCTGGCTCTGGCTATCCCCACCTCTCCCAAGCCTCTATTTGCTCTCCTCCTGTAGGCGGGGGGCCTGTCTCCTCCAGAGTGCTAGTGAGATAGGGAGGGGGAAGGAGAAGTTATCTCACAGGGCCCCTGCTCTAGGCACCTGGGAAACCACTCCTATCACTGCCACCCACCTGTTTTCCTTCAGGCCTCTGGGGCTCTACAGAATCATGGCCACCACAAGTATAAAGAGCAATCCAATAACTGAGAAACATCCAACTACTATCTCAGTACCCCAAAACTCAGACTTTCCTTTTAATCTGCAGATCTTACCACGACTATGCCATTTTGTAACAACAATGTTTCTAGCAGCTATCATGAACTCAGAGATCTTACTCCTTCTCCTTGGCCTGAATTCTGAATTCTGGCTTCTCTTCTGACTTCTGAATTCTCATTTCCGAATGGCTACCTTCTGGGTGTATATGTTCTTTTAGGGCTGGAGGACTTTGCACCCAATTAGCAAAAGAGTATGGGAAAGATCTTTAATCACTGATTGGCATCACAAAGGTGTGGGGCTTGCCCCTCTTAACCTTCCCCACCTGAGGCCTATTGAATGGGTGGGAAAGATCTTTAATCACATTATCACCATGCTGCTCTCCTGGTCTTCCCTGTCTGTGGAGAGAAATACAACAGGAGGACTCAGATATAACAGTTTTGCATAAGGTTACAGGATTGTTAATTTTGAGCTAAATGGATCTGGGCTATCTAGTTCCATTCCTTCATTTTACATATAAGGAAACTAAAATCTAGTAAAGTTAAGTAACTGCCTCAGGGTCACATTAGCAGTAAAATAAATATCAGAGGCAGGATTACAATGTAGGTCTTTTGACTGCAGAGTCTAAGTTCTTTCCAGAGAACTATTTTGTCTCAGTCATATAAGTTGTGAAACATACTCCTTCATCTTAATCTATAATGTTAAGATGAAGATAAGGGATTGTATGACTTGACCCTATACTCAGTCTTGGATATACTGTTTTATTATTATGTAACAACAGAATTTTGGCCATTAACTCTCAATTACATTCTTTACAATTTATGCATGTATGACTCACAAAAATCCTTAGGTTGCCAAATCTTGCAGCAAGTTCAAACTCAAAAATTCTCCTTGTTTGAAATCCCATACGGTCCTACTATAGGAACTCTCTAAAGAGAGCAATGGAGATGGAAATGGACATCACTGATCAATTTAAATATTTGAGACAGACATGTAAATTGAAGTAAGGCCAGGAAACCAAGGATGAAATGATTGATAGTCATATACAAATAGTATAGGACTTATAAAACAGAATGCTAAAGGCAAGTGAAAAAATTAGGAACAAAAAAGAGGGGGTTGTGTATTTTTTTTCTTAACTCAGCTGGCAGTGAATGAAAAATTTTAAAAGAGATAAGATATACTGCTCAAGACAATGATCATGGCTGATGGGATGATTTCAACCTTCATTATGTTTTCATTTTGTCTAGCAAATGAATAATCTTTGGATTGGAAAGTATAGAACAAAGATGATTAACAGGTAGTAACTCCCTAAGAGGAGTGAAGAAATAGTCCTATATACTCTGGCCCCTTTCAGACTCATGTTCAAGTCATGAGGATTTCTGATATCAATTCAGTTCATCCAGATCCCCCCTTTCTCCCAACTTTAAACAAATTCTAAATATTCACAGTTCCCCATGCTAAAGGATCTAAGAAAGAATAGCATTAAAAGAGTAAAGCATTTAATCGTTTATGAAATAGTAGTAAAGTAACTGAAAAAGGTGTTAGCATGTGATCCAAAATAAATACAATCTAATTCTCTGTTCCTCTAAGAGCAATTTAGAAAACAAACTCCCCCAGACTTACACTTCCAGAATTAGAGGTTAGCTATAGGTACAGTTTCAGTAGTCTGATTCTGCTCCTGGATGTGTGTATACTGCCTCAGCTCAGCCTTGACAAAACAGACTTCCCCTTAGGTCTTTCTGTGTTGTCCCCTCAAAGTCTTGCCTACTCACTGAGTCCTCTCATCTCCCTTTCAGTAGATTCACAGACCAAGGAATTAAGATCCACAGAACAAAAAATAAGATCTTCCCTGCTAGTTAATGTCCTCAAGTTCTGTCTTTTCTTTAGATTGCACCTTGCTATCTAGGGGATTTAGTCCATCTGTCAGTGACTTTGCTTAATTTATGATAAGCATTCCATCCCTATGCATCACAATTTTAATCTCTAAAGGGTAGACAATAAATCATGTACTGCTTGTTTAACCAATAACTACCAAAGAACTCTTAGACTTAGCTGTTTTGTTTTTTTTTTTCCCCCATGTTCAAGTCAGAAATTTCTGTGATGTAGGTGAATAGGTGGGGAAGAAGCCCAGGGAAGTATAGATACCCCTGTGGTAAAGTTAAGGTTTTCTATACCAACTTAATCATTTTCTCAGGTCTTTAACATGCAGATACAGCTAGAGGTGCTTTTGTTGTTTGTTGTTATTATTGTTGGTGTGGAACTCCCTGTCATGTTCCTGATTTTTAAAAGTCTAAGAGTCCTTTGACCTCTTTTAAGAAGTCTAGTTGGATAGCAGCCTGAGGTAATCCCTGCTACCCGGGAGGCTGAGGCTAACTTATCACTTGAGTTTCATAGTTCTGAGCTGCCATATATTAAACCAGCACCAATATGGTGATTCTTTGAGAACAAGGGACCCCAAAACTACCTAAAGAGGGGTGAAACAGCATAGATCAGAAATGGAGAAAGTCCAAATTCCCCTGCTGATCAGGAGTGGGGTCAGTGAGTAGCTTCTGTTTTTCTAGTCTGGCCAGGATAGAGAGACCCATTCTCAAAAAACAACAAAGTTTAGAGAAGCAAAACCCATACTCATGAAACAATTAAATAATAGTACAAGACAATATATGATTAAATGGTGAAATGATGGTAGAGATGACTGCTGTTGAAATTCAAATACAAAATTCAAATCCAGTATGTTCAGTATGCAGAAAAAATAAAAATGAAGTGCATCTTGACCTGGGTCTGGAAGGATTAGAAGGGTTGGATAGACAAAGGTGGGGATAAAAACATTCAGGATGAAGGAAACATTAGTAAAGGCTTGGAATTGGAAGCAAACATGAAGAGCTTGAGAATCTAGATGATTATGGGGAAAAATGAAGGGGAGAAATTACGTTTTTCCTATTAGTGTTTCTGTCAATGTTTTGCTAAACTGAAGATGAGAAACCTGCGAAATGTTACTCCAAATATTCCTCTGTGGTAAGTAAACAAGGGGAGAGGTTGAATCAGTTCCTCTCTGCAATTTCAGTATGCAGATTCAATGCACATTAAAGCCAAATGACCTGTCCATGTTGCAGGAAACCAGCTCCTCTGGTTGGATTTCCAGCACTTCCTGCTTCCTGATAAGATACACTCTGAGTACTCTAGCAGGGCTGCTGAATTACAATGAACACAATCTTTCCGACATCATTTCTACACTTTAGTCTACAATATCAGGCTAAACTCCAATGAACTGAATTATGTGAACCCAAAGAATGATTTCCAATGTTCCAAATGTCTACAATCACTTACTTTACCATTACACTGAGTGTGTTTCCATCAAAAGTTCACATTTCAATTGGCAACCTGTATCATTTTGTCTGTTGCCAACATCACAGCACACTTATAGCTTTTATTTTTCATAGAACGAAACTAAAGGGTTTCATCAATGTAAGTGGGTGAAGATTGCATACCATACCTCTGCCACAGAGATTAATTAGAGAGTCATCAATACTGGGAGCATTTACATTTGTGCTGACTCATTAAATGTATCACTTTTCAAATGGCCTTCCTTGGCTATCTGTCTCTTTCATTAGTCTAGTGGACCCTTGACTAATGTCTCCTGCTTGTTCTGAAGCACTGTCCTGGCGAAAGCTCAACGTATTAAACAAAACCAACTCTGGCTGAAGACTTATCTAAAGGAGACATTGAAACTTGACTTTTATTAAGTGTGGTTAAAGATGTAGACTCTTGAGGTAATTTCAAGGACCTTGTAATGATTACAGAATGTCAGTATGCATAGACCACTATTAACCCATCAAGTGCCATGAGAGGGTAATGGAATAGACTGTCTTTGAGCAGGATGACCCCAAGTTCATCATTTTTGCTTTTAGGAATATTTTTATTATCAGTTATGTTCCAGATAAAATTTGTTTGTGGCAGAACTCAACTCTCCTGCAAAATAAATAAATAGATAATGCCAGTTAGGTTGTTTTATGTGTTTTAGCTTCCAATGTAGTGTTTAAGAATAAACTAAAAAGAAATCCTCGAGCAATGTCTATGGAATGAACATTCTGAAAGTAATTATTTATGAAGTTTTAATTATCCTGAAATTTATAGAGGAAATCACTTTGGAACAGTACCAACTGTTCCTCTGATTCCCTAGCTCCTAGAGAGCACATTTCTTTTTCCCACTAAGAACACCTCTCCGTAATGCTCTGATATAGTCTTCTGGGTTTGCTTGCCAATTGTCACATTGTACTTAAACCAAATCATCTTTTCCCTCACCCTCCTCTTCTCTCCAGCAAGGAAACTGGTATCTAGTGGTTCAGAGCTATAGAGTATAAATGACCTTCACTTACACATGTAAATTTAAACAATTACCTTACAGATTGTTTTTAAATCTGAAATTATTACTTAATTCAACTCAATTTAATAGGCATTTATTAAGGGCCTACTATGTTCAAGGCACTATGATCAGCTAGAAGTAAATAAAAGTGAAAAGAAAAGTTTCTGTCCTTGAAGAACTTACATTCTATTGGGAGGGGGGAGGGAAAAGGAAGGGAACAGGCATTTTATTAAGTGCCTATTTTATGCCAGGCATTGGGCTAATTACTTCAGAGATTTTAAGTCATCTGACCCTTATAACAACCCTGAGAGGTGCTATTATTCACCTCATTGATCAATCAGTCAAACATTTATTAAGCACCTACCATGTGTCAGGCATTGTGCTAACTGCTGGGATACAAAAAGGGGCAAAAGACAGTCCCTGCCCTCAATGAACTTACAATCTAATGGGGGAAATATTTTTTGTTTGTCTTTCCCTTTCAAAGAGCAATGTCATTGATTAATTGGATTTAATGAATTGGATTTAAATGAGCAGAATTGCACAAAGTTGTCAGCCTCTCTCTTTCTGAGTCATGGAAGACTAGTGACAGGACAAGTCAAGATTACTGGTGATGGCCTGGGATATGGTGGATGACCTTGGTGTCCTCAATGCTTGACCAAACTCTAAGTGCTCCATCACACCTGCTTCAGCTGTCTTCATGGCCGCTGGAACAAGTTGTTCTCATTTGCCCATTCTGCCAGGGAAAGTCACATACTTGGGGTAGACAATACCTCAGCTCACCAACAAGTGTGAAGCCTGCACATGGATTAGCCCATCTGCTGAGAAGGTTTACCAGAGTGTGGTTCCTATGCATGCAAAGCATCTTGGAGCCACAGGTGAGAGTTGGGTGAATCAGGTAGACACCAAAGGTGAATGAGCAGTCCCGAAAAAGGCTCAGCAGGACCTCACACCAGAAGTACTATTTCTCCTGAACACACCATAAACCCCACAGATATATACAAAGCAAGCTACATACAAGATATATAGGAAACCATTAAAAGAGAGAAAGTAGTAGAATTAAGAGGGATTAAGGGAAGGCTTCCTGCAGAAAGAAGAATTTTAGTTGAGACTTAAAGGAAGCCAGGGATGTCAGTAGTCAGAGTGGAAGAGGGAGAGCATTCTGGGTATAGGTGACAGCCAGAGAGAACATCATGAGTGAAGTAGAAGTATATCTTGTTTGTGGAACAACAAAGAGGGCAGTGTCACTGAATCAAAGAGTACATTTTGGATAGTAAGGACTAAGAAGACTGGAAAAGCAAGAGGGGACTAGATAGGTAATGAAGGGCTTCGAATGCCAAACACAGCATTTTGTATTTGATCCTGGAGACAATAGGAAGGTGGGAATGGCAGGAGAGAGAGCAATGACAAGATCAAACCTGTGTTTTAGGAAAATTACTTTAGTGGCTCAATGGAGCCACAGTTGGAGTGGGGAGAGACTTGAGGCGGACAGTCCCACTAACAGGCGATTGCAATAATCAAGGTGTGAAGTAATGAGGGACTGCACTAGAATGATGGCAGCCTTGGAGGAGCGAAGGGGTAATATTTGAGAAATGTTGCAAAGGTAAAAGTGGCAGGCCTTGGCAACAGCTTAGAAATGTGAGATAAGGGATAGCTTGTGCACCAAAGGGATTGAGAGGATGGTATTGCCCTCTGCAGTACTAGGGAAGGTTTGTGTGTGTGGTGGTGGGAATAATGAGTTCTGTTTTGGACATATTGAGTTTAAGATATCTATTGGGTATCCAGTTCAAGATGTCTGCAAAGCAGTTGAAAATGAAAAATTGGAGGTCAGTAGACAGAATGGGGCAGAAAGATACAATTGAGAATCATGAACATAGAGATGGTTATTAAATCCATGGGAGCTGATGAGATTAGCAAGTGAAATAGTACCAAGAGAAAAGAGAACCCTGAGGGATACTTAAAGTTAGAGGGTGTGATCTGGCAGAGGAGCTAGCAAAGGAGACAAAGAAAGAGTGGTCAGACTAACCAGGAGAGAATGCTATCGTGGAACTCTAGAGAACAGAGTACCAAGGAAGAGGAAGTGACCAATAGTGTCAAAGGCTATAGAGAGATCAAGGAGAATGAGGACTGAGAAAAGTCCATTGGATTTGGAAGAGAAGAGATAATTGGTATGAGAAATGGTGGGAGCAGTTTTATTTCTACAGAGTTGAAATTACCTCCCCAGCTTTAGAGCAGAGACCAGGCTTCTGATTGGTTAAAGATTAAAGGCTTGTGTGTGTGTGCTTAAAGAGCTGTTTGAGGGAGTCATGATGTGGGCAGTTCAGGAGTTGCATCTGGCCAATGAAGAGCCAGGTGGGAGACTTGAATTAGTAGCCAATAAAAGGACTGGCATTTGTCTGATTCCCTTGTACTTTCTCCTGTACTCTGTTCAGGGGATGTGCCCATTTATGCAGGGGGAATAAATGTAAGATATAATTAAAACCTTCTTGGCCTTCCAGCAAGTATTGTTTATTCCTGGACAATGAAAGTATGTTTCTAACAATAAGTAACTTTGGAGAGAGCAGTTTAGGTAGAGTGATAAGGTAAGAAGTCAGATTGTAGAGCCTTGGGGGCAGAGCCAAGATGGCAGCTGGAAAGCAGGGACTTGTGTGAGCTCCCCACCACGTCCCTCCAAAAACCTATAAAAAATGACTCTGAACAAATTCTAGAAGTGCAGAACCCACAAAACAGCAGCGGGAAGCAGGGATCCAGCCCAGGACAATCTGGATGGTCGCTGGATGAGGTCTATCCTGCATGGAACAGAGGGGAGTGGAACCCAGCATGGGCGGCAGCAGGACCAACCAGACCAGGAGCTGGGCAGAGCAGGCCCTAGCACCCTGAATCAGTGAGCTGTGGCAGTTAGCAGACTTCTCAACCCACGAATACCAAAGACAACAGAGAAGGTTAGTGAGAAAAGCTGCAGGGGACAGAGTGAAAAGCGTTCACAGTTTGGCCAACGGCCCAGGGGCAATTGGGGGAGGTGCAGCTACAGAACTAGAGCTTCAGTTGCTTCTGGCCCGAGACCCACCTGGTGAGAGGAATTAAGTGGCGGATCAGAGTAGCAGTGCAGAGCCTGCTGAAGATCTGAGTCCAATCAGGGTTAGTGGTTCTTGGGGAAGGAAGAGTGCTGGTGTGGCAGAGCTGGCTGTATAGAAATAGCTCTGAAATCAATGGCACATCCACTCAAGCTTGGAACAAAGTACTCTTTACTCTACAAGCAGTCATACCCTGACAAAAAACTCAAGGGTCAAGTAAGTTGGCTGGGAACATGACCAGGCAGCAAAAATGCACTCAGATTCAGTCTCAGACCTTGGAATCTTTCTTTGGTGACAAAGAAGACCAAAACATATGGCCTGAAAAAGTTAACAAAGTGAAAGAGCCTACATCAAAAGTCTCCAAGAAAAACATGAACTGGTCTCAGACCATGGAAGAGTTCAAAAAGGATTTGGAAAAGCAAGTTAGAGAAGTAGAGGAAAAATTGGGAAGAGAAATGAGAAGGATGCCAGAAAACCATGAAAAACAAGTCAATGAATTGCTAAAGGAGACCCAAAAAATACAGAAAAAATATTGAAGAAAACAACACCTTAAAAAATAGACTAACTCAAATGGCAAAAGAGCTCCAAAATGCCAATGAGAAGAAGAATGCCTTGAAAGGCAGAATTAGCCAAATGGAAAAGGAGGTCCAAAAAACCACTGAAGAAAATACTACCTTAAAATGAGGTTGGAGCAAGTGGAAGCTAGTGACTTTATGAGAAATCAAGATATTATAAAACAGAACCAAAGGAATGAAAAAAATGGAAGACAGTGTGAAATATCTCATTGGAAAAACCACGGACCTGGAAAATAGATCCAGGAGAGATAATTTAAAAATTATTGGACTATCTGAAAGCCATGATCAAAAAAAGAGCCTCAATATCATCTTTCAAGAAATTATCAAGGAGAACTGCCCTAATATTCTAGAGCCAGAAGATAAAATAGGAATTGAAATAATCCACCAATCGCCTCCTGAAAAAGATCCCCAAAACTCCTAGGAATATTGTTGCCAAATTCCAGAGTTCCCAGATCAAGGAGGAAATATTGCAAGCAGCCAGAAAGAAACAATTTGAGTATTGTGGAAACACAATCAGGATAACATAAGATCTAGCAGCTCCTACATTAAGGGATGAAAGCGCTTAGAATATGATATTCCGGAGGTCAATGGAGCTAGGATTAAAACCAAGAATCGCCTACCCAGCAAAACTGAGTATCATGCTCCAAGGCAAAATATGGATTTTCAACAAAATAGAGGACTTTCAAAACTTCTCAGTGAAAAGACCAGAGCTGAATAGAAAATTTGACTTTCAAACACAAGAATCAAGAGAAGCATGAAAACGTAAACAAGAAAGAGAAATCATTAGGTACTTACTAAAGCTGAACTGTTTTGTTTACATTCCTACATGGAAAGATGATGTGTATGATTCATGGGATCTCAGTATCATAGTAGCTGAAAGGAATATGCATATATATATATATATATATATTTTATAGACACATATATATATATGTGTGTGTGTGTATGTATATACATACATTTGTCTGTGTCTATGTATGTATATATGTAGGTGTATATATATATATACATATATATTATATATATATATGGACAGAGAGAGAGAAAGAGAAAGAGAGAGAGAGAGAGAGAGAGAGAGAGAGAGAGAGAGAGAGAGAGAAAGAGAGAGAGAGAGAGGGAAGGAGGGCACAGGGTGAGTTGAATATGACGGGATGATATCTAAAAAAGTAAAATCAAATTAAGGGATGAGAGAGGAATATATTGAGAGAGGGAGAAAGGGAGAGATATAACGAGGTAAATTATCTCGCATAAAAGTGGCAAGAAAAAGTGGTTCTATAAGAAGGGAAGAGGGGGCAGGTGAGGAAGAATGAGTAAATCTTGCTCTCATCAGATTTGACCTGAGGAGGGAATACCATACACACTCAATTGGGTATTTTACCCCACAGGAAAGAAAGAGGAAGAAGATAAAAAAGGGGGGACGATAGAAGGGAGGGCAGACAGAGGGAGAAGGTAATCAAAAAGAAACACTTTCAAAAAGGGACAGGGTCAAGGGAGCAAATTCAATAAAGGAGGATAGGTTAGGAAGGAGCAAAACATAGTCAATCTTTCACAACATGAGTATTGTGGAAGGGTTTTACATAATGATGTGCATGTGGGCTATGTTGAATTGCTTGCCTTCTTAGGGAGGGTGGGCGGGGAGGGAAGAGGGGAGAGAATTTGGAACTCAAAGTTTTAAAAACAGACGTTCAAAAACAAAAAATAAATTTTGCATGCAACTAGGAAATAAGATACACAGGCAATGGGGCATAGAAATTTATCTTGCCCTGCAAGAGAAGAAGGGAAATGTGGGGGTGGGAGGGGAGTAGGATGACAGAAGGGAGGGCTGACTGGAAAACGGGGCAACCAGAATATATGCCATATTGGAGTGGGCCGGAGGGTAGAGATGGGGAGAAAATTCGTAATTCAAACTCTGGTGAAAATCAATGCTGAAAACTAAATATATTAAATAAATTAAATTTAAAAAAAGAAGTCAGATTGTAAAGAGTTAAGAAGACAGTGAAAGAAGAGATAGTGGAGGTGCCTATTGCAGATGGCCATTTCAGGGCGTTTAACTACAAAAGGGAGAAGAGAAATAAGATGATAGCAGGGGTGGAAAGATTAAGTGAAGGTTTTTTTAATCTTTTTTTCAGGATAGAGGAGACATGTGGGCATCTTTGTAGGCGGTAGGAAATGAGTCAATAGAGGAGGGGAGATTTAAAATATGTGAAAGAATGTGGATGACAGAAGGGGCAATCTGTTGGAGGAAATAGATGGAATAGAAGGGTTAGCTTTGGTAAAGAGTAAGTCACATTTCATTATGTGAGAGAAGAGTAAAAGAGGAAAAAGTGGCAGAAGTCACCTGTGTGATAGGAGATAAAAAAGATGGAGTTCAGAGTGAATATTTTCTATAAAATATGAGGCAAAGTTCTCAGCCAAGAGACAGTAGGGGGAATGGGAGTACTGGGAGGCTTGAAGATGGCTGAAGGGGCTTGGAAGAACTGCAGTAGAAAGTAAGATATTAAGTTGATGAGGGAGGTATAGTGAGTGAGATTGCCTAGCAGCAGTGAGGGTTCAGTTGAGGTTATGGAACATAAACTTGTAGTGAACCCAGTCAGAATGATTGTGTGATTTTCTCCATGTTTGGTCATCAGCACATGCGCAGGTATCAAAGCAATAAATGATGGAAGAGATCCAAGGTTGAGGCTAGGCTGGGGATAATCAGTGATGTGATAAGGAGGGGTAGGGATTCAAGAGAACTGAGTATAGAGTTGATTTGGTTCACTGAAGAGTCAAGATGGGGAGAAGAGGAAAGACAGGATAGTACAGGGTAGATGGCTTGGGAGAGAATTGAAGAGTCAAGGGACTGGAGGTCATAGTGAGGATAGAGTAGGGTTATATAAGGGAAGGCAGAGGGAGAGGTGAAAAATTAATAGATTATAGTCAGATAAGGGGATTTCAAAACTCTTAAATATTAAGGTGTATGTTTGCGGGTGATGGGAAGAGCAAGATTATGGCCATCTTTGTATGTGGCTGAGGAGGGGTAGGGGAGTAGCTAATGGAAGGTTAGTAGGTTAAGGAACTGAGTGGGTGGGGTATTCCACAAAGAATCAATATGTTTTTGATGTCCCTTACCAGGCATCAAACTCATTTAGGAAGGAACAGGAGTGACTGGGGATCTATATATAAAAGTCACCAGGATTTTGATTTATGGTAGATATTAGTAGTATTAATCTAAAAGGAAGAGGGATTCCTGAGTAATGGAGAAAAGGGAAGAACCTAGCAGTGACAATGGGGAGCAGTGAACATGCAGCTAGTATTGGATAGGGAGGCCAAGGAAGATGTGTCTTTGGGGAAAAGCATGGTTTCAGTAAAAGCTAGTAGATGGAAGGAGAGGGAAAGGAATCAATTTAAGATGAAGGAAACATTTTGCTCATGGAAGTCATTCCAGAGGGCATGGTAGAAGGGCTAGATGGAGTTAGGATGAAACTTTGGGTTGGGTGGCTTGAGGGGAGAATGAGGAATCGGATGGTAGGGGCTATGGAATGGGATTTGGATGATGATTTACAAGAATTGAGTCATTTTACAATCGAAGAAATGAAGACAGAGATTTAGTGGCTTGCCCAGGGACACATATGTAGTATATGTTTGAGGCCAGTTTTCAATTCACATCTTCTTGATTTCAGGCCCAATGTTCTATCCACTGTGCCACCAAGTTGCATGTGAGTAGGTAAATATGTACACAAATTATCAATAACATGCACAGAAAAGTATGTACACGTATTATATACAAAATGATGCAAAGTTATATCAAGAGGAAGTGAAGCTTTGAAGAATGCTTAGTTCTCTTCCAGATAGAGTGAAGAGCAACTGATCTGGGGAAATACCTATGCAAAAATATGGAAGTGCATGATGGAATGTTGGATATGGGTAACAGCTAGCCAGCCAGTTTGGACAGAACAGATGATGGGTGAAAGGGACTAACAGAAAATAAGACTGGAAGGACAGGTGGGAGCCATAGTACTAAAGGCTTTAAATGGTCAGATAGACTGAGGAGTTTGCATTTTATCCTTCAAGCAGAAAACAGACACTGAAGAGTTTTGAGTTGGGGATGGAGTGGGAAGTGCAAGTGACATTGTCAGAGTTCTGTTTTAGGAATATAAATTCAGCAGCAGCATAGAGAATGAATTGGAGATGGGAGAGATTGGGAGAAAGAGAAGGCAAGAAGTTATTACAGTAGTATAGAGGAAAGGTTATAAAAGACTTGAAATTGAGCAGAGATTGTGAGTGGAGAGAGTGGGATAAATGTAAGACATATTGTAGAGGTAGAATAAATAGGATTGCAACTTATTGGATATTGTGGGAAGGGAATAGTGAGCAAGGAAGAAGAGTAAAATATATCTCCAAAGAATGGAAGACTGGGAGTCCCTCAGCAGAACTGGAAAAGTTTTGAGTAGTAGGAAATATAAGCAGTTTGGAATATGTTGTATATGAGATAATTATAATTTTGGAAATTTTTATAGCTGCTAAGGATAGCCCCAGTTTAAAAGAGCTTAGAATCCAGTAATGATAATATATGTATATAAGTAAATAATATACAATAAAAGGAAATTGAGAAAAGTGGTCAAGAGAAGCATGCTTTGAATAATGGAGTCAGAAAGCTACCTCCAAGATCCAACCAAGAACTGACAATAAACCTCTTCCCTAATGTATCAAAACAGGTTACCAAGCTTGTATTTGAATACCTCCACTGAGGGAGGAAACTGTTCATTCTTGAACTTCGCCATTAACTTTTATAGCTCTCAATGTTGGTGATGGGTTTGGGATCTGAACCACCAAAAGGAAAGACTATATTTTTGGAATCTGGACTCCAAAAAGGAAAAGCCCCTGGGTTTTCCCACGTGGCCAAGGTCCTTGGCATTGTCCTGTGGCACCCTGCCCTTCCAGGTCCTTCTCTGTTACCTCTCAGTCACCCCAGTCTGTTTGGCCACTCCTAGATCCTTCCCACAATCTTTCTGTACATATGGTCCATCTTGCCCTCCATTAAATTGCTCAAATTCCTTAAGAGTCTGGTCTGCCTGCTTTAGCTATACAAATGCTCAGATTCTTTTAGAGTCTCGCCAATGCCCAGATTCTTGAAATCTGGCCATTAGCTCAGATTCTTAAAATTTCGCCCACCCGATCAGTGTTCTAATAAACCATATTTCTGGCTGAAAGAAGACTTGAGTCAAATTCATTCAAAGCAGGACCCATGTGTTGTTTGCCCCTGAATTTCAGGGTCCCAACATGTGTAGACCACAACATAGGGAAATATCTCTACATCAAAATTAATTCTATCTCTCGGAGCCACCCATCATTTGTTCCTATGTCTGCCCTCCAGAGCCTAAAAGAACAAGTCTAATCCCTTTTCACAACCTTATCACATCCTTTCCCACCTCAAGATTTCTCTTCTTCAAGCTAGATTATCCTCAAGTCCTTCAACTAATTCCCATCTGGCAAGATATTAAGACCTTTCGTCATCTGTAAGGGCAAGCAAAGTGGGACTTTTTACTATTTTTTTTTTGGTGTGCTTCTCAGTACCAACACAATCAAGTGCCTTTGATTGAGTCTTGCCCTTGTTTGTAGGAAGGCTCACATCCATTTGCTAACTAGGTCACTAGAGGTGTGAAGCCCAGGAGAGATGTGAAGCCCTGAAAAAGGTTATGTATACCCTGAGGGTAGCCATTAATCTAGAACTCTCAGAATTGCAAGAGGAGAGGTTTTGCTTGGGGGCTCACTCATCAGAAGAGTGTTCCCACGATTTGGTCAGATGAAACTCTGGGTAGCCATTAAAGAGCCCCCCCGCCTTTGAAAAGTCAGGTGTTGGAGCTTCTCTCCCTGGTAATTATATATGTATTGCCATGGACAGACAGTTAGAAGCCCTGTCTGCTGATCTGTGTTATTCGCTTTGTTTATATGATTTCTACTTGTAATATCTGTTTGTGTTATTTCTGAAGTTCAGAGTGCTCACTTTTCCCCCTGAACTAAGAGAATAATATATGTATGCTTAATTAAAGTAAGATTGTTAACCCCTTAAAGTTGCTTTCCTTAGAAAAGCAGATCAAAGAACCTGTACTAGTAGCCCTTCTATGTGCTGTTGTCATTGGCCTTATACAGCCACAGTAGCAGCAAGTAGCACTGATGTTACGCCATGCCAGCGACCTTTCTCTAGGAAGTTTCATAAATTATCAAAATCCTCCCTAAAATGTCACATCCTAAAATGTGGAATTGAACCACTACTCCTGATATGGTCTAACTAAGATGACATAAAGCAAAACTTCAATTTCCCTAGTTTGAATAATCTCTTAGATACACAAATGGATATGGATGTAATCCCAACAAATGATGAAGATGACAACCTGTTTATGCCTGTCAAGCCCACCCTGTTCTTGTCCACATTGTCCCATAATTTCATCAAAGAAGGTCCACTCGATATGCTAGAGACCTTCCTTGATATCTCTTGAAATGAATACAGCATTGAGTACTACTCTTTTTTACCAGTTATTTCACCTCATTAAACAAGGATTAACATCTACTATCCTCGGGCTCGGCTATTTTTTCCTTAAAAGTTACTGAGACTTAATTGTTCTAGGAGACAAAGACTCAAGTCTTTGATTTGACTTCCTACAGACTAAATACAAGAGCCACCGTAGGAGGAGTAACTGCTTCCTGAGGCTTAATACCCACTTCATACCCACTCATCTCCAAGGTAGGTTGGAGGCAGGGAAGCTTCACTCAACTGAATAAAGACCATATCCTCATTGAATACATTTTGCTTGTTTTGATTAAGTAAATTTTCTTATCTAATGGTCTGTAATTATTCTATTTCATACTTTTTTAATTAAAAATTCTTATTGATCCTACATGGAAAGATGATGTGTATGATTCATGAGACCTCAGTATTAGGGTAGTTGAAGGGAATATGCATATATATATATATGTTTATGTATATATATATATAGGTGAATGTGTATGTATGTATGTATCTAGGTGTATATGTATGCATGTGTATGTAGGTATATATATATGTGTGTGCTTTTATATATGTATATACATACATATACATATATATATATATATATATATATGTAAAAGAGAGAGAACAGACACAGGGTGAGTTGAAGATGAAGGGAAGATATGTAAAAGAAATAAAATGAAATTAAGGGATGAGAGAGCAACATACTGAGAAAGGGAGATAGGGAGAGATAGAATGGGGTGGATTATCTCGCATAAAGGTGGCAAGAGGAAGCAGTTCTGTGGGAGGAGGGGAGAGGGCAGGTGAGGGGGGAATGAGTGAACCTTGCTCTCATCAGATTCGGCCTGAGGAGGGAATACCATACATACTCAGTTGGGTATCTTACCCCACAGGAAAGAAGAGGGAGGAAGATAAAAAAAATAAAAGGGGGGGGGATGATGGAGGGGAGGGCAGATGGGGGTGGAGGTAATCAAAACAAACACTTTGGAAAGGGGACAGGGTCAAGGGAGAAAATTCAATAAAGCGGGATGGGTTGGGAAGGAGCAAAATGTAGTTAGCCTTTCACAACATGAGTATTGTGGAAGGGTTATACATAATGATACATGCGTGGCCTAGGTTGAAGTGCTCAACTTCTTAGGGAGGGTGGGTGGGAAGGGAAGGGGGGAGAGAATTTGGAACTCAAAGTTTTAAAAACAGATGTTCAAAAACAAAAAAAAAATTTGCATGCAACTAAAAAATAAGATACACAGGCAATGGGGTGTAGAAATTTATCTTGCCCTACAAGAAAGGAAGGGAAAAGGGGATGAGAGTGAAGGGGGGTGATAGAGGGGAGGGCTGACTGGGGAACAGGGCAACCAGAATATATGCCATCTTGGAGTGGGGGGGAGGGTAGAAATGGGGAGAAAATTTGTAATTGAAACTGTTGTGAAAATCAATGCTGAAAACCAAATATGTTAAATAAATAAATTAAAAAAAATTCTTATTGAATATTTACTATATGTACAAGCGACTATACTAGTTGTCATGAGAGAAGGAAAATGGGTATAATATAGCTCCTGCCCTCCTTCAAATTACAGTTTCCTTGAAGAGGCCAGACATATACACGTAAACATAGGACATTCTAATTTAAAATAAAATATGTTAAATACCAAACAATTGTGCTTTTTAGGAATACTTTTGGGTGGGTAAAAGAATGGTTGGCCTTCTCTGAATACTTTGATTTCTGTTAAAGTAGGAGCAGGAGAATAAATCTGATCTAAAACCTCTTAGTAAATCAATTCAAATCTGTATTATCTATTTGAATTCTTTGCACCCTTTTCCTATTGCAAATCATACCTTACCAAACCCTAATCTTGGATTCCTTCCCCCTGAATGGAGCTGAACTAAGTGACAAAACTACAAATTTATGTTATCTAATCTCAAAAGGCCCCAAATCTAATGGGGAAAAATCCTGATAATTTCCCACACTCCACAATAGATTTGTTATCCCATTCCCTATAGCATCTATTCAAAACTTCTCTCCTTAAGCCTCCCACATTATCTGGCTCCCAACCCTTGTGGTAACTTCTTACCTCACTTTTTAAAATAGAGGATATTTTCATAGAGCTCCTTCTTATCTTCTCCTCATCTCACATTCCTTTAACATAATCTCCTACTATCTCCTTCGTTCCATTCTCTGATGATAAGGTGGCCTTTCTGTGAGCCATGCCAAACCCTCTATTTTTACACTTGATCCTCTCTTCTCCAGCAAACTGCCCCCACTATCATCCTCATTCTCTTATTTATCTTCAGCATCTTCCTAGGTACTGGCTCCTTCTCAGCTGCCCATCCACACACCTGTATCTCCCCATTATTAGAAAAAACAAAAACAAAAACAAAAACATTTGCTTCAGCCATCCTAGGTAGCTATTGTCTACATCCCCTCCTCCCTTCTCAGCTCCACTTTCCTCTCCTCACATTCTTTTCTAAACCCTCTGCACTCTGCCTCCTGGCCTCATCATTTATCTGAAATTGCTCTCTCCCAGGTTACCAATGATTTCTTAGCTGCCAAATCTGATGGCCTTTTCTCAGCCCTTATCCGTCTTGACCATTCTGCAGCATTTGACACTGTTGACCACCTTCTTCTGCATTATTTTCTTTTCTTTCAATTTTTATGACACTACTCTCTTTTTACTCCTTGTGCTTGTCTGTCTGCTCCTCTGTTTCCTTTGCTGCATCCTCATCCATAAAATACATACTAATTGTAGTTGGACTCCAAGGCTCTGTCTCAGGTCTTTTTCCTTCTTTTTCCTTCCTTCCTTCCTTCCTTCCTTCCTTCCTTCCTTCCTTCCTTCCTTCCTTCCTTCCTTCCTTTCTTTCTTTCTTTCTTTCTTCTTCTTCTTTCTTTCTTCTTTCTTTCTTTCTTTCTTCTTTCTTTCTTTCTTCTTTTTTCCTTTTCTTTCTTCCTTCCTTTCTTTCTTTTCTTTCTTTCCTTCCTCTTCTTTCTTTCTTTCTTTCTTTCTTTCTTTCTTTCTTTCTTTCTTTCTTTCTTTCTTTCTTTTTCTTTCTTTCTTTCTTTCTTTCTTTCTTTCTTTCTTTCTTTCTTTCTTTCTTTCTTTCCCTACTATAACAACTTGAGTCCCATCTCTTCCCATGGATTAGATCACATGCTAAATGCAAGCCTCTTTCCATCTCACCAGGTGTGAGAAAGACACATTTAATTCCTTTCCAGTGTCAGTACAAGCTGGAAGCTGAAGTTCTTTGCCTGTCTGGAATGGTTGTGGCAACCTTGACCCTGCCCCTAATTTCTCTTTGTGCTTCTCATTCATCAGTTCAGCTTAACTCTGCTCTACTCACCCTCTTCCAACTTTTGCTGTCAAATCAAGATCGAGCTCACAGAGGTATGGGAGGGTCTACTTGATAATGTTTTCTAGTTTCAAGCAAAAAGACAATTCCCATGGCAATGAACTTCATCCTGTCTATATCTCTATTCTTCTAACCTCCATCAAAATCAATGCCTAGAGATGTCCGTAAATCTTCCTAGCAAATAACTTCAAGGACACAGGTACCCCTTGAAACAAAATCTTCTGGTAGACTTAGTACATGGCAAAATCCCCATAAGTTCCTAGACACAGGTCCATTTTTCCAGAAGAGGAAATTGAAGCTCAAAAAATTTGAGTAACTTGGTCATGGTCACATACAGCTAATAAGTGTCATGGATGGGACAGGCTTCTGGGTTCCTAATGATCCCACCTGGAAGTAGCAAGTAGTATAGTCTGGTTGAAGCACAGTTTACATGAAGAGGAGTAATCTGTGAACATTGCTAGAGAGATTTGGGATGCTGGAAGTCCCTACTGTCTAGCAGTCACAGAACAGTAATATATTAAACTTATTGTAGCAAGATGGAGGAAGAAAATCCATCTTGAGTGCCCAAGAGGATGGTACACTCTGTTTCAGGCATGCTGCCTCCCCAGGCCTTGGGACCTTGGGATCTCCTGTTGTAGATAATGATGGATGGGATCTGTGGGAGCTAAGTTTCAATTACTTCCCTGAGAAATGACAGGTAGTGCTGGAGGCTATTGTTACAATGTGGATGGGAGTCTTTGCTTCCAGTCCCAATCCTTTTCTCTCCAGTTCAGGGAGGAAGAAAGAGAGAAGGAGAGGGAAAAAGCGAGAGAGAGAGTGACAGAAAGACAGAGAAATTGACAGACACAGATAGAGAAGCACAGAGACACAGTGAGGGAGGGAGGGAGAGAGAGAGAGAGGCAGACAGACAGACAGACAGAAAGATTGAGACAGAGAGAGAGAGAAACAGAGAGAGAGAGAGAGAGACAGAGAGAGAGAGAGAGAGAGAGAGAGACAGAGAGACAGAGACAGAGAGAGAAACAGGGACAGAGAGAGAGAGAGAGAGAGAGAGAGAGAGAGAGAGAGAGAGAGAGAGGTGATATGACCTTTCTGGGCTGCTAGCCAAAAGCAGCTGGTGCTCACACTCCTTACCTTGTCAGTAACCCTTTCAATTTCTTTGCTATCTCCTTTGTTCTTTATAAAAAGTCAGGTGGTCACCAACAATACTTGTTTGTGTGATTAATGATGGCAATGGATAGAGAGAGACTGGGAGAAGGAGCTTTTTTTCCCCTTTAAGAAACAGAGACACTATTCCCTTTCAGCTGAGGCTGGGGGAAGGGTCAGAAAGAAGTCCCTTCTGGATTCCTACAAGAAAGAGAGTGTACCATCATTATCCCCTAGACTAAATATAGAGAAACCCTTGAGGCAAACACAAGTTCATATAGGAAAAGTCTCTCAGAATGATGACTGGGAAACTATGGACAATGGTGTTGCTGAGGACGAATGCCACTGTTAATAACAACAATGATGATAATAATAACAAATGCCATTTTAATATTATTATATTCCAGTATATTGTTGTATAATTGGCACATAGTATTTTATTATGTAACATTTATTGCTGTATAAATAATACCATAACACTTTAAGGCTTATGAAGCCCTAGCCATCTCTTTTCCTCTGGTACAGTGAGGACTTCTAGTAAAATACCTAGTTCCCTTTCAGACCTTTCAAATGAAATTATACACACATTATTAGTATTCAAATTCTCTTATTTGTGCTACAGTAAGATTTAGAAGTAGAAGGATTTGAATATGACTAGTCTGAAATTCTCAATTTGCAAATGGGATAACTGAAAACTTTAGTGATTAAGTCCCATGGAGAGGTCACCTGGGTAGGTTGTAATGGAGATAGAGTTCAGATCCAGAACCTATGAAGTGCCTGACAGCGGTCTTCTCACTACACCACATTGATAGTGATGGAACTACAACTTCTAGAAGGTTCTTACCCCTGGAAATGTTCAAAAAGATTGAATGACCACTTACTTCCCTCATTAGACTGAGCACCCTGAAAGCAGGGTCTGCTGTGTGCCTTTGACTCCTCATCCGTTTGCACAATACCTGCCACATAATAGATATTTAATAAATGCTTGTTGATGACTAACAAAGGTTTTGTATCTTATTATAAAGGAAATAAGGAACTACTGAATTTTACTGAGTGACATGGTGAGAAAATAATTTTAGCAATTGTGCAGGGAATGGAACTGTATGGGGAAAGACTGAGGCAAGAAGATTAACTAGGAGACCACTCCAATGGAGTAGAATAGACTTAATGAAGTCCTGAAAAGGTCCGGTGGCTGTGTCAGTAAAGAAGAATTAAATGTGAGAGATTTTATGGATGTAGAAATTGCAAGAATAGACAAATGATTGTATTCTCTCTCTCTCTCATGTACATATATTTTCATATACATATATACACAAATACATGTATGTGTGTATTATATATATATATATTTGTGTGTGTGTGTGTGTGTGTGTGTGTGTGTGTGTGTAATGTAAGATATGAGTGTGTAATGAAGGATAATAAAGAGTGGAGGATGACACTGAGATTATGAACCTGGGTAAATGGAAGCGTGTGGGCACGCTAGCCATAATAGGAAAGTTTGGAAGAGGGCTGAGTTTATCACTCAACAAGCATTTGCCAAGTGCTTACTGTGTGTCCTTGCCCTCAAGGAACATGTATTTTAATGAGAGACAACACATAAATAAATAGGTACACCTGTGATAGATACTATTAGATTTAGGCACTAACATCAACTGGGGAGAACAGGAAAGATAGTGAGTTCTCTTTGGGACATTTTACCTTAGGGATATCTTTGTGACATTCAATTTGAAATTCACAATAGGCAGTTGATGATTTGGGACAAAAGGTCAGGGAGACTTAGTTAAATATATAGATCTGTGAGTCATTAGCATAGAGATGAAAATAAAATCCATTGGAGCTGATGAGGTTTCCAGTGAGAGGGTAGAGAGAGAAAAGTGTTTGAGACAGAGCTTGGGGGAAGCCAAAGTTAAGTAGACATGTTATGGATTTTGAAATTAGCAAAGGAGACTGAGAAGAAACAATCAGGTATGTAGAAGGAAAAGCAGGAGGAAAAACCTACAGTAGAGAGACTGCCCAGGAGGAGAGGGTGGTCGATATGTTAAGTGTAGCAGAGAGGTTATTAAGGATGACTGAGAAGAGACCATCAGATCAAGCAGTTTAAAGATTGTTGGTGACCATGGAGTGAGAGCAGTTTCATTTGAATGATGAGGTTGAAAACCCAGTTTGCAAAGGGTTAAGGAGTGAGAGAAAAGGAAGCAATAATCACAGATAGCTTTTTTCTAGGAGTTTAGCTAAGAAAGGAAAGATTGTTTGTGATGTGCATGTGTGTGTGTGTGTGTGTGTGTGTGTGTGTGTGTGTATGTAACTCTGCAGTTTGGTTATGCTTCCACTAGTTGGAACTATTAAGTCAGTCCATCAACAAATATTTATTAATGTGGTCTTAAATGAAAGCTTAAGCTTAAACAGTCTTTATCTATTATCCCAGATGGTGTGAAAATTCCATTTTATTTCCCTGAGAATAGTTCTTTAAAGTGGAGATGGCCACCTGAGATATGTATCTCAAGAATAATGCACTTCAGAGGTATGATCCATCATCTTGGAGAATCTGTATACTCAAGTTTCTCTTTTCTCCCAGGAACACAGAGCCAGGACATATTTCCCATGTGAGACTTACCTGGGTTGAACTCAGAGAAATCGTACAGAGTCACACACAAGAAAAAAAGGAAGAGGATCTACAGGCTTCTGGGGAACTAGGGGCTCTTTGGGGTCAGTTCCATTGCATACATTTCTGTAAAAAAATTCATGCAGCTTTACTGCTATAATGACTTAAGCCAAAGACATATCAAGATCAGATTTCCAGCACCATCATATTTCTATTTTAATAGGCAAGACTAACTGCTAGAAGGAGATGAAGACAGCCACAACTTCATTCACCAGATGACTGAATGTTTATACTTTTTGGTTCCATTGCCATTAGTAATTGTTTCTTTACTCAGACTCCCAGGATAGAATATGGGCAACTATACAAGATAAAGTCCTAGAAGTGGAAAGAAAATTAGCAGTCATCTAGTCCATTTTCCCTCATTTTCCAAGCTTCTTGAGGGTTGGGGACTGTGATTTGTTTTTCTTTGTATCCCTAACTCTTAGCATAGTACCTAACACATTTACTGTGTTTAATAAATATTCTTGACTTGACCTGAAAAGGCAGCTCTGCTGCTTACTGTGTCATCGTGGGCAAATCTTTTCTCTAGGTCTGTTTCCTCACCTGTAGCATTAGGGAATAGGATCAGATGACCTCGTAGGTCCCTTCCAGATCTAAGTCTCCTATCTTATGAAGAGACTGATAACCAGTAGAAATAGCAAATGCAATGAGTAAGAACATTTGTGCCAAAATAGGATAACATACAACTCCCCAGTGAAACAAACAGTGCACCAACACATCCAAGCAAACAATATGGAGCAGAATCCCTGCCCTGTCTTTAAAGCAGTTCCCTATTCACTCAGGCCTTCCAGTTTTGTAACTGTGTAGACCAATGTTGTTTCATTAAACAATATCTGCCTTCCTGAAGAAGTGAAGAAGCTGCGGGTTGTCTATTCTGCAACAGGTTTGATGAGATAATTTTTTTTTTATGGATAAGGGGAAAGAGTGGATGAGGAGACACGCCAGATGTGCCTGACACAGTTGCTCCTTGTCATACACTGTATGCTTTTATGATCTACTGGTCTCCAGAGTGAATAAAGCTTTTGGCCTGAAGCCAGAATGACCTGAATTCAAATGCTGTACCAGACACTTCCTAGCTGAGTGACCCTGGGCAAGGCACTTGCCTCACTTTCCTCAACTGTAAAATAGAGATAACAATAGCCCCTACCTCCCAGGATTGTTGTGAGGGTCAAATGGGATATTTGTAAAGTGCTTAGCACAGTACCTGACACATCATAGGTGCTTAATAAATGTCTGTTTCCTTCCTTCCTTCCTTCCTTTCTTCCTTCCTTCCTTCCTTCCCAAGAGTCCTTGACAATTCCTCTGTCTCTTAGCTTCCAGTTTTTGTCTCCTCCGTCATAGGTCATGGACATACAGTTTGCTCAGCATCACCCTGAGATGATGATCTCTCATTGGTTGCTATTTTTTTGTCTCAGCCAGAAGTTAATTCATCTCTTAACCATAGTGTTAAAATTCATCACAGAAAAGGCCTTAGTTTGCCTTTCTATTTGCCATTTTTCAAGTCCTTGCTTTCTCTAAGCACAATCAAACTGTAAAATGTAGAGGTTGTCTAAGATGATTTCTAAGGGCTCTTCTGGATCTAACAGTCTGTGATTCAATGATTACAAGAGGGAAAAAAAAAGGAAAAAAGACCGTGTTGGGCAGTTTTTATTGAAAGCATAAAACTTCTCAGGCTATTTCCTTTTCAATTAGTCCTATGTCTCAAATTATTGCTAATAGCAACAGGCTGTTAGAGATGTAAACAGATATTGTATATAAATCAAGTTACAACTTGCTTCGGCTAAAACAATAAATAGCTTAAAGAAGACGAGAACTTGAAAGATACAAGTATAAATAAAGTTTAATAAACAATTATGAAGGACCTATTGTTTCTGAGGTATTATCTGTACCTCATGGGGGAGAAACAAAATTGAGGTACACCATCATCTCTGATCTCAAGGAGCTATATAATCTAGTAGGGTGATAGGTTACAAATAACTGGGGTACAAAATAATACATAAGTGAATGATGAGAAGTCTGACATAACAGAGGTATAACAATACTGGCAAGACTTGGACTTAGTGATTATCAAGGGGACACAAGTTGTAAAAAACTGAAGGAGTTAAATTTATTCTGAGCTTGGGAATAGAGGAAGCTAGTGGGAGTTAATGACAGTAGGGCTAGAGGGCATTTTGGTGTGATTGGCTTTTATTTTGGCTTGAGTGGGACTAAAAGACCTAGTAAAAGGAAAACTAAGCAAAAAAGTGGGGGAGGCAGCATGCCTCCTTCCTTTCTGCCTGTTTTTCCTCCATTCTCTCTTACAGATTCTTCTTTTATTCTGTCTCGTAATAAACGACAGCAACAAAAATAATAATACATAATTTTAAAAACTCCCCAGTACTGCTTTTATAATAGCTTTCCCTCTTGCCAAGCTGAGAGAAGATCTGACTCCTAGGGTCTTTAACAACTTAGTTTTCCATGAAAGCCAGCTAGATTAAGCCTCATCAGGAGTGTTCAGAGGGACAGCCCTGAAACCTGGAAGACCTTAATTCAAGTCCTGCCTCAAATATATACTGACTCTGTATACTGACTCTGCAACTATAAGCAAGTCTTTAAAATTCTCATTGCCTCAAGATAACTCTCTAGAGGAGTGGTTCTCAAGCTTTTTGGTCTCAGGACCTTTTACACTCTAAACAATTATTGAGAGCTCCCCAAAGAGGTTTTGTTTGTGTTGCTTATGTCTATCAATATTTATAATATTTGAAATGAAAACATTTTAGTATTATTGTGAAAATAGTTTTGACCTGTCAGATCCCTGAAAAATCTTAGAGAATCTCAGGCAGGAATATGCTGGAGCCAGTTACAATGGGCTCATTTTTATATTTTCAATGTATTTACACCTCAGAAACCGGCAATCATTGCATATAATTCTGTTGATTACCAAAATTTAAGAAATTGATGGAAAAAAGGCTAATAGGGCATATTAAACTTAAAAGTATGTTAGGTGCACTTTTTTTTTTCTTTCAGAGAGCCAGTTGTTAAACATTTAGCAGTATACTCCTGCCCCTAGGGGTCTTCAGACCATACTTTAAGAACAATGTCTCTATAGTCCCAGAGGTTCACAAAGTGGGCAATACTGCTCTCTGGGAGTACGGTATGATGGAGAGGGAGAGGGAGGGGTTGGTAGTAGCCTCTGTACAATTGGGGAGTGTTGAAAAAAATAAGGAGGCAGAGGAAGCATAAGAAAGAAGAGAAGAAATTTTTGAAAAACTGCTCCTACGTGTTTCATCTATTTTGTAACAGAATTTAAACTTATACTGATTATATATTTTACCAATAAACACACAAAATGCAAGTTATAACCAATCAGTGGTCAAGTCTGCCAACAGGTCTTAACAAGCAAGTGTTGGCAGGCAGGAGCATGTAGCACAATGTGGGGAAGTCCGCCATGCATTGTCAGGAATATGTGCAAGTAATGACTTGTTATAATATGATACTATATGGTTTTATCGTGCAATATTACATCATCAAAATATCAATACAGGAAAAAAACACAAGTTAATAATACCATATTTCACTGCATAATTGTCACAGATCTTATGCCAATTTCTTTTTTGCAAAAAAGTAGGGTATGAGCATTACGTGAAGCTTTTAAAAAAATTGTACTGGTATCAGTTAAATATCAATTATTACTAAAACAGTATCTCTGGCAAATGAACCTGTACAGTTAAGCTAGCCTGGGAAGATGGAAGTCTTACATATCCTGAGTTATTTATGGCAGCTTTGCCTGACCCACCCACTCCCCTTGTGCCTACAGCTCTTCATGGGTTGAGTGACAATACCATTACTACCGCAATGCTCTAAACAAACCATGTAAGTGGGCTTTTGGAAATATACTGAGGATGTGTGCATGTGCTGAGAATTCTTGACTCCTGGCTAGCAAAGTGTGAGAGATAAATGCACATCCATATGCCACTGGTGAATGTATTGTTGCTTTGTTTGTCTTTTAAGCAGTGTGATAAACAGAATTATACCATGTAAAGATACATAATGAAAGGTTATAAACCAATTTTTTGGACTGAAATAATGGGCTTGACAATATTCAGTAGCAATAATTATGTGGTGAAATATGGTAAATTATTAATTTTAAGATGTCATTTAAAAATTATATTTGTTTGAAACAATGCAATTTTTTTTTTTAAATTAAAGGGTTTAAGACTTCCAGGGGGTGCTGAGTAATTTTTTAAAGGGAGCGGTAGGCCAAGTAAGTTTGGGAACCTCTGCCCTAGACAATGTAGGAAGACTGACATTTTTTGCTGGCCAATAAGGTTTTGATGCTGACAGATATGCATAGTAAAGACAGGAGTACAGACTAAGTGAATAGGGAACTTCAAACTTGTCCACATAGCTTACTTTTTATTATGGCTCAAATTCTCATAGGAATTGTCTATGATGTCCTAATATTGGCAGAACAATGGCTGCATGAGTGAAACAAGCACTACCCCCAGATTCTCAGAACTGTTCCAGTTCATCTGGAAGCTTAGAAAGAATCATTGAGCATGACGATGCAATGGAATATGGCCTTATGGGGTTCCAAGACAGCTTTCCAGATATGGATTACTGATGACATGAAAGACTACCCTAGATCACCCAGACTCCAACCGAAAATCAGTGCTAGTCTTCTGGGTAGCCATCTAAGGGAACCAATTAGGAGACTGATGTAATAATTTAGGTAAGAGGTGATGAGTACCTTAACCAAGTAAGGTGGTGTGTGTATAAGTAAAGACAAGAGGTCAAACATGAGAAATGTAGCAGAAATAAAAAAGACAATATTTGTTAACTGAATAAATATGTGAAGTGAAAGGGTAAGGAGTCAAGGAGAACACTTAGGCTATAAACCTGAAAGAATGAAAGACTGGTGCTTCCTTTGGCAGAAAAAGGGAAAGTTGGAAGAAGGATCAGTTTAAGAGAATAGAAAATGAACTGTACTTTGGACATGCTGAGGTTGAGACATCTTTGGGACATCTACTTTGGAAACGTCCAATAAGCAATTGTTACTACAGGATTGAAGATAATGGGAGAGAATAGGGCTGGAAAATTGATCTGGAAGACATCAACAGAGAAATTATAGCTAAACCCAAGGGAATTGATAAGGTCACGATCTGTTGGACATCATGTGTTCCTGAACACTAATGTTTCGTAACCATCACATCATAGAAAATTTTTGCAATAAATTTGAGCATTACATTTATTTCGCGAGAATTTTTTTCTGAGCTAAAGCCATAGCTTAATGATAGGCCCCTTTTAGCTTACCTTTGAGCTAAGAGATCATTGTGAATTTTTTCCATTTTTTCATATTCCAAAATAAATATGGCTCTTCACTAAACATCAAAAAGTGTAATACAAAATCTTTGTTGCCATTCTTCATAGTATTATGCACGCATGCATACATGCATGCATATTCTATATCACAAACTAACTCTACTTAAGCTTTCTTCCTAGGTCTCGAGGCTTAAGGGTTTTAAATATTGCATAAATTAGATATGCAGACTGCATTGCTCCTAGGGGTTAATAAGGGGTGATATTAGGCTTTTATATTCCGCCAAAGCCAATACCTAGTTTATTCTCAAAGTCTCTGCCTCGGCCAGAGTGGATCCTGGAACAGAAGACAAATATCTATCCCACAAGACTAGCAATTATAGCTGACTTCTGGTTGTATAAGCTTGTGCACAGGGAGCAAAATGACCTAGAAGAGGATAAAGAAGGAAAGGGAACAGGCATTTATATAGCACCTACTATGAATCAGGCACTATGTTAAGCACTTCTTACAAATATTATCTCATTTGATCCTCACAACAATTCTGTGAGGTAGATGCTATTACTGTTTTTTTTTAATTGAGGGACCTGAGACAAACAGTGGTTAGTGCCTTATCCAGGGTCACAAAGCTAGGGCATGTTTGAGGCTGGATTTACATTCAGATTTTTCTGACTATCCATTGAATTACCATCTTCCTTTGTAGATTAGTCATCTATACATTGATTATATATTTCCTTTCTCCCTATGGAGGCAAAAAGTCCATGCATACCAGATCCAAGATTTTACTGGCCCTTATACTCTCCATATATGTAACATATATGTAACATTGTTAGCATTTTTTCATGGATACACTGGGCACAGTTGCATAGGTCTTATAAATAACCCTATGACCATAATCACTGGATGTGACCTCTCACACCCTGAAAATGTACACAAGTGTATTAAAAAAAAGACTACAGAAGGTGGAAAGCACAGGCAAGACATTTACTGACAGGGCAATCCAGAAAGACCTCACAGAATGTTTTGATTTGGACAAAATTACTTCATAGACAGAATAGTATAATTTTAGAGCTGGAACATATACATCAGCTAGACCCCAGATTCATTCATTGGCCAATTACTGGAGATGGCAGAGTGAGTCTGATCTCAGTCACAAACCACAACGGAGGCTGAGTCATCTCTCTTGTTACAAAAAAAACAAACAAAAAAAAAACTTTCAATTTGTTACGGAATAGGGATAGAAATTGGACCTATGATTTCATCGGTGTTGGGAGCAGCTCTCATTTAACAATGTCCTCTCTGAGTTCAGGTTGCTACCTTCTCTACAAATTATAGTCTCAGAAATTTGAGCGAACTTGGAGGATTAAGAGATTGGCCAGTGTGATACAACCATGTATCTCTCTATTTCTTATGTGGAGTTGCCTCTTCTATTCAATTTTCTCAATTCATTAGTCAATATATTTGCTCTAAAAATACTTAACTGTCGTTTACCAGCTTATACATATTAAGTATTTCACAATCCCTAATGCATTTTCTTCAAATCATAACAGCCTCTCACATCTGAAATATTTGTACCATGATGACTACAATTAATAAAAACTTGTCCCATAACTTTAAAGAAAAAGTGTATTATACCTTCCTGATTTTCATTGCACTGAAATGAAGCCAAAAAACAAATGAACAACTTATTCATGCCTCATTTCACTGCTTCCTCCCACCTACAACTTCAACACTAAATACTATGCGTGTGTATGTGTGTGTGTATCTATCTATCTATCTATCTATCTATCTATCTATCTATCAGCCTAAATGTTTCAGCATGATGAAATAACATCAAAATGTGGGACTTTCTGAAGTTTAGTGGCCATTTATGGGCCGGGTTGCTCTGATTGTCATGGAAGCTTTTAACCAATCCTTCTCCACTCAGAGCCAATTCACCAACCTGGGAAAAATATTTTAAAATTTGTCTTAACATTTCTATAAGTATACTATTTTATATAATTAATTAATTTTTTAAAAAAATTTTTGATAAAAATGAGTTTGAAATTCTTTTCCCTTCCAATTCCTCCCAACCCATGAGAAGGAAACCGATGTGATATCAATACAGATGTGAAATCATTCAAACATATTTCCATATAGACATATTGCAAAAAAGGTAAGAAAATAAACCAAGTGAGAAAATTATACTTCAATTTGCACTCAGAGTTTATCAGTTCTCTCTTTGGAGGTGAGCATTTTTCATCATAAGTCCTTCAACTTGTATTGGATAATTGCATTGATGAGAGCAGCTAAGTCTTTCACAGTTGATCATTATTACAATTTTGCTATTACTGTGTACAATGATCTCCTGGTTCAACTCACTTCACTTTGCATCAGTTCACATAGATCTCCCTTCTGAAACCATCCCCTTTGTCATTTCCTGTAGCATAATAGTACTCCATTAAAATAATATGCCATAACTAGTTCAGCTATTCACCAGTTGATGGGAATGCCTTCAATTTCCAGTTCATTGGCAACACACACACACACACACACACACACACACACACAAGAGTTGCTCTAAATATTTTTGTACATATAGGTCATTTTTCTTTTTCTTTGAACTCTTTGGGGTACAGACCTAGCAGTGGCAAGGCTGATTTAAAGGGGATGCCCTTTGGGCATAGTTCCAAATTGTTCTCGGGAATGGTTGGAACAGTTCATAATTCCACCAAAAGTTCACCTACTTTTCTTCATCCCTTCCAGGGTCTAGTGCTCCCATTACATCGTTGGCCCTCTAGTCATCCTGACTGATATCTAGCTCCTTGTCCCAGATGGCTCTAGAGGATAAAGTGAAACTGGTGATGTTGCACAGCCTCTCTCACTCAAATCAAAGTCAATTGCAAGTCAGGTCAAATATGAAGCCATCTAATAAGGCATGGACGAGTTATAATGGCATTGGTATAGGTTATACCCCCACAGATGAAATCATAGATCTGAGGTAGAATACATATTAAAGTATATGGGTTGAAATTTAACAGTTTTTCATAACTTTTTCCTTTTTTTTTAACTTTATATTATTTATTTATTTAATATTTTAGTTTTGAGCACTGATTTTCACAAGAGTTTGAAATACAAATTTTCTCCCCATTCTACCCTCCCCCCCAAATCCAAGATGGCCTATATTCTGATTCTCCATTCCCCACTCAGCCCTGCCTTCTGTCACCCAGTGCCCCCATCTTTTCCCTTAATTTCTTGTAGGGCAAGAAAGAATTCTATGCCCCATTGCCTGTATATCTTATTTCCTACTTGCATGCGAAAACTTTTTTATTGAACATCTGCTTTAAAAACTTTCAGTTCCGGGGGGGCGGAGCCAAGATGGCAGCTGGTAAGCAGGAATACTGTGAGCTCCGTACCGAGTCCCTCCAAAATCCTATAAAAAATGGCTCTGAACAAATTCTAGAATGGCAGAACCACAAAACACAGAGGGAAGCAGGGCTCCAGCCCAGGACAGCCTGGATGGCCTCTGGGTGAGGTCTATCCCACACGGAGCTGGGAGCTGGGAGCTGGGAACGGAGTGGAGCAGAACCAGCCTGAACGGCGTAGACCATCCAGACCAGAAGCCGGGCAGAGGGGCCCAAGCGCCCTGAATCAGTGAGCTGTGGCAGTTACCAGACTCCTTAACCACAAACACAAAGACTGCAGAGGAAGATTCGTGGGAAAAAGCTGCGGGAGTAGAAGGAGTTCGCGGTTTGGCTTCCAGCCCCCGGGAGCAGCGGAGGTGGGGCAGCTAAAGCTGTTGTTACTTCCGGCTCCAGGCTCACCTGGTGGGAGGGATTAAGTGGCGGATCAGAGCAGGAGTGCACAGCCTGCCGAAGATCTAAGCCCAGTTCGGGTTGGGGGTTGGGAAGGAGCAGTGCTGGTTTGGCAGAGCCAGCACATCCCCACCAAACGTGGAACATAGAACTCTCTAGTCTACAAGCAGTCATACCCCACTGAAAAATTCAAAGGTCAAGTTAGTAGGCTGGGAATATGGCCAGGCAGCGACAAACGCAGCGAGATTCAGTCTCAGACTTTGCTTCTTTCTTTGCTGACAAGAAGACCAAAACATACAGCCTAAAGAAGTCAATAAAGTGCAAGAGCCTACACCAAAAGCCTCCAAGAGAACATGAATGGTCCCAGGCCATGGAAGAGCTCAAAAAGGATTTGGAAAAAGCAAGTAGCGAAGTAGAGGAAAAATTGGGAAGAGAAATGAGAAGGATGTGAGAAACCATGAAAGAGACTCATGTCAATGAATTGCTAAAGGAGACCCAAAAAATACTAAAAAAATACACTGAAGAAACACACCTTAAAAAACAGACTAACTCAAATGGCAAAAGAGCTCCAAAAAGCCAATGAGGAGAAGAATGCCTTGAAAGGCAGAATTAGCCAAATGGAAAGGAGGTCCAAAGACCCACTGAAGAAAATACTACTTTAAAAATTAGATTGGAGCAAGTGGAAGCTAGTGATTTTATGAGAAATCAAGATATTATCAAACAGAACCAAAGGAATGAAAAATGGAAGATAATGTGAAATATCTCCTTGGAAAAACCACTGACCTGGAAAATAGATCTGGGAGAGATAATTTAAAAATTATTGGACCTACCTGAAAGCCATGGTCAAAAAAGAACCTAGATATCATCTTTCAAGAAATTATCAAGGAGAACTGCCCTGATATTCTAGAGCCACAGAGCAAAATAGAAATTGAAAGAATCCATCGATCGCCTCCTCAAAATAGATCCCAAAAAAATCTCCCAGGAATATTGTCGCCAAATTCCAGAGCTCCCCAGATCAAGGAGGAAAATACTACAAAGCAGCCAGAAAGAAACAATTGAGTATTGTGGGAAACCAATCAGAATAACCCAAGATCTGGCAGCCTCTACATTAAGAGATTGAAGGGCTGGAATACGATATTCCAGAGGTCAATGGAGCTAGGATTAAAACTAGAATCACCTACCCAGCAAAAACCAAGTATCATGCTCCAAGCAAAATATGGATTTTCAAAAAAATAGAGGACTTTCAAGCTTTCTCAGTGAAAAGACCAGAACTGAATAGATAATTTGACTTTCAAACACAAGAATCAGAGAAGCATGAAAGGTAATCAAGAAAAACGAACAAGAAAAAGAAATTGCAAGGAACTTACTAAAGGTGAACTGTTTTGTTGACCATTCCTACATGGAAAGATGATGTGTATGATCATGAGACCTAAGTATTAGGGTAGCTGAAGGGAATATGCATACATATATGTTATGTATATATATGGGTTAATGTGTATGTATGTATATATCTATGTGTGTATGTATATATTATATATATTATATATATATAATATATATATATATATATATATATATCTATCTATATATATATATCTATTATATATATATATATATAAAGAGAGAGAGAGAGAGAGAGAGAGAGAGAGAGAGAGAGAGAGAGAGAGAGAGAGTGAACACAGGGTGAGTTGAAGATGAAGGGAAGCTATCTAAAAAAAAATGAAATTAAGGGATGAGAGAGGAACCTACTGAGAGAGGGAGATAAGGAGAGATAGAATGGGCTGGATTATCTCCCATAAAGGTGGCAGAGGAAGCCGTTCTGTGGGAGGAGGGGAGAGGGCAGATGTGGGGGGAATGATGTCAACATTGCTCTCATCAGATTTGGCCTAAGGCGGGAATACCATACATACCCAATTGGGAATGTTACCCCACAGGAAAGAAGAGGGAGGAAGATAAAAAAAAAATAAAAGGGGGGGATCATGGAGGGGAGGGCAGATGGGGGAGGAGATAATCAAAAACAAACACTTTGGAAAGGGGACAGGGTCAAGGGCGAAAATTCAATAAAGCGGGATGGGTTGGAAGGAGCAAAATATAGTTAGTCTTTCACAACATGAGTATTGTGGAAGGGTTATACATAATGATACACATGTGGCCTAGGTTGAATTGCTGACTTCTTAGGGAGGGTGGGTGGGAAGGGAAGAGGGGAGAGAATTTGGAACTCAAAATTTTAAAAACAGCTGTTCAAAAACAAACAAAATGTTTTTGCATGCAACAAGAAATAAGATACCAGGCAATGGGGCATAAAATTTATCTTACCCTACAAGAAAGGAAGGGAAAAGAGGATGGGAGGGGAGTGGGGTGACAGAGGGGAGCACTGATGGGGAACAGGGCAACAGAATATACATCCATCTTGGAGTGGGGGGAGGGTAGAAACTGGGAGAAAATTTGTAATCCAAAACTCTTGTGAAAATCAATGCTGAAAACTAAATATGTTAATAAATTTAAAAAAAATAAAAAGTAGGTTTCCATTCGGGTCCTAAAAAAAAATAAATAAAAAAAACTTTGAGTTCCAAATTCTCTCCCCTCTTCCCTCCCCACCCACCCTCCCTAGAAAGGCAAGCAATCAACATAGGTCCATGTGTATCATATGCAAAACCCTTCCACAATACTCATGTTGTGAAACACTAACAATATTTTGCTCCCTCCTCTCCTATCTCCCTGTATTCAGTTTTCTCCCTTGACCCTGTTGGTTTTGAAAGTGTTTGGTTTTTATTACTTCCTCCCTCTTTCTGCCCTCCCTTCTATCATCCCACCTTTTTTATCGCCTTCCTCCTTCTTCCCTGTGGGGTAAAATACCAAATTGAGTGTGTATGTTATTCCCTCTTCAGGTCAAATCTGATGAGACCAAGATTCACTTTTTCCCCCTTACCTGCCCCTCTTACCTTCCAAAGAAATGCTTTTTCTTGCTCCTTTTATGTGAGATAATTTACCCCCCTTCTATCTCTTCCTTTCTCCTCTCTCAATATATCCTCTTTCATCCCTTAATTTTGATTTTATTTTTAGATATCATCCCTTTCATATTCAACTCACCCTGTGCCCTCTATCTATATCTATGTCTATATATCTATATCTATATATCTATATCTATAACTATATATCTATATCTATATCTTATATCTATATCTATATCCCCTTCAGCTACCCTAATACTGAGGTCTCATGGAATTATACACATCATCTCTCCATTTAGGAATGTAAAGAAACAGTTCAACTTTAGTAAGTCCCATAATGATTTCTCTTTCTTGTTTACCTTTTCGGTGCTTCTCTTCATTCTTGTGTTTGAAAGTCAAATTTTCTATTCTGCTCTGGTCTTTTCACTGAGAAAGCCTGAAAGTCCTCTATTTTATTGAAAATCCATATTTGCCTTGGAGCATGATACTCAGTTTTGCTGGGTAGGTGATTCTTTGCTTTAATCCTAGCTCCATTGACCTCCGGAATATCATATTCTAAGCGCTTTAATCCCTTAATGTAGAAGCTGCTAGATCTTGTATTATTCTGATTGTGTTTCCACAATCCTCAAATTGTTTCTTTCTGGCTGCTTGCAGTATTTTCTCCTTGATCTGGGAACTCTGGAATTTGGCAACAATATTCTAGGAGGTTTCTTTTTGGGATCTTTTTCAGGAGGCGGTTGGTGGATTTTTTTCAATTTCTATTTTACCCTCTGGCTCTAGAGTATCAGGGCAGTTCTCCTTGATAAAAAAAGACGATATCGAGGCTCTTTTTTCGATCATGGCTTTCAGATAGTCCAATAATTTTTAAATTACCTCTCCTGGATCTATTTTCCAGGTCGGTGGTTTTCCCAATGAGGTATTTCACATTGTCTTCATTTTTTTCATTCCTTTGGTTCTGTTTTATAATATCTTGATTTCTCATAAGTCACTAGCTTCTACTTGCTCCAATCTAATTTTTAAGGTGGTATTTTCTTCAGTGTTCATTTGGACCTCTTTTTCCACTTGGCTAATTCTGCCTTTCAAGGTATTCTTCTCCTCATTGGCTTTTTGGGACTCTTTACCATTTGAGTTAGTCTATTTTTAAGGTGTTATTTTCTTCAGTATTTTTTTGGGTCTCCTATAGCAGGTCATTGACTTGTTTTTCATGGTTTTCTTGCATCATTCTCATTTCTCGTCCTAATGTTTCCTCTACTTCTCTGTCTTTCTTTTCCAATCCTTTTGAGCTCTTCCATGGCCTGAGACCAGTTCATGTTTTTTTCTTAGAGGCTTTTGATGTAGGCTCTTTGACTTTGTTGACTTCTTCTGGATGTATGTTTTGATCTTCTTTGTCACCAAGAAAGATTCCAAAGTCTGTGTCTGAATCTGAGGTCCATTTTTACTGCCTGTTCATGTTCCCACCCAACTAGCTGACCCTTGAGTTTTTCATCAGGTTATGACTACTTGTAGAGTAGAGAGTACTTTGTCCCAAGCTTGAGGGGTTGGGCTGTTGTTTCCTGAGCTATTTCTACACAGCAAGGTCTGCAACACCAGTGATCCTCCTACCCCAAGAATCAGCAACCTGGACTGCGACTCAGATCTAAGCAGGCTCTGCACTCCTGACCTGATCTGCCATTTAATTCCTCCCACCAGGTGGGCCTGGGGCAGAAGCAACTGCAGCTGTAGCTCTGTAAGCAGCCTCAATCTGCACCACCTCTGTCACCCCTGGGCCAGTTGCTGCCTGCAAACTCCTTTCACTCAATCCCTGCAGTTTTCCCCACTAATCTTCTCTGTTTTCTTTTGTGTTGTGGGTTGAGAACTCTGGTAACTGCCAAGGCTCACTGATTCAGGGCACTATGGACTGTTCCACCGGGCTTCTGGTCTGCTTGGTCCAGGCATGGCCCAGGTCTGGGCTGTGGGCTGCTCTGCTCCCAGGTCTGTGCAATAGCCCTACCCAGCGACCATCCAGATTTTCCCCGGGCTGGAGCCCTCCTTCCCTCTGCTATTTCATGGGTTCTGCAGTTTCAGAATTTGTTCAGAGCCATTTTTATAGGTGTTTGGAGTTTCCTGGGGGAGAGCTTTGGGCAAATCCCTGTTTTCCAGCTGCCATCTTGACTCCACCCTCTCTCTCCTTATTTAATTCTGTGTTTGTTTCTTTCCAGTTTAAATGTGTTTATTATAAACAACATATTTTTGGATTCTTGTTTCTAATCCTTTCTGTTATCTGCTTCCATTTTATGGGTGAGCTCATTCCATTTACATTCACAGTTGTGATTGCTAGCTGTGTATTTCTCATTTTTTTTTTCTGTTTATCCTTCTCTCTCTATCTCTCTTTCTTTCTCTCTCTCTCTCTCTCTCTCTCTCTCTCTCTCTCTCTCTCTCTGTCTCTCTCTCTCTCTCCCTCCCTCCCTCCCCTGCCCCTGTAAGAAAAATCAATTTTCCTTCTGATCACTGCCTCTCTTAATGTAGCCTCCCTTTTATCATCTCTCCCACTCCACCCCAACTTTCTCTTACCCTTTCTTCTCTTATTTCCTTGTTGTGTAAGATAGATTTCTATATCCAACTGAGGTGTACATATATACTTCCCTCTTTGAAGACATTCCCATGAGAGTTAGGCTCAAGCATTGACTGCTACCACCCCATTTTCCCCTCCACTGTAAAAGCTTCTCTTTTATACCTCTTTTATGTGAGATCATTTTCCCCTATTCTACCTTTCCTTTCCCCCTTCTCCCAGTGCATCCCTCTTTTTCTTACCTTCACTTTATTTTGTGGTTATCCCAACAAATCATCTCACACCCATGCCCTGTGTCAGTGAAGATTGCTTTTAACTTCCTAGTAATGATAAAGTTCTTAAGAGTTGCATGTATCTTCTTAACAAATAGAAATGTAAACAATTTAACTTTATTGAGTCTTTTAGGATTTTTCTTTCCTGTTGACCTTTCTTTCTTCCCATGGGTTCTCTTGAATCTTCCTTTTGAATGTTAAATTTTCTATTCAGCTCTGGTCTTTTCTTCAAGGATGTTTGAAAATGCTCTATTTCATTAAATATCCAATTTTGCCCAGAAGGATTATACTCAGTTTTGCTGGATAGATTATTATGGTTGTAATCCTAGCTCCTTGGTGTTCCAGAATATGATATTCCAAGCCAATTGCACCTTTAATGTGGAAACTGCTAAATATTTTCTGATCTTAACTGTGGTTCAATGGTATTCAAATTGTTTCTTTCTTCCTGCTTGCAATAATTTTTTTCCTTGATCTGGGAAGTCTGGAGGTTGGCCATAAAATTCCTGGAATTTTCATCCAATTCTCTTTCAGGTGATGATTAGTGGAGTCTTTCAAGGGACCAGTTTTCTTTTTTTTATCATGGCTTCAAGTAGTCCAATAAATCTTAAATTATCTCTCCTTGGTCTATTTTCCAGGTAAGTTTTTTTTTTTGACATTTCACATGTTCTAGTTTTTCATTTTTTGACTTTAATTTTTTCTCGATTTCTCATGAAGTCATTAGCTTCCAGTTGCCCAATTCTAGTTTTTAAGGAATTATTTTCTTCACTGAACTTTTGTACCTCTTTCTTCATGTGGCCAATGCTTGTTTATAAGGAGTTCTTTTATTCCAGGAATTTTGTCCTTGTACCGTTAGGCCAATTCTGTGCTTTTAAGGTTTTACTTTCTTCAGTACTTTTTGTGCCTCTTTTTCCAAGCTGTTAATTCTCTTTCCATATTTTCTTGCATCATTCTCATTTCTTTTCCCAGTTTTTCTTCTACTAGTTTTATCTCTTTTTTTAAACTCTTCGAGAAATTCTATCCAATTAGCATTTTTCTTTGAGTATTTCTTTGCTTTTTTTCCACTTTGTTGTCTTCTTCTTAGTTCATGTCTTGATCTTCCCAGCCCCTGTAGTAATGGTTTATGGTCAAGGTTTCTCTCTGTCTCTCCGTCTCTCTCTCTCTGTCTCTCTCTGTCCCTGTGCTCTCTCTCGTCTCTCTCTCTCTGTCTCTCTCTCTCTCTCTCTCTCTCTCTCTCTCCTCTCTCTCTCTCTCTCACTCTCACTCATACACAGACACACACTCACACTTACTCTCTTTTTTCTGTTTCCTTATTTTCCCAGCCTATTTCTTGACTTTGAACTTTATGGTAAAGTTGAGCTCTATTCACCTCAAGATAGGGATGGCACTGTCTCAAGCTTCAGGCTTTTTTGCACTGATGTTTTCAGAGACAGAGATAATTTTGGAGGTCTGCAATTTTTGGTGCTTCTAAGTTGATGTTCTCTAGGGATAGGTATGGTCAGTCCTCCTCCCAGTGTGATTTCTGATCTTTACTCAGGAAGAGCCCTTGCTGTCCTGCATCTACAAGTGTTAGAACTCTTCTTGCACGGAATTGCAATAAGGGCCCCTTGTCCCTTGTGACTGACTAAAAGCATTCCTCTTTATCTGGAACTACAACCCCAAACCGTTATAAGCAGTAGAATTGCCAGTCAGTTCCAACTGTACTCAGTGTTAGCAATGGGTCCCCTATAATCTTTTTTTCCGGCCATTTGTCCTACCACCTTACAATCTCTGGTCTGAGCCCCTGAAGCTGTGTGCTGCACTGTCACAGTGGCCTCCCTGGTCTACTGTTGGTGCTACTGCCTTCCCAGCCTCTTTCGCATGCCGTCTGGCTGGCCTCCACCTAGTGCCACAGACCACTCCTGCCAGAGTTGTCTGACATTGGGAAAATGTCTCTCTCTGACCTTTGTTTCTTTTGCCACTCAAATTCACTTTGAGGGTTATTTCAATGTTGTTGGAGGAAAATATAGGAGTATTGGCTGGGTTGCTGTCCCTACTGCTCCATTTTCTGGGAACTTTCTTGATGACCACACCAAGAGAGGTTTAGCTTTTGGGTCAACCCACATTGCAATAGCATTAACACATTCTATTTTCCTTTCAAATGCCAACTTTTATTATTTTATTTGTTATTTATTATATTAAATCACTTTTTCTAGTGAGGGAGGTATCTGGATTTTACACGTGAAAAAACTAGAGATAAAAGGGTTAAATGTCTGCCTGAGTCACATAGCTAGTATTTATTGGAGGCAGGATTGGAATCCAGGTTTTCCTAACTTTAATCAACACTAGCTATACTGCTTATGATTTCAAATTTCAAACAACATTATAATCTATATCGACACCCACATTTATATAGAAGCAAATATATGTATTATGTATATATACACACAAACATGAATATATAATATATACATATATGTATATATGTTTCATATTAATTTATGCAAATGCTTACTGATGGTCTTCTTTTAAATCTTATAGAACAATCTTTTTTCTTTTTACCCATTCTTCTGTACAATAATCTCTTATACTATGGATGAGAATGACATAGAAACTGAGGAGAAGACAAGTAACCACATCTATGTAGTCATTTGTGTGCAGCTGCTGAATTCTCTAAATAACAGCTGGGCAATTATGACTATCAGCCTTGTCTTCTGGAACACAGTGTCTGAAAATAATTTGTATTAAGTTAAAGCTTCATTGCTTTGGTTCTTTTATGGCCCTCCCTTCTTCCTCCCTCCCTTCTGATGCCTGCCTCAAGCCCTCTTCCCCCTCCCATTTCCAACACAAATAAGAGGATTTTGTACAAAGTCAGTGCATTTTCTTTCTAAGAAGAGATGATATTAAATTTTATTGCTCAGACAGTTTTTCTACCTAGCGTACCTTCAGCTTGGATTCAGCATTGGAAATAGGTTACGAAGGCAGTTAATACAAGCCTTAATATGCTTCTAGAAATGCACTTTTCAATTCATACCCTTTCAGTTTCAGAATGTTTCCATACACTCTTTTAAATGAATTAACATGTTACTGTAACTCTCACATCTCTATGGGTCACCAGGGAATTTCAAACTGGTTTCAGAATTGTTTGTAAATTTTATATGACTGTTTGCAAATGTATTCGTTTGTTTCCTACTACTTATCTTTCCCCTAAGCTTAAATTTATATTCTGCCTGATTTTGTCCTTTGGGAAATGCAACAATGTAGTCTGAGTATGAGAAAACCCCAACTAGACTAAGTAGTCTGATTTGAAGCAGAGACCTCTGTGGTTCTAGTCTCTGGTGACTGGAGTAATAGAGAAAAGAGATTTGTAGTCCGATCGTATTTTAAGTAAACAAGCATTTATTAAGCACTTACTATATGCCAGGAACTGTGCTAAGGGCTGGGAATATAAATGTAAGTAAAAGAAAAATGTTCCCTGAGTTCTAGTAGCCTACATTCTAATGGTGAAAGAACATATGAAAGAAAATAAAAATGGAGAGAGAGGAAGATCCCACTCAGGGCCGTAGTGGAGAAAGAAGTCTGGAGTCAGGAGTAGAGCGAGAAAGAAATGGCAGAGTGACCCTGGCTGTCCGGGCATTTTCCTCCAAATAGAGATTTGAGAAAAAAAATGCACCAAATCAGGAACTGACACAGTGGTGGAAGTATGTACCACGTAACAAAGCTGCTGGGGAATAGTGGAAAATGAAGTCGAGAAAGTCAGGAGAAAATTTTGGAGATAATACCAACTCTTTCACTTATTGTCAATTACGTCTTTTGTCTCATGTAGTTTTCATTAATGATCTCTTGAAATATAGCTCTGGAAAACCAGGTTTTGATAAAGCCCATCGGGAATCAAATGGAGCTGCTTGTCTATGCTTTTAAAACCACATCTCTCTGGCTCTCACTGATTGGTCAATAATAGGTCCCGGCCCAAGCTCGTTTGTTTCATTGTTTCAATTTGGATGGCTCAGAGTGGACATAAATAAGATTTGCTTCTCTTGTGGCCAGTGACTCTAAGGGTCTTTCCCTCCAGGTTGATTCTTTTATTAAGGCAAACTAGGCCATGTTTTGCCTCAGTTGTTACCTGGACTTTAACTTCTGTACGGGCATTGTCTCAGACAAATTGAGACCTGGGACAGATCTTAGCTTAAAAGGCCAAGGTCTCCCACTGCATATGGGGCCATCTCCATTATCCTGATCTGCACTGGACTTGGATATCTCTGGAGAGGAGAGTAAAGTTGGTGACTTTGCACAGTTTACCTCACTTAAATCCAATTGGTTTGCAAGTTAAGACATCACCCTCCTGATGTCATTGGATAGAGGAAGGATGAACCTCTGGCTGCTTCTTATCAGCTATGAGGATTATTTTGGTCAGCTGCTGAGGCAGAACTCTGTGGTTATACTAAAAGCGCAATCTCCTTACCTTTTGACTCTTATTGCTACTGATCCTTGATCAGGATAACCTCTCTGAGCTTCAGTGTTGCTAGAGAGATGCCCTTCCCACCAGTGCCCTAACTCTGTGAGCACATGTGCCCCTAAACAAACTGATGTCTAGAATGTGGCCACTTCCTTTTTAGGTCTTCCTTCACTAGTGCAGAGACTCATGAACTCTCTTTCTCCTTTGTGGGTGCTATTGCAGTAGGGTAGCAGATAGCAAAGTAGTTGTGGCAGAACAATAGTAGCAGAGGCAGCAGCAGACTGCCTGAGGGGGAGGTATCTGGAGTAAGGACAGAGTGTATGGAAAAAGAAAAGAGCCCATTTGATATTGATCTCACTATATTTGGTAGTGATGAAATGTAGAATAGCTAACAAGTAGCCCTGTTACATAGTCTAGATGTCTCCAAAGTATTGAACATTTATTGCTTAGCAGGGCAGCTACATGATACAGTGGATAGAGTGCCTGGCGTGGACTCAGAAAGACCTGAGTTCAAATCCAGCCTCAGATACTTACTGTGTGACCCTGGGCAAGTCACTTAACCCTGTTGCCTCAATTGCTCATCTATGGAAGAGGTTGGAAAAGAAAATGGTAAACAACTCAGGTATCTTTGCTAAGAAAACCCCAAATGGGGTTGTGAAGAGTTCGACACAACTGAAACAATTGAACAACTCCTACTTAGCATTTCTTTTTCTCTGTGGGATTCAAACTGCCTGTTCTGTACCTGTTTTATGTTTGTACCTTGAATACCTTTTCACTTCTCCCCACCCCATTCCTATATTCGGGGGAGGATTTCTTGGACCACAGCCTAAATAGATTTTTTTTTTCTCGGAAATCGGAGGTGGGATTAGAATTAGAGAATTGGCAAACCTAGTCCCCTTTTGTTTTTTTTTTTGTTTGTTTGTTTTTGGCAGGGCAATTGGGGATAAGTGACTTGCCAAGGTCACACAGCTAGTACATGTGTCAAATGTCTGAGGCCGGATTTGAGCTCAGGTCCTCTTGACTTCAGGGCCGATGCTCTACTCACTGGGCCAACTAGCTGCCTCCCTAGTCCCCTTTTGAGGTGACAGAAAAGCACCAAAGAAACAGACCCCAGAGCAAACCCCTAGAGCATGTAAAAGACAGAGAGTAGAGAATGGCGATAGTACCTTTGGTTTCAGCCATACACTAACATACACACAACCATGTACACACACAGAAATACATACCTACATACTGTAGGTATTGGTACATGTAACTAAACATAATCACTAGGTATTATGTATCAGCTTACATCAGGGAGCTATGACATAGAGGATGTGGCCTGGAAGTCAGAAAATCTTTTTCCCCAGCCCAGCCACAGGAACATTTGTGCTATGTGATTGGACAAGTCACTTAAACTCTTAGGCCAACATGTCCTGTAAATTGCAGACAGGTACTAACCTGCATCATCAGAAGGGATTTCCTCTCCAGCAGTTTTCTTATATAAATGAGATATAAAGGTATTATCTCCCACCTCCTAGTTGTATCATATTATATATCTGATAATGTAATTTTAAAAGAGAATATAAAGATTTGAACTAGGGCCCCTAAATATGCATCAGGAACATAGCTCATTGCTAATCATTGGCATCTACCTACCCTTGGCCACCACACTAACAGGCACCTGATTTGTGGAGGTACTCTGCTATACCTGGGGATCAGGAAGGAAAGTTTCTTTGAATCTTGAGTAGACCCGAACAGATCATTTTTCTTCAAGTCTAGAAGAGCTTATTATCCAGGCTCAGGTTAAAAAAGGATTCCATTGATCCATAGTCGAGATCTGCCTCCTTCTTTCTCCCCATAATCCTCTCTTCCCCCAGAGTTTCTAAGTTTAAAAAATAGAGTTTAGGCCTTTTTCCTTATGTTGTAGAGTTATCTTCCAGTTGCTACTATGAATAATTTTGTTTCACTTTTTAAAGTCATGTGTTGATCTAGAATTTTCAGTATTGTTATTTATTTGGACATACATAGATCTAAGAGTTTGGTGGCATGATAAGTATCATATAAAAGAAACTTGTCTAGTAAAGGGGAAAAATACTTTTGTATCTCTTGTCAGTCATCAGTAGCAACCTCTCACTATGTCCTTACTTCACTATGATTTAATGGGGCTACAGGAGTTCTGAAGGGATCAACAGGAAGTAAAAAGGAAGCAGAAAATAGGACATTCATAGTGGTGAGCTTCTCACTAGAACTGTTTGTTGCTTCCACTCAACTAGGTAACTGAAGGTTCTGTGACACCAGATGAAATGAAAGGTCCTCTGCCAGTAATCAGACAGCAGAGATGCCTCTCCTGAGTTCTAGTTTACACCCCACCCTATATTCCATATTTCCTTTATATTGTAAGCATAGATTTCCCAGCTCCATGGCCTTTGTATCTGCATTCAGTCTTCCAGGAATAAAGGAAGTATGAAACACACCTCTTTTGGAAGTTTGTGTTGTTATATTTGTCTGCTCAAAATAAGACTCAAATTTCCCTAGAACTCCTGGGTTCAAATTGATTCAATGCCTCAGGGACTTTTGGGGTCTAGGAGAGCAGTGGAAGGGGCTTGCAGACGCTGAGCAGTATTATTTAGGTTTGTTTTTCTATGTATTGTCTCATTTGTTTTTACTAGACCTACAGTTTTAATAACATAGGAAACAACTAGAAAGGTTACTTCCTCTACCAGTGAAAAATAGTACCTGCGGTTTAAGTACTGCTTATTTACTTATTTATTCTGTATTGTGTCCAAATGTTGTATCCAGTATTCCAGCATAAGTGCTGGCCTCTATGGAGAAGAATTCCACTGTGTCAAGGCTGGATAACTGATAGTCATTGAAATACAGGACATTCATTAAGAGCTAGTGTTGGCCGATAGGATGGGCCCTAGGACCTAAATTTTAAGCAGTAAACTTAGACTCACAACTAGCCCCCTCAAACACATACACATATGCATTTATCAGAATGGCACTAGTCAGGGAAGAAAGGTGGAGCTGAGAAATAGAAGGCCATTGACTGTCTGGTAATCCTAGTGAGCAGTGTGTACACTCACTACTTAGACCCCAGCATGCATGCGTAGACCACTAGGGTGAGTGAAGACTAGTGAACAGCATCAATGGCCCCCTCTCATCATTAAAATAGTTAACTTTTGAGGAAATCCAAGCTATTAATAGCCATATAAAAATGTTCCAAATACATGACTAATGCAGAATATGTTTTGCATGACTTCATCTGTATAAGTATTATATTTCTTGCTTTCTCAAGGGTGAAGGATGAGCTAGAGAGAGGGAGAGAATTGGAACTGAAATAAACTGAAATTGAATTTAAAAACATTTTTTAAAATGTAAGAAGTTATAAATTACTAATAATTACAAATATTCAAATTAAAACAAAGATGCCCTACCTGACATCTGAAATGGGGACAGATTAATAAAAAGGTGCTAAGAGAAAACAGGCACATGAATGCATTGATGGTGGAGCTATGAATTATTTAACCATTCTGAAAAGAAATTTGGAACTAGCTATGCCTCAGGAGTTATTAAACTATACCTACACTTTGACCCAGTGAAATATATACATACATGCACACACACATATTATGTGCAAATATATACTATATATACCTATATGTGTGTCCCACACATATATTGGTTTATGTGTTTATGTATGTCTATATATGTGTGTGTGTATATGCTATACACACAAAAAATTTATAGTGATTTTTTTTCAGTAGTAAAGGACTACAAACTAAGAGGATGCCCACAAATTAGAGAATGACTTTACAAATTATCTTATATGAATGTACATTTTTGTGTCATATGAAACTATTAAGGGGACAGATGCACTGAAACCTAGGAAGATTTCTATGAACTGATGAACAGTGAATTGAGACGGACTAGAAAAAACAATTATATAGTAACAAGACTGTAAAGGAAAATAACTTTGAAAGAATAAAAAACTTTGATCACAGCAAAAATTGACTAATACCATAATTTGCATATTTGTCAGGAGGATTTTTTCCCCAATGGAGTGGGTAGGAAGAAGGAAACTGAGTTAGGGAAAGGAGGAAAGAAAGAGAGGAGGAGGAAAAGAGGAAGGAAGGAAACGGGTAGAGGAAGAGAGAAAAATAGAGAGGGGGAGAGAAAGAGAGTAAGAAAATCATTTGCGTTTAAAGCAATAGAAGATATCTGGACAGAATCACACTTATGACAACTTTGAAAGTTATATTTTGAATTTACTGAATATTTTAAAGAGAATTATACCTAATAGAGTATAGTTTCCTACACAATACTCTTTTTTCTGTTCTACTCTGTATATGGGAAAATGTCATTTAATTGTGTTTGTTAAGTTCAGAATAAAAATACTTGAAAAATAGAAACAAAAACATAGAACTACCTTTTTTCATTTTGCATGTAAGTCTTATCCAATCTTTTCCTTTTTTTGATTGGGGAAAGAAGGTCCTTGTGTATTAAGTGTCATAAGAATCAAACCTTCTTAAAAATCTCCAAGCAGAAATTAGAGTTTAGTTAACTCCAAATGTAAATTTCTTTAAAATAGGTAATGAATAGATATTTTGTAACATGGTAGACCATAGATCATATACCATTCATTTGAGCTGGAAAAGACCTCAGTAATAATGCCATCCAACAACACATTTTATAAATGAGGAAAACAATACCCAGAAAGATTGAGTGACTTTTCTAACATCACACTAATAATTTTTGACAGTGCTTGGATTAGAACCCAGGTCTCTTAACTTTCAATGCAAAACTTTTTTTCACTGATAGTCTTCATTAAGATGCAGGGGCAATAAAATAGTCCTCAAACTACTTTCAACTTGAAAATGTGCACAAGAAATAAGGGTAGTAATGAGGAAAAGCAGTCAATTGACTGCATGCCTCAAGAAGATTCATTCTAAATTCTTAAAAGGTTTACAAGAAATTTGATGTTTTATTTATTTGGAGTATTTTGAAGTGACTAAAAGAAGGGAAAAAATACAACTCAGATGTTTATGAAACAAGTAATATAATCCAGCCAGACAGGGTTAATAGTTTCAGTCTAAGTAATTTTTGATTGCCTGAGAGTTTGTTTATAACTCCCATTCCATCCTTAAGAACACAATGCCATTTTCATTAGGCATTTTCATGAAGCCAAACTCTGATTACATACTTTTAATTTAATGAATAATATGACTCTCCATGTTAAACGTCAGAGGGTAGAATGAAGCTGCAACCCATCAGCGGTTTTTTGCTTGCCTCGTAAAATACAAAGCCAGAGGAGTTTTTGGTATCACCAGGATTCCAAAATAGAAATGCAGCCTCCAGTTGTGCAAGGAGCAGGAATACATTTCATAGATAGAAACACATGGAAATCCACCCACTAAAGTCACAAAAATACAGTGCAGCTACTGGGGCCACTTGCAGCTGTCTAAAAGTCATTGAAAGGCTATTAAATGTTAGAAAGTTGTGAGAGGCACTGACAGTCTTTTTCTTTCGAAAATCACATTCCTTCCCAGTGTTTCTCTGATTAGTTTCCCTCATCAAGTATTTTTGGGAGAACCCCCCCCCACCTCCTGCGTATAATACTTCTTTGAGGTTAAAGAAGGGACATGGAAATAAACTTTAGGGCAGTCATCTTATTACAGATTCTCATGTACTTTAGCCAGCAGACCGACCAAAGTATTTTGCAAAAATTATTTTAATTAAAGTGAATCTACTTGACACAGCATATTTAGGCAATCAGCACTGGAGTACTCAGAAGCAGGCCAAGAAAGTTAGCAAATTGTCCCACTGAGCAGAGAATTGGGAGTAGGAGCAGGGAACTGATGGTGTCTGCCTGTAATCCCTGCTACCTGGTCAGTCTGAGGCTGGTGGATTACTTGAGCTCAGGAGTTCTGAGCCACAGCAGGGTTAAAGGTGAGTCAAGCTGGGCTAAGTCAAGCACCAGATGGTGAATGCCTGGGATAAGGGAGACACCAAGTTACCTAAGGAGAAGAGAACTGGCCCAGGTCATAAATGAAGCAAGTCCAAGCTTCTTTGAAGAGCAGTAGGGGCATTCGGCCAGTGAGTACTTCCAGCCTTGGTGAGATGGGAATGGACAATGAAGTTGGTGGGAAGGAGGAGAATAAGCATTTATATAGGCACTATGCTAAGCACTTTTCCAAATATTATCTCTTTGGATCCTCATATCAGCCTCACAATGAACAAGTTAGCGTTGTTATCTTCATTTTGTACTTGAGAAAACTGAGGCAAACAGAGGTTAAGTGATTGCTAACACAAACAGTCTGAGGCCAAGTTTAAAACTCAAGTCTTTTTGACTCCAGGCTCAGCTCTCTATACAATCAGTCCACATGCAGGAAGCTCCAGTCTCAAGACAAACAAAGAAACACAAATGAACGAATAGAAGAAATAAGGGTAGTAATGAGGAAAGCAGTCATGGAGTTGGGCAACTTGTTTTCTACTTCAAACTCAACTACCATTTTGCTCTAGCACTGTGCCTCAATTTCCTTATTTGTATAATTTAATAATGAAAATTGACATCAACCTCATGAAGACCTTTAAAAATCTGATTATTTATAAATGTCACTAAATTACTTATCATGTGGTAAGGTATATTATCAAAGGGGATAATTAGTGTAAAAGATGGTCATTCAATAAGCATTTATTGATGCTTTGAAAAATACTTTGAAAAATTAAATATTACTTTGAAAAATTAAAATTCAAAAAAAAATTAAAAATTAAAAAACTTTATATGATATATCATATTGTATTACTCTCATTCTCATATCTCCTTTTTAAATGGAATTCAAATAGAAATAGTCTCAGAGAAAGTCATTATTTTGGCATCGTTCTTTTATACTTAATGTCCTACAGACTATTGCATTGTTCCACAGAATAACTGCTTTTCTACAACTAGATAAAAGCATTGGTATACAAGGTCATTTTGTCTATGATCGTTCAAGGCATCTTTGGAATAATTCCAGTAACAGACAAGATGATGAAATCATGTGTACCTTATAAGTTTTAAAAACTCATGATTTTGATTTCTTTTGCTAGGTAGCTATATTGTTACATCTTTTATTCTACATAACTTGGATAGTATGAATATTTGATATGTCAGTTGTTAAACTATTCTTAAATTTTATGGATCAATATCATGTCTGGGTGGTTATGGGCAACAGTTTTGTCTCTGATAAATCTAAAATTCCATGACAATCAGTTGTTGAATTCTCAAGGATATTTTAAGGTATTTATGAGGAGTCTTCATTTGTTAATTTTTAGTAAGAGGTCATGCTTTTTTAGGTATTTGGTAGACACTAAGTTTTTGCAACCTGCAGCTATATGTTGAATAATTTCTACAATTTCTTTGAATATCCTATTTCTTTAAAATAATCCTTCCATAAAGACCAGATCTTGAACCACCATAATAAACCTTGACGTATCTATAAACAAATCTTCATAACACGAGTTGCATCTTTCTTTGATTTGACTTCATCTTTCTTAACCTAGAGTTCATTAAATTTTTGTGATTCTTAGCCATGTAACATTTTGATTCTAAATTGTGTCACCTTCTTGTGTTGTTTCAATTTGAACTCTAGCTCCAAGCTTTAAGCGTTGAGAGTCTGTTCCATTTCATTCTTGGTACAAAGGTAAATATATATACACACATACATATATACATAAACACACATGCACATATATGTAGGTGTATATATGTGTATGTCTACACACACACACGTCTTCCTATCTAATTAATTAGGTAAAAGAGATGCTGATGTTGTTGGAAAAATTTTCCCTGTATTGAAGGATCTATTTATTATCTTTTGCCTGAAGACACAGAATGTCATTCATTCATATACATCAAGTGATTTACAGAATATTTTCATAGAATATCCTCTTTGATATAGTAAATTCTATTCCGGAGCGACAACAATGATTTAAGGCTAGACAGAATAATGAAAGGTTTAAACTTGTTTCCCTGGAAGATATCATGTTTCATGTCAAATAATGTTTGACATTATTGCATTGGTGTCATGTTTTGAAAAGAGAATCATTTTCCACGTGGACATCAGATACTCTATCATTCCTCCTATACTTGTTGCATTATGGATATTTCCAAGTCATGACCAAGCCATGAGTGTGGAACTGAATAAAGGTTTTGCAGTAATCAATGAAGACAATGCATACATTCAAGCACTTTTGGTTGACTTGTTCAATAATCATCAAATTGACAATAAATTGGTGGTTTATACTACCGGGACTTTGGGTGCTCTTTTTCTGACCATTAGAAAATATATTGTCTTCTTGGTTTATATGTTTTAGAGTGATACAAGTTTGTTGAAGCTTTGTAGAAAGTATACAAATATGTCATTGATGTATATTTGGAAGGGTTGCTGATGTTCTCATCTTTTGCTAATATATATTTGATGTGTTTTGTTAGGGAAAATGAGACCAGCCTTGTACCAGAGACGGAGTTGTCAAGCACTTTGATAAGAATTCATTTACCACTATGAAACGTATGAACCAATAATTTTGGATCTTTTCCAGATCCAACACTTTATAGTCTTGCAACTGCCCCACCGTTACTGAATTGCCCTGTTGTTTTAATATATTAACGGTATGCAAACTTTCTGTTTTGTGCTTGATAGAATTTGTGGTTTTAGTGTGATGGACTTCTTTCAACCCTAGTAAAAAAAACCAGAAATTTTCCACATTCTCCTCCTTTGTATTTTTTCCCCCACTTCTCCCTACTATATCTCTGTATCTCCTTATCTCTGTGTCTCTCTCTGTGATTCCTTGTCTCTGTCTCTATCTCTGTTTCTTTTGTCTTTCTATCTCTTGTCTTTCATCTAATTTCATTGATTCTCCAGTCTATATTGTATGTTTTTTGTTGTCGTTGTCTTTAATCGGGTGATAAGTTGTTCATGTTTTTAATGTCCATACTAAATATTGGTATAGTTCTTCAACATGTCTGAGTAAGTTTAATAGTTTTCATACTCTGTTTCTTTCATGGAAATATTTTATTAATTCCCAATAGCCATTAGGAATATCCCTAGTGATAAAGAGATGCCAGAGCCTCCCTCCTTTAAGTAGAAGCGGACAACCACTTGTCAGATATTCTATAATGTGGATAACTTTTTGAAAAATTTTTTTTAAATTTATTAACATATTTAGTTTTCAGCATTGATTTTCACAAGAGTTTGAATTACAAATTTCTCCCCCTTTCTACCCTCCACCCACTCCAAGATGGTGTATATTCTGGTTGCCCTGTTCCCAGTCAGCCCTCCCTTCTGTCACCCCACTCCCCTCCCATCCCCTTTTCCCTTCCTTTCTTGTAGGGCAAGATAAATTTTTACGCCCTATTGCCTGTGTATCTTATTTTATTGTTGCATGCAAAAACATTTTTGTTTGTTTTTGAACATCTGTTTTTAAAACTTTGAGTTCCAAATTCTCTCCCCTCTTCCCTTCCCACCCACCCTCCCCAAGAAGTCAAGCAATTCAACATAGGCCACATGTGTATCGTTATGTATAACCCTTATGTGGATACCTTTTATGAATGATTTGGATAAGATGACCATTGTGGTTCTTTCCAGCTCTAGCAGTCATGTCATTCTTTCTTTTTGTTGATCTAAAATACTACTACTACTACTACTACTACTACTACTACTACTACTACTATGGCAGCTAGGTTGCACAATGCATAGATTACCAGGCTGGAATTAGGAAGATTCATTGTCCTGAGTTCAAATCTGGCTTCAGCCACTTACCAGCTGTTTGACCCTGGGTAAGCCACTTAACCCTGTTTGCTTTGTTTCCTCATTTATAAAATGAGCTGGAGAAAAAAAATGGCAAAACCAGTATCTAAGGGGTCACAAAGAGTTGGATGTGACTGAAATGAATGAACATAACAACAAAAACAACAAACAACTGCTACTACTATTACTCCTTATAATAATAATTAGCAATAATAATAATTATGTAGATAGTGTTTTAATGTTATCTCATTGATTCTCACAACTCTGAGAGGTAGGTCCTATTATTAACCCTGATTTTACAGAGAAAGAAGCTAAGACTGACAGAGGTTAAATGACTTGCTTGGGTCACACAAGATAATAAATGTCTGAGTTAAGGTTTGAATTCAAGTCTTCCTAACTCCAAGTCCAGTGATGTAGCCAATTCACCACCTATCTGCCTCAGTTAGTCCCATTATTCCTTCTATGGTCCTTGATATGGCAACACCCACCACACATTCTGTTATGTGGAGGTCCTGAAATTTTTTTCACATTCCCTGTGAAACACTGTTGGAGAATAGCTTTGTTATGATGTCATAGCAGATAACCAGTTTTTAAAAATTATTCTGTTTTGGTACAGTTGCTCTATTATTTGACTTTGTGCAGCCAATGTTAAAAATGGCTTTTCAAAATCTCATCCTTTTAGGAGGCAGAGCCAAGAATGTGGAATCAAAGCAGGACTTGCTTGACCTCTCCCCCAAAACCCTCCAGACACCTATAAAAAATGACTCTAAACAAATTCTAGAGCTACAGAACTCACAAAATGACAGAATGAAACAAGTCTCCAGCCCAAGATGCCTGGATAGTCGCTGAAAAAGGTCTTTCACACTGGGCTGGGAGCAGCCCAGCTTGGGCCACCCTAGCAGAGACTAGGCCAGAGCAGACCTGGCAGATCAGGCCTCAGAGCACTGAATCACTGAATTATGGTGGTTTCCAGACTTCACAACCCACAAAAGCAAAAGACAACTTAGCACATCCATGGGAAAACTCTATCAACCTGGGTGAGAGAAGGGCACGGTCTGGCCCCAGCCCCAGGGTGGGCAGAGGAAACTGTAGCAGTGACACTGGGGAAGCAGCAGTGGCAGCAACAGTAGTAGTTGCTGCTTCTAGAGCTCCAGGTCCACAGAACGTGGGGGTAATCAAGAGGCTTATTATAGCAGGAGTGCAAGGATCTCTTTGCTGCTGCTGAGGCAGTATTATCTTGCTTTGCCCTGCTTGAATCTGGGTCTCATACCTGGTTGGTGGTCCGGGGTGAGGAGTAGTGCTGGTGTGGCAGACCTTGTGGTGACTGTGAAGCAGGAGTCCTCCTAGCAGTTACAAAGCAGAAAGAGTGCTTGAGATCACTCACAGATCAGAGCACAGGCCAAGAGAGGAGTAACACCTCTCATTGGATCATACCACCTCAGAAGAAATGGAAATTTACAGGTACCCAGAAATAGCTCCGAAAACAGCAGCACAAAACCCCAGAAGCTTGGGACAGAGTACTCTCCACTCTGGCAGTAGTCATACCTTGACAAAGAGCTCAAAATCAAGTAATTGACTGGAAAATGAACAGACAGTGTAAAAAACCTGAAACTAAAGAATCTTACTTTGGTAACAAAGAAGATCAAAACATATAGTCGGAAGAAGACAACAAAATGAAAAATCCTATATCAAAAGCCTCCAAGAAAAATGTGAATTGGTCTCGGCAATAGAAGCCCTCCAAAAGGATGAGGAAAACCAAGTAGAGGGAAATAGAGGAAAAATTGGAAGAGAAATGAGAGTGATGCAAGAAAATCATGAAAAATGAGTCAACAACTTGCTAAAGGAGACCCAAAAGATCCTGAAGAAAATAATATCTTAAAAATAGATTAACCCGCGTGGCAAAAGAGGTCTAAAAAACGAATGGGAGAAGAATGCCTTAAAAAGTAGAATTGACCAATTTGAAAAGGAAGGCAAAAAGATCACTTAAGAATATAATTCTTTACAAATTAGAATGTAGTAAATGGATGCTAATGACTTTATGAAAAATCAAGAAATTATAAAACAGAACAAAAAATGAAAAAAATAGAAGACAATGTGAAATAACTCATTGGAAAAACCACTGAACTAGAAAAGAGATGCAGGAGACATAATTTAAAAATTGCTGGACTACCTGAAAGCCATGATCAAAAAAAGAGCCTAGACATCATCTTTCAAGGAATTATCATGGAAAACTGCCCTGATATTCTAGAACCAGAGGATAAAATGGAAACTAAAAGAATCCACTGATCACTTCTTGGTAAAGGACCCAAAAGGAAAACTTCTAGGAATATTGTAGCCAAATTTCAGAGTTCCCAGGTCAAGGAGAAAATATCACAAGCAGCCAGAAAGAAATAATTTGAGTATTGTGGAAACATATCAGGATAATACAAGATCTAACAGCTTCTACCTTAAGGCACTAAACAGCTTGGAATATGATATTCTGGAGGTCAAAGGAGGTAGGATTAAAACAAAGAATCACCTATCCAGAAAAACTGAGCATAATAGTTCAGGGGAAAAAATGGATTTTCAATGAAATAGAGGACTTTCAAGCATTCTTGATGAAAAGACCAGAGCTGAATAGAAAATTTGACTTTCAAATGCAAGAATCAAGAGAAGCATGAAAAGGGTAAACAGGAAAGGGAAACCATAAGGGACTTACTAAAGTTGAACTGTTCACAGTCCTACATGGAAAGATGATATATACATATACATGTATATATATATATATAATATATGTATGTATATATATGTGTGTGTGTGAGTATGTATATGTATGTATATGTATAAGTATGTATGTATATAGACAGAGGGCACAGAGTGAGTTGGATATACCTAGAGCAGAAAGGGAGAGATAGAATAGGATAAATATATAAAAGAGTCCAGAAAAGCTGTTATATGGAAGGGAAGAGGGGGTATTTGAAAGGCAATGAATGAACCTTCCTCTCATTGATTTGGCTTAAGGAAGGAATAATATACAACACTCACACTTGGGTATGGAAATCTACCTACCCTATGGGAAAGTAGGCAGGGGAAGTGGATAAGCAGGGGTAGTATGATAGAAAGGAGGGCAGATTGGGGGAGTGGTAGTCAAAAACAAAAACTTTTGGAAAGGGACAGGGTCCAAAAGAGAAAATTGAATAACTCGGGGATGGGTTAGCATGGAGGAAAATATAGTTATTCTTTCACCACATGACTATTATGGAAGTGTTTTGCATAACAATGCATGTATAACATATGTTGAATTGCTTGCCTTCTAAAGGAGGGTGGGTCAGGAGGGAAGAAGGGAGAGAATTTGGAACAAAAATTTCTAAAACCAAATGTTAAAAATTGCTTTCACGTGCAACTGGAAAATAAGATATACAGGTAATGGGGTATAGAAATCTATCTGGCCTGATACAGGCAAAATTCATGATCTCTAAAAGGACCATGGGCTTGCCTGAATGCTTCGGAATCTCAAAATATAAGGAATTGTCTAGGTAGAAGGCAGAGGAAGCATAACGTTTATTTAGAGTCCAAAGGATCAAATTCAAGGACCAATGCCTGCAATTTGATACTGTGCAATAATATTCCAAAACCTAAAAACCCACCTCAGTATAATAACAAGGAGATTATAACGAAATATTATGGCAGGAACCAAGCCATGCTTGTGCTTCCCCTCGATGCTAGGGCCCTTCTATAAGAAAATCACTCACGAATTCTAACTCTCTTCTCAGCACTCTCTCTTGCAGTTCTGTTGACTCTGAGTTCCTTGATCTCCACCACTCCCTCTTGTGTTCCACACTCTCTGCTCTGCACACCTCTGAATGCCAGCCCTCTGCTTCTGAATCCTGCTGCTCTCTGCTCCACTGCTTCCAGCTCTGTTGTGTCTAGCCTCCCTCTCAATCCTCAGTTCTCAGTTTCTGCTCCAATTCCAAATTTGCTTCTCTCTTTTATTATGGTCCTAGAGGTCATTTGATTGACTAGAACATCATCTGATTGACTAGAACTAAGGCACATACCATTGGCTCTGGTCTTAGCAACTCCCCTTAGGGCCCTGAGGACTTCACACATCTCTCAAACTAGCACACTTGTTTGCTAACTAGCCTGGGGCCTCACAACTAATTAGTGAAAGGTTGTGGGCCTGTCTCTAATCAGATCCCTTTGTTGGCCCCACCTGAACCCCCACTGGAAGCCTATTCAATGGGTGGGAAAGATCTTTCACTTACTGATTGGCTTTAAATGGCCCTACAAGAAAGTAAGGGGAAAGGGGATAATGAGGGGGGAAGTGGGATGATACAAGGGAGGGCAGACTGGGGAAAGGGGCAATCAGAATACATGTCATCTTGGGCTGGGGGGAGGGGAGAAATGAGTAGAAAGTTTATAACTCAAAATCTTGTGGAAATGAATGCTGACAACTAAAAACAAATATATTAATCTTAAAAAAAGAACAAAATCCCATCCTTTGTGTACCCGTGTCCTTTTTCAAATCATTAGAGATATTGGCATTGTTCCCCACGTCATTTTCATTATCACATAGTGCTTCAATAGTATGTTTTAAATATATGTTTTAAGTTCCTTAGCTTTGTATACCTCAGGTCTAAGTAACTCCTTAGTATCCTCTCATTTTATTTAATCTGGACTAAGAATAAGTTATTTCTCATTATTATTTTTGTTATCATTATTATTTATTGTTGTCCTACATTGTTTTATATAACTGAAAGTGTAACTTAGATCTGAGGATATAGTTGACAAGACATGAAGCCTTTGCCCAAAACTGCTAAATTTATTTACAATTTCATTATTATGCAATATTGGTACATAATTAAATAGTGCATATTTTCAATCAATTCTTTGCCCTATTGCTATTTGCCTGTGTTAAAGGTCAGTATTATTGGCATTCAAGCATTGACCAGATGGAATACTGGTACTCTTTATTTGTTCTATTGTGCTCTGCTCTCTTATGGTACCAGAACATGGAGGGATGTTACTCATTCTGCTTGCCTTTTTGTCAAGATAATCACCATGATGGTATCAAGTATGAACAGCATATAGCCCTATCCAGTTTGATCATTATTTTCTGTGTTTTTTTTTCTTTTGAGATTCACAGCATCAATTAAATCACACTAGCTAGATTGATAACTCAATCAATCCTATTGTCAAAACCCAATTATCCCATATTTTCTTCCTTTACTATAGTAGTTCAATGACATAGAGTCTAAACTATATAACACCCTGACTGTCATTCCTTTATTTTGTGTCATTTACCTTCCTATGACATGAATGATGGGTTATCCTCTGAGATATTAATAACGTTTATACATAATTATACCTTTATCAGTATTGCATGGTGAAAAGATCCCTAAATTTGGAGCTAGAACACTTGGGATCAACTTCTTTCTTGATCACGTTCTACTGTCATTTAATTTATCTGGACCTTAGCTTCCCATTTGCAAAATGAGGGTCTTTGTCTAGATATACTTCTGATTTTAAATCTATGATCCAAAGACCTTTGAGTTGAACTATGATATTTCTATACCAACTGAGTAGTATCAATCTAGAGCAAAGATTGAGACTTCCATGAGACTAACAGTAAAAATACCATACCAATGATTTTCTCCAAACAACTTTTTTTGATTTTCTATATTTACTTCACTTTCATTCCCAACTGCTCCCCCATCCAGTTACTCAGTAAATCATTCTTTGTAATAAAGAATAGAAGAAATGGGGTGGGGGGAGGCAGAGCAATTCAATAAAACCAGCATATCAACTGAGTCTAATCAAGCAGCATTTTGTGATTCATGATTCTTTCAAACCAATTCTTTTCAATGATCCATGTTTAAGTTGATTTGACCCCTCTAGGTCCTTTGAAACAAATATAGACTTCTTAAGCTAGAAGAGACCTTCAAGATTACCTAGTACAAACCCCTCATTTTATAGATGAGCAAAATGAGCCTTAAAGGGGTTAAGTGATTTACCAAAGGTAAAACAGCCAATTAGTGATACAGCAAGAACTACAACGTTGCTTTAGCTGTCCGTTTCATTGGGTTTTCCCCTCCACAATAATGCCTTTCTAAATATGTGATCAAGCTAGTGCAACATACAATCAAAGCATTTAAATTCTGATTGTTCATCACTTCTCACCACTATCATGCTTAAATGAAATGAGTTTTGGAACCTAGGAAATTGACTTTGATGTTTTTAAAATTGCCATGGTAACAATTTGAGCCTGGATTCCTAGTTTGAACCATGGAGAGCACACTATCCACCTTTCCTCTTTCTTCAATCCATCAATCAACAAGCATTTGTTAATCTCCCATGATGAGAAGGAGTAGACTATGGATAGAGTGGATCTTAAAGAGAGGAAGACCTGGGTTCAAATCTTGCCTCTGGCAAGTACTAATTGTGTGACTCTGGGCAAATCCTTTAACTTCTCAGTGTTCTTGGCAGTTTTCTAAGATTAGAAGTTATAGAGAAGATTTCAAAACCCATTGATGGAGGGAGTCTCCTCATCGAGTGAAACCATAGACCCAGTCACTATACCTATAGACACTGTGTTAGGCACTGAAGATATATGAAGTCAAAATTAAACTGTTTCTTCCCTTAAGGAGCTTACATTCCATTGCCTGAGACAATATGTATGCTTATAAAGATATGTAAAATAAATAAAAGGTGACTGGGGTCTGGCGGGGGCGGGAGGGGGGTTGGTGAGCAGCTAGGAAGATAAGGAATGGCCTCTTACAAGAGGTGACATTCAGCTGAGTTTTGAGGGACTGAATTTCAGGCTTGGTGGACTTTTGGGGCAAAGGCACAGAGAAGACCAGCTTGGCAATAGCTTAATGGACATAAGGTAAATAATGTATAAACATCTTGAAAAGGAAATTGGACCCAGGCTGCTAAAGACTTCAAATATTTTTTAAAGGGATTTCTAGAAATGTTCAAAGCATGTCCTTCTAAAAGGATAAGCTACAAAGGGATCTTGATAGAGGTAGGGGAACATTTATTAAGCACCTACTATGTACCAGGCACTGCGCTAACACTTTACAAATATCATCTAAATTATAGAGAGCAGAAAGTAAAAGACAGTGTCGTATACCGGAGGGAGTTAGGTGAGGGGGATTATGGAAGAGGATGTAACATGCAGGGGAAAGAACATTGATTTCAAAATCAGAATTTCTGGGTTTAAATCCCACTTTCACTGCTTGTGGAAATTTGGACAAGTCATGTAATCTCCATGAACCTCAGTTTTCTCATCTGTTAAATGAGAAGTTGACACACTATGATTGCTGGAGTCCATTTCTTCTCAAGCTCTATGATCCTATGATAGACATATATGGAGAAATGGGGGACATAAGAGGTCTGAGTGCAAGAGCTGAAATGTTTTATGCCTTTTAGTGTTGTATATGGCTAAGGAGGTAAAGTACCTGATGAACTCAATTTTTATACTGTGGGATTCTGTGGGGAAACTCATAAAAAGCTCATAGGATAAGAATATAGCCCTGGAAAATATTGGTTACATTAAAGTTATGCTCAGTATGTGGTCCATTTCAGACAATGAACTTTAGTGTGGCAGTCACAACTCCCCAAATAATAAAAAAAGTTTTCCATACATCTTGTGATCTTCATCAGCTCAATATCCTGTCATAAGGAGAGGAAAAGCTAGTTCACCTGGTATGATGACAGCTTATTCTATGTGATTAAAGAAACAAATATCCACTCTCCATAGAACGATTGCTAAGAGCAGCTGGGGTACTTTACAGCCCCCTGTAATTCTCATCTTTTAACACGAAGATTTAGTGTCTAAAAACTTACCAAAAAAAATAAAGAAAGAAGCAAAGCACACAATGAAACATATGCTGGCCTTTTAGCGGAGCAGGCTGTTCATCCACAGAGCAGTTTATGATCCATATAAACAATTTAGGTTTGTCTAAGCTTTTAGACCTTGGCTGAAACAAACTACCTGAAACCACTATTCTTAAGTATACTGGCTTTGGAATCTGAGACGTTAGTTAAAGACTCATGTAGCACTTTAACTCCAAAAGCCAATCTTTAATGGCTGTTATCTGTTGACCCTTTTCACCTATTAAATAGAGCCAAGTTCCAAGCCCTGAAATAGTGACGATTATCGGTCTTCTCCCCATCTTCTCTCTCATAAGGAAAATGGTGTTTGAGATCTTCATTTTTTCATTCCTCTTTATTGTTCCCTGTGAAAGCAACTCTAAACATGCATTGCATAAACTTCCCTGATGGGGGTGAAATCTGAACAGTTTGGACGCTTTTCCCCTGATGTTTTTCAGTCTTCTTCCTTCAAGTATTCTCTCTCTCTCTCTCTCTCTCTCTCTCTCTCTCTCTCTCTCTCTCTCTCTCTCTCTCTCTCTCTTTCTCTCTCTCCCTCCTTTTCTAGGAAGAAGAAAGCCTCTAATTCATCTGACAAATCTAATCAGTCCCTGTAATAGCCCTACACTTATCTGTATATTGTGGCATTTCTTTATTGAGGGGCTTAGGAGATTAACAACAACAAAAATCCTTCAGTGCCCCCACCCCAGATAAAAAACATTGTGATTTGGACCTTAGAAAACTTAAAGTAATATGTTTATAACATAAAAATAAGATACAAATAAAAGAATGTAGATATTGTTGTCAGGGCTAGTGTCCTAGTGTCCCAAGACTGAGCTGTGGGAGATATGGAAGTTAAGGGTCCACCTCTTCAAGACCACCCACTCACCACCAGCCTGATCAACAAAGAATAAATCAGCCTCTGAAGACAGGACAATACAATGGATGGTTATGAGAAAAGAAGAAAAGTCTGTTAGGATGACCCAGACGTGACCTCGTTGGAGGCAAAGGGTGGGGAGCACTATGGCATCTATACTTCACAGATAAAACTGCAGGATCATATTTAATGGAAAGCACAGATAAAGCCAACTTTACTGCAGAGCTCAGAAAACTCTGCCTCACAGGCTATAAAGTGCTATTAGTAAGGTCTGAACTCTATTGGGCATCTTGTGCTGACCAGTCAGTGCCATATTGATTGTGCTACATAGAATCACATGACAGACAAAGGGGAATGAGGAAAGAAATGTGATAAATAGATAAGAGAAAAAGACAAGTCTGAAGGAAACCATAGTGCTGTGGACTGAATATTGCACTTGTGGTAAAGAAGACCTGGGTTCAGATCTCAACTTAGATAGCTACTAGCTTGTGAATATAAGCAAATCAGTTAATCTATGTGCCTCAGTTTCCCCATCTGTAAAATGAAGTGATTGAACTCAGTCTCAAAGGTTACTTACAATTTTAAGTCTATGCTCTTATTTTTAAAAGCATTAGTATTAGAAGAAAGATGGAACTAAGGATGAAAGAGATGAAATACTGAAATAATATGAGAAAAGAGGACTCAGAAAAAGTGGGTTTAAAATCTATACTTACTACACGTCTTATATGCATAAGCTACTTGACCTTACCTTAGTTCCTCATCTGAATTGATTGGAGTAGATTCTCCACCAACCCCCTCCCCAAAGGTCTCCTCTGGCTCTAAAACTATGATTCTACCTTCAAAGGTCTTTTGTAAATTGAAGTCTAAAAGTTGTTTGGGGTTTGGTTTTTGTCTTTTTTTTTGCGGGTATCTAGATGACTGCATACATGTGATTTGCATTTCCAGTGTTCCTTAGAGAAAAGTGTGATCTCAGATTCAATGTTCTACCTCCTGACAGAGTATTTGGAAAAGAAAAAAAAAACTTTCGACAATACTACTATTTTTTTTCTTAAATGAAGAATTGCTTAGGATCTATATTGTTTCATTGTAAGTCAGATCAGAGCCCAAGAATGTGAAGAATAAATAGTCAGAGTTAGAGTAAGTTCTTCCCCGGGAATTCCCTATGCCAGTGATATTACAGATCCCATGAAATAAATCATGATCATTATAATCGGAATCAGAACATTTCTCCCTCCATAGTACTTAACTATTGCAAAGTAGTAGTTTAATGTATTTATTATTAAAACAATGGTAATGAATGTATGTGAGATGAGGTACAACTTTACTTGTGATTACAGCAGTGACATGATTTAATTTCTCTAACCGTATACTTGCATTTTTGCCTTCTTTGACCATCAGCCTGTGGAAGAGATAGAATAAAATGTCCTAGCCAACATTTAAGGGCAAACAAGAAAAAAAAATTCTATTAGCTGTACTTGAAATATAAAATATAGTATAACTCATGAACGTTACTTTGAACAAAGGATTTCATCATAGAGTATGGTTTAGTGGATCCTGTGCTATATTTGGACATGGAGAGTCCTACACTTGAATTCTCCCTCAGACACGTACTAGCTATATGATCCTAAACAAATCACTTAATTTTTATGAGTCTCAGTTTCCTCATCTATATAATAGGGAGAATGATACCACCCATCTTATACGTACATGGTAAAATATAACAGTCTATGTTTTGGAAAGCTTATTGTACTATCATATAAATGGGGGCTATGCTTTTTTATTAGACTTCTCTGTGATCATTGAGCCTCACATGTTTTGATTTGATGAAAATGACTTGTATCCAGGTCTTCCTACAACTTTGTCACTCTTCCTCTCTTAAGAAACTAAATATGGATATGAGTATTAAAGGAGAATGAGCATATGTGGGACTTCTCAGATCCCCAGAATTTATTCTGTTAATCCAACAAAGACATCAATGTAAAGCTGGTACATACAATCCAGCTCATACAATCATACAATCAACTCAGACTAAGAACACAATTTATATTTTGGACTTTGGGAACAAGTGCCTCTACTTGAATATGACAGTAAATTTAACTATTCATTTTTTCAGTTTCCAGACCAATAGATAAAAAATCTATTCCCTCTGATTTTTCAATGTTTGTCACAGCAACCAATTAACTATATTACATTGAGAAAATGACCCCATAGAAAGGATAAAGAACCTAAGAAAGCAAAAGTATTTTTAGATTTGTATTTTCTGTGTTCAAAGAGCTACACACACACACACACACACACACACACACACACAAACACACCACTAAACAATCTTAAATAAAGAACTGAATCATTATTTTTTTCTAAGCTTTTCCAAAGTAATAAACTGCTCTGAAGCTATGAAAGTTGACGTGACATAAGTAAATTTGTTCAATTCATCACCTTTAACATACAGATCGAAAGCCCAGGATCACAAAATCTTACATGTAGAACTGACCTCAAGACTATCTCCTAAAATATTTGTAAGACGTATAGAATTAGAAGAGAGCCCATTTCCTCATTTGTTGATTTGGTGTTCAAAGATGGTACTGTGGATAAACGAGTGGGCTTAGGAGCTAGGAAAACCTTAGTTCAAATCTGGACTCAGTTATTTATGATCTGTGTGACCTGGAAAAGTCACAGGGGATACTCTGTCACCTCAGTTTCCTAAACTGTAAAATAGGGATGGTAACATCACCTACCTGTCAGGGTTATTGTAAAGATCAGATGAGATATTTTAAAAGCTTAACACTCTTCCTGGAACATAGTAGGTAATTAATAAATGCTTTTCATAGACCAATATCACCAAGTAGCCTTTCATATTTTTAATCTTGATATTTTTTCATATGCAAATTTCAAAAACTGAAGCTGCCACTTCAGCTCCAAATTAAATCTTGTCGCTCTTTTCTGTGATCTTCTAATATACTCTTTTATTCTGTGTCAACTAAGTCTTCCAACTTAGCAATCAAAAAACCAAAACAAAACTATTTCTCAAAGAGGAGTTATAGTCCGAGAGATGAAAAAGAAGTCTGTGTTCTTAAGAATGGTCTATAATTCGAATAGGGATCATTATCAGATAGGCACAGATTTAGACATTAATGAAAGTAGCAACCTGAAACCATGTAGAAAAGATAATATTTTAGAATATTGATGTATCCATTTTAATTTTAATATATTAATTAAATTTAATTGTATAAAATTTGGGTCTTATTTGATCTAATTTTCTTGAAACAAAGATATCAAGGCAAATTGTGATAATGATTCTTATCTTATTGTTTGTCTGCATAGGTGTGGAGAGTTTCTAATTATTTGACCTGTTCTATTTGACCTATTTGTCTCGTGGTACAAGGCAACTTTAATCAAATCAGGTGCATAAGGGATCAGGTTTGACCAATTACTTTTCCTTTGAAAAGAAAGGGGCAAATAAATGAGCAATAAGAAGAATTCAGAAAAAAAATGTTTAGGTAAGGTAATATTCACTAGGATTCTTGCCATTTAGGCTGGGCTAGTTTTTTTTTAAAGTCAGGGAATGGAAGCAATCCCAGAGAACTGATTGATGCATTTGAACTGACAGCTATCCTCTTCCTGACTCACAGCTTTGTTATGGTTTGCATAGTTCAATGAAACTATGAACTACGCTATGCAGGCTTACCCAAGATGGACAGGTGCAATGTTAAGCAGGGTGGGACATTTTTTTACTGTTTTTTTTTTCTTTTGGAATGCTAAGGCAATCAAGTGCCTTTAATGAGTCTTGCCTTTGTTTGAATAGGGCAAGTAAAGTGGGGCCTTTTGTTGTCTTTTGTTTTGGAGTGCTTCTCAGTACTGAGGTAATCAAGTACCCCTGATGAGTCTTGCCTTTCAAATGTAATAGCAAATAAAGTGGGACATCTTGCTGTTTTTTTTTTGTTTGAGTGCTTCTCAGCACTAAGGCATCGAGTGCCTTTGATTGAGTGTTGCCTTTGTTTCAATCAAGAGTCTTTGATTGGATCGGGAGTCTTTGATGACCTGCTTAATTCACAAGAAAGCCTACGTCACATGAGTTTGAGTCACATGGTAGTAATGCCCTCCAGCCCTGAAAAAGACTATATATATATATATTCTCAGGTTGACATTTTGGTTTTTTTTTATGGTTCTTTTTTATTTTTTTTTTTATTTTTAGTTTACAGCACACGGTTCTACACAATTTTGAGTTCCAGATTTTCTTCCCTCCCTCACCCCCTCCCTCCCCAAGACGGCATGGAATCCCATATAACTTGCACGTGTAACTTTGCATTGAATTAATTTACACACTAATCAGGTTATGGAGAAGAATTATGACCAAAGGAATGAATCATGAGAAAGAAGAAACAGAACAAAAAAAAAACACAACCCAAAAACAAAAACAAAAGAGAGAAAAGAAAGGGGGAGAAAAAGGCGAGCATGAAGTGTGCCTCAATCTGCATTCATACTTCATAGTTCTTTCTCTGGATGTAGACAGCATTCTCCATCATGAGTCCTTTGGAGTTGTTTTTGTACCTTGTGTTTCTGAGATGAACAAAGTCTGTCAGGGTTAGTCTTCACAGAATCCATGTATCTGTGGTTGTGTATAATGTTCTCCTGGCTCTGCTCTGCTCGCTCAGCGTTATGTCGTGTAGGTTTTTCCAGGTTGTTATGAAGTCCGTATCATCCCCATTTCTTATAGCATAATAGTATTCCATTACCTTCATATACCACAGCTTGTTCAGCTATTCCCCAATTGATGGGTGGGCATCCCTTTGATTTTCAATTCTTAGCTACCAGCTAAGCTACTTAGCTAATCAAAATTATCCATTTTGCATTTTGTAATGCTCTCTATCTCTTGTTGGGTCATGAATTCTTTTCTTTTCCATAAATCTGATAGGTAAACTATTCCTTGCTCTCCCAAATTGCTTATAGTTTCAGCCTTTATTCCTAAATCATGAACCCATTTTGACTTTATTTTGGTATATGGTGTAAGATATTGGTCTATGCCCAGTTTCTGCCCTAACGTTTTCCAATTTTCCCAGCAGTTTTTGTGAAATAGTGAATTCTTAGCCCAGAAGCTGGCCTCTTTGGGTTTATCAAAAAATAGATTGCTATAGTCATTGGCAACTATGTATTGTGATTTGTTCAGACAGATAGAAGCCTGTCTGTTGGTTTTGTTATTCTCTCTGCTTGTAATTCCTGTTTGTAATTTCTGTTTGTATTTTCTCTGAAACTTTCTCTGAAAATTCTTCATGCTGACTTTTCTCCCCGAATGATATATGCATGTTTAATTAAAGTAAGATTGTATTATCCTTAGAAAAGCAGATCAAAGAATCTGTGCTAGTAGCTCTCCTGTGTGCTGCTGTCATTTGCGTTACACAGCCACAGTAGCAGCAAGCAGCACTGTTGTTACAAAATGGAATAGATGAGCAGGATATGCAGATTAAAAGGGAAGTATGGGGGTTTGGGGGACTGGGATAGTGGTTAAATGTTTCCAAGTTATTGGGTTGCTCTTTATACTTGTGGTGGTTATGGTTCTATGGAGCTCCAGAAGCAGCAGTGGCCTGAAGGAAAATAGGCAAGTAGCAGTGAGGGGTATGGTTTCCTGGGTGCCTAACCTCTCCTTCCCCTCCGTACCCCACTAGCACTATGGGGGAGACAGGCCAGAGTAGCAGCTGTTGGAGGAAAGCAAGCAGAGGTTTGGGGGAGGTGGGGATGGCCAGAGCCAGGGCCTGAGTGGATTAGCCTGGCTCCTGACTATGTTGGAGCACTGAATGTCCTGAGATTGTATTATATGTGGAGCCCTGAAGTAGGAGTGGAGAACTGCCTTTGTATGGACTCAGCCAGAGTGGTTGATGAGGTGAGAGAAAAAGCAGACAGCTGCCCACATACCAACCCAGCCTGAATGGAGGACTGCCTGAGTGAGAATTTTGGAGAGGTGAGAGCTAAAATGGAGAGGTGCCTGCATGGGGACTCAGGCAGAACCTAGGACTGTCCGGCTCCTGCTGGAGGACATGGAACCCCAGAGCAAGATAAAAACCTTTCAGCAAGACGCTGGGTATACTTTTTGGCGGCCTTCCACTGGGACAGTTTGGAACCCGTGGGGGGTGTAGAATTGCCTATGGTGGTTGGGGGGAAGTGCTGTGGACCCCCAAGGACCCCGGTCTGTTGGGTTTGTTGCCCAGCTGCCCCTCAGGACTTGGAAGCAGGGGCTGGAAGAGCACACCCCCAAGAAAACTTTATTTGGACATTTTTGTTTGTGTTGGGACTTTGCTCATTAAAACATGCTGTCCCCTGAGGGTGCTAGGAGGAAGCCTGCCTGGTAAGAAGGGTGGGCCTTTTTTTTTTTTAACTGTTTTCTCTTTTGGAATGCTAAGGCAATCAAGTGCCTTTAGTGAGTCTTGCCTTTGTTTGAATTGGGCAGGTAAAATGGGACATTTTGTCTTTTGTTATGGTCATAGTGGAGAGTTTTGACAAAAGGTGATCCACTGGAGAAGGAAATGAGAGTTGGACTATGAAAAAAGTGGAGTGCCGCAGAATATATGCCTTTGAATTGTGGTGCTGAAGAAGACTTTTGAGAGGCTCTTGGATGGCAAGGTGATCAGATCAGTCAATACTTAAATTAATTCAAGATATTCACTGAAAAGTCAAATAATGAATCTGAAGTTTAAGGAAGAAGGGAAAAGAAGATTGGAATCTTTGGAAAAGACCCTGATATTGGGAAAGATTAAAGGCAAAAAAAGGAGATGGCAGACAACAAGATGAATACACAGTTTCATGAAAAAAATATTGAGTATGAACTTGATTAGATTTTGAGAGATTATGGACTATAGAAGGTCCATGGGGTCATGAAGAGTCCAACATGACCAAATGACTGAACAACATATTTGGATCCATGACTTTTTAAGTTTCTTAGAGGATAATTTTGCCGAGAAGTAAACTCTTGATATAATTATTCTGCCTTCTATTACCTTATCACTTGTGTTATTTTTCATGTTTCATACAACATGCGTTTTTATTAGGGTCTACTTCTTTCATCCATATGGATGACCAGAAATTTTCCAAACCTTTGTGGTTTAGTTTTTGATTGATAAAGAAATTTGATTATTGTGTGGAAATCTTTTGGGTGTTGTTTCAATTTCTCCGATTGTCTTAACCATTAGTTTTCAATAATAATTGATAATTAAGGGAACCAAGAATTTCCTATATCATTTTGTGTTGCGAATACATTACACATATCTTACTTTTTTTCTTACTGTTCATTGGGCAATTTGGTTTTCAAGTATTTTTAATTCATGTAATGTCTAGATATCCCAGTGTCTTTAATAGGTTTCTCAAGTCACTTCTGACATGGTGGTATATGATACCTGTTTGTTTTTTTTGTTGTTGTTTGTTTATTTGTTTTTTTTGTTTTGTTTTTATTTTGGAATACTTTTAGTAAGCTCTGACTTTCTTTGACTAACTTTATTGTGGGTACTACTACTATGTACTACCAATATTATGGCAATAGCTGCATATAATACTAAGTGTAAGTCCTCAAATGTTTTTTACAGTATGTCAAATATTGTCAGAGAATTTGCTTGTTTATGATGGTTATAGCAGATTATGAAAATCAGTTTTGGTATAGATAGCATATTAGTTGAATATATTTCATCAAACTCAGAAAAGGATTTTCATAATTCCATCATTAGTATGCCTATCTCCTTTTCAAAAGCATTTCAAACATGCAAGTAATTTTTTTCCATACATTTCACTATTAAATAGCATTCCTAGAGTTTGTGTCCAGGGCATATTTTCAGTGCTTTCAGGTTCTATGGCTTTTCCCTCTTCCAATTTAAGTAAGTTTTTAATTTCCCACTCATTTCACCTAACCTGGGTTTAAGAATGAAATTATGTCTTATGACTGCCTTGAATTTGTCTGCAATACGTTTTCGTATAACCTGGATCTAATGATGTCATGAACAAAAAGTAGTATGATATCTTTCCTTATAAATGGTAAGATATGCTTACAATTTGTTTTGATATTATTATATAGGTGTATAATAAAAATATTCATATATTCAGTTGATAAATATTTACTATTTGTCTGCCTTAGGCTACTATCTTCACCAAAGTATTTTTAATTAGGTCCTTTGTGTCTAACCTTCTTGTTATACTTAAAAATGAAAGAGCTCCATTTAATCCACTGGTGTAGATACCAAATTTATCATAATGATTGCTTCAAGAAGAGAAAATCTGAAACCATATGCCACTCTTTCATTTTTTAAAAAAATATATATTTTTTTAATTTTTAATTTTCAGCACTGTGTTCCACAAGTTTTTGAGTTCCAAATTTTCTAGCCCTCCCCCTGCCCCAAGATGGCATGCAGTCTGATAAAGGTTCTACATATACCTTCACATTAAACCTGTTTACACAGTAGTCAAGTTGTAAAGAAGAATTATAACCAGTGGAATGAACCATGAGAAAGAGGAAACAAAACCAAGAGAGAGTGAGAGAGAGAGAGAGAGAGAGAGAGAGAGAGAGAGAGAGAGAGAGAGTAAATAGTTTGCCTGAATCTGCATTCAGACTCCATAGTTCTTTCTCTGGACATTGATAGCTCCTTCCATCAAGAGTCCTTTGGAGCTGTCTTAGAACCTTGCATTGCTGAGAGGAGTCAAATCTATCAAAGTTAGTCATCACAGATACCTTGTGTCTGTAATTGTATATAATGTTCTTCTGGTTCTGCTCCCTTCGCTCAGCATCAGATCATTTCAGTCTTTCCAGGTTATTATGAAGTCCATCTGCTCCTCTTTTCTTGTAGCACAACAGTATTCCATTTCATTCATATACCACCACTCATTTAGCTATTCCCCAATTGATGGTCATCCCTTTGATTTCCAATTCTTTGCCACCACCAAAAAGAGCTGCTATAAATATTTTTGTACATACAGGTCCTTTTCCCACTTCTGTGATCTCTTTGGGATACAGCCCTAGAAGTGATATTGCTGAGTCAAAGGATATGCACATTTTTATAAGCCTTTGGGCATAGTTCCAAATTGCTCTCCAGAATGGCTGGATCAGTTCACAACTCCACCAACAATGTAACAGTATTCCAATTTTCCCACATCCTCTCCAGCATTTATCATTTTCCTGTTTTGTCATGTTAGCCAATCTGACAGGAGATATGTGGTACCTAAGAGTTGTTTTGATTTGCATTTCTCAAATCAATAGTGATTTAGAGCATTTTTTTCATATGCCTATAGATATCTTTAATTTCTTCCTCTGAAAACTGCCTGTTCATATCCTTTGACCATTTCTCAATTGGGGAATGATTTGTACTGTCATAAATTTGACTCAGTTCCCTGTATGTTTTAGAGATGAGGCCTTTATCAGAGACACTGGTTGTAAAAACTCCCAATTTTCTTTTTCCCTCCTAATCTTGGTTGCATTGGCTTTGTTTGTACAAAAAATTTCCAATTTAACATAATCAAAATTATCCATTTTGCATTCCATAATGCCCTCTGTCTCTTGTTTGGTCATAAATTCTTGCCATCTCCATAAATCTGACAGGCAAACTATTCCTTGCTCTCTCAAATTGCTTATAGTATCAGCCTTTATATCTAAATTGTGAACGCATTTTTACTTAATTTTGGTATATGATGTAAGATAGGGGTCTATGCCTACTTTCTGCCATACTATTTTCCAGTTTTCCCAGCAGTTTTTGTGAAATAGTGAATTCTTAACTCAGAAGCTGGACTCTGGGTTTATCAAACTCTTTCCATTTCTTCAAAGCATGGTGGCAATATAACAATATTGCATTGACTGGGAATCCAGTCAGATCATTAGTATTTCCTATCAAGCCTTTGCAGCTACCATAGTCAATCTCAGGACATGTAGAATCTCCATGCTTGAAATTAGTCCAAGTCAACAAGCATTTATTACATCATTACTATATGCCTGGCACTGTACTAAGTGCTGCAGGTACAAGGATGGCCAAAAATATTATCCTCCTTGTCCTCAAGGAGCTCACAGTATTACAAGGGAGACAACATATAAATAACTATGTACTCACTATATCTAGAGGGAGAATGGTTGAATTCCCTCTCTATCATCCCTTTCTTTGGGGAAGTAATAGGACTATTCTGGATATCAAGATATATAATGTATACAGTTTTTTTTAAATAAACCTTAACAATTTTACACCTAAGTAACCATTTATTATTATAGCATGTGCTTCTTATTTCTTTAAAGTGGTAGTCATATTTCCTCATCATAAAAAAGCTTTATTTTACTTGAAAGTGAATTATTGTGCATTTCATGAAAATACATTGGTATTTCCACAAATATTTGAACTATATTTTTACAAAAGTGAAAAAATAAGAAATTAAGTTCCATCTGAATATATGAATTTGCAAAAAATATATCAGTTTGGTACTTTAAAATAGCATTTTTTTAAACTCTGTTTCACTGAACCCTAAGTTATATGAAGCAGGTCAAGGGATTCCAGAAGGAAAAAATTTATATTATTCTCTTGGTAAATCTCCCCTTGGTCATTTGATTTTTCACACACAATGTATAAATTCAACCAAAGCAGATAACCATTACTGATTGGCCAGAATATATCTTATGACTGAAATTTGACTTTTGAAAGGTTTATAATTAATTATTGGATATACCCCAAAGTATATGGTAGTCAGTTGAATGTTGTTCTGTTTTAGCAGAATGAATGCAAAACAAGTAATTCTCATGTATATTCTTAGGCATTAAAAAAAAAACTATGTTTTTTGGTCCAATTCCAATTATGGATAATTGGATAAAATAGGAAAGATTAAAGAGATAAAAAATGTGTTAATGACTCAGACTCTAGTGATCAATCAAATATTCTTCAAACCAAGTCAGAGAAACAAATTCCAATTATGGAAAAAATGCAAATGTGATGATAACTATTTCCAATTTGGCTTTACTTCTAGGCATTCAAATACATAGATAAGTTACTTTTAAAATATTTTGGAGTTCTGGCAAAATTATGAAGTAATTTGTAAACACGGCACATTTCAAAACAAAACTCTCTATTTTAATTTTAAAAAAAGACACTTAACTAAATTAATCCCTACAAACACTCACTTCTCTAAAGGGGAAAATGAACATTTTTATAAAACATTATATAGAGTGACCTATCATCTCTCATAAACAATATTATTCTAAATTGTAAAACACATACATTCACTAAATTGTTTTCAATATTGTTAGATTTAGACTCATATTGAATCGCTAGTGTTCTCTCTTTTCTAAAATTTTCTTGTATTTAGTTATCTGTATAAGTAAATAAATGTAGGAAGATACCTGTCTGCCAAAAGACAGAAATTCCCTAAAGTCCATCTTATAAGCCTTTAGAGAACTTAGCTTCTCCCATTTCCTAAAAGAAGAGAAAAGAAAAGCTGCTCAAGAGGTAATTACATCTCATAGTACTAGAGAGCAGGATACAAGTATGTTAGGATTCGTGGGAAAACTGGGGTCAATGTATCCATTGTGTTGGAGACATGAGAGCTCAAGTTGGAACCCTTAGTGTCATACATGCCATAGCATGAGAGAAGTACCAGCCTAGGAAATGAGAAGATGATGTTGTGACACAAAACAGAAACTATGTGACTGGGGTTGGGTTAAAACCAGACAGAGTTGATAACAGACCACTGAACTTTCATGTTGCTAAAATGGACCTAGTGATTGATATTCTCCCATCCTCTGCTTCCTTCAGCCATCTCATTCTCTCAAGGGTGAGATAAATCTCCTCTTCCAATCTCTGTTCTTTAAGAATTCATTCTGCTTTCTTTTTCTGCCATTTGTTTCTAAAAGAAACTGGTTTCTATAAGATAATGTGGTTGTTCATTGCAATTAACTGTTAAATGCAGCTGAGTTGAGGAAGATGGATGGTAAAGCACATAGGAGAGAGAAGTGGGAGATTTTATACTTCAGTATATATTTGCCAGCTGGGCATAGTGCTGTAATCCCTGCTACTAGAGAGGCAGTGTCTGTACTGCTTAATTTTGGTATGGTGAACATCTGGGAAGGAGGGGGTTAGAGTTGGGGAGAAGACCAGGCTGCCTAAATAAGGGGGAAAACATATATGCATATATACATATATGTATGTGTATATACATATATACACATACATATGTATATAAATGTATACGTACATGTATGCATATGTGTATATATATGAAAGAGAAACAGAATGCATTCATTTATTATTAAATAATTATTTCCAGACTGGGTCTCCCTATCTTACCCATACTGGAAGTGAAAGGGTTATTTTCACTTCCATCAGAATGATAGGTGTGTGTGTACACACACATACACACATACATACACATATGTGTATATATGTATGTATATGTATTTCTCAGATAGAATCTCCATCTAAGCACTGGGACTTTCCCACCTTGTGATTTGACATGAACAAAAGAGATTTTATTGATTTAAATTCTTATAACTTTCCCAAATAAAAAAAAATCAAGTGAATCTGAACCAATATTAAATATATATCCCAAGCAACTTGGTATTGCTTGTGGGATAAATGGCAGCTGGTATAGGAGGTGGCACCTCAGGCATTTTTCATCTTTCTTATTTTTCTTTATGGTAGAAACTGGGAAAGTACAGCCATCCTTCTGGTGGTTGGTGCCAGGGACATTGACTAGAGAGAAAATCACACCTCAGAGGGAGGAGCTAAGAAAGAGTGGTGTTTCCCCCAAGGAGGCAGGGACCAGTCAAGAAGGAAGTAGCTAGCACTCTGCTTGCCAACCTGTTATCTTTTACCTCATGCAATGTTAGGGCATTTTTTCCAAAAGTTATATTTTAAAAAGAATGTATTTGTTATATCCTCTCAGTGAAAGGTAAGCTCTTTGCATATGAGCCTTTTTAATGTATTTGTATTCCCAGTGCTTATATTGTGCCTTTCCTCTCAAAGACACATAATATATTATTTTGTTTTGTTTTTTGAGAGTGGTTGTCTCTGTCTTGCGGCATGCAATTGGTGCAATGGATAGAGTGCCAGCCCTGGAGTCAGGAGACTGTGAGTTCAAATCTGGCCTCAAGACACTTACTAACTATATGACCTTGGGCAAGTCACTCAACCCTGTGTGCCTCAGTTTTTTCATCTGTAAAATGAGCTGGAGAAAGAAATGTCAAACCATTGCAGTATCTTTGTGAAGAAAATCCCAAAAGGGGTTTTGAAGACTCGGATATGACTAATCAAGTAAGCAGCAATTACTCTCTATCTTGGCTAACGGGGAGTGCAACATCCACTCATGTTTCAGATCCCACCATTGATCAACAGTTTTGACATGCACCGTTTATAGTGTGGTCCAGTTTGACCCTCTGCAGGAAACCAGATGGATCCCTTTTCTCAATGGCAAACGATATAGGTGCTGGATTTATTATGAACGACTTATTGGCTTAGCCCACTGTAGGTCAGAATTCAAGAGCCCAAGCCATCCATCAGCCTCACCTTCCACCAGTAGTAGGAATTATAGGTGTGTGCCACCGTATCCACTTACATATTCTTTTGGAATTTAATTAAAGCATATTCAAAAATAATTATTTAATTTAAGAGGTTCTGGATAAGGCTGCTCTAGTGCAAATATTTTTCTTCTGGTTTTTATGATGTGTAATGAAATGCCATAATTTAAAGCAGGGTAATAAAATGGATAAAGAAGTTGCCTCAAATTCAAGAAGACAAGGATTCAAGTCCTGATATATACTGGCTAAGTGATGCGGACAAGAGAATTGAAGTCTAAAGGCTCTAGGCACTTCTCTGAGATTATAAATTGCAAAAGTAATGCTGGACTGCATTAGTAAAGGCAATTTAACTGATTTATACCAATGAAATCACAGGTTTCATCCTTATCCCATTTGAGGTATATTCCTTGGCAGGTTACTCTTCTAATCAAATCCAAGTAGTTCTGAGAAGAGGTACCAATTCTCCCAGAGGTAAATAAATTTATCAGATCTCTTTCAATTCAGCAGCTTGTGGTAGTAATAATGCCATTTTAATACTGGGAGAAAAGATGGAATGCGCTCTTGACAGGTGGTCACCCAACCATCCTATGAAGCAGAAAGAGAAGGCTAAGAGGGGAGTTGGGAGGACATACTTTATTTACTTCACAGTTGTGGCTAAGGCCAACTCTGAACAGACAAAATGGCAAGGTAATTCTGTGCCTCAGAGGAAGCAAGCTATGAAAATCACAGACTCTCAGAGTCAGACTGTTCTTAGAGACCAATATATGCTTCCACTACAATATGACTTAGAAAGTGGTCATCCAGCTTTTGCTGAAGAACTACAATGAGGAGAGACCACACTATCTCAAGAGGTAGGCCATTCTGCTCTTGAATATCTCTAATTATTAGGGGGAAAATATTTTCTTCATGTAAGGGGGACTGGCACTATACAGAACACCTCTCATGCTGTTTCCCCATGTGGAATAGATTTGTTTTGGGAGAGTGATCATAATGTATAATGGAAATATGTTGGAGATACAACAGAGTATGTGTAAACATTCTGGGACTGGTTCCGGTCTGCTTACCACATGGGTTAGTTTGGATTGGATGCACAGCCAGACTATGAGTGCTTTCAGAAAGCATTAGCTTACCAGAGCCCTTAGCTTGATTTCTCATCACCAGCTTTATGTTTGACTTCTTTCATGATGGCATCCAATGAAGGATAAAATAGTAAGGGGAGATACCTTATGCCTTCCCCCCATCTAAGGCTAACATGGGGCTTCAGGACACAAGCCATGTCCCTTTGTCTCTGTAAATGTGCCCTTCTCCATTATGATATATCAGTAATAAGTTTGCCCCTTTGCAACTTCTACCCCATTCCTTCTAGCTCTTGTCTGAGGCACCAAATATAATATATCTGTTTTCTTTTCCACAAATTAGCCCTTCAAATACTTACAGTTAATGATCATATCCTCCATACATTTTCTTTTTCTCTAAGCTAATTATCACCAGACTCTTCAAAGAATCTCATACAAGAAGATGTCAGGACCCATTCACCCTCATGGTTGCTTTCACCTGTTGGCATGTTACTTTTCAATTAATCAATTATTAATTAATATAAGCCAAAAACTTGGGGGCAACAAGGTGTCATGGTAGATAGAGTATAGGGCCTGGAATCAGGAAGACTCATATTCCCAAGTTCAAATCTGGACTCAGACACTAAATAGCTATGTGACTCTGGGCAAGTCACTTAACCCTGCTTGCCTCAGTTTCCTCATTTGTAAAATGACCTGGAGAAGGAAATGTCAAACCACTACAGTATCTCTGCTAAGAAAATCCCAAATGTGGTCATAAAGAGTTGGACATGCCTGACAAACAACTGAACAATGGTAACATTAAAAAAATTGTGCTGCATTGCAATAAAGTAAGATTGAACATGTATATAAAATGTGTGAATATTTTGGCACGGGAATATAGGGTTATGAACAATGTAATTTTCTGCGGTGAAAAGACTGGAAACTTTTTAAAATTTATTTTATTTTGAACTTAAGAAATAAAACAAGGATTTCCATAGTATAGTAGAATGAAAAAAGATGATTGTATGTTAAACTACAAACATGTTATGTACAACTCGCTATTCCTTTTAAATATATAATAAAGTTATCAAATTACTTTCTTTTTTCCCTTGTTTTTCTTCCTTCTCCCCTCCCCCACCCTAGAGATGGCTACCATTAGATACAAATGTGTGTGCGTTAGTACATAAAGTCATTCCATATATGTGTATTTATCACTTTATTTCTCTGGAAACTTTAACCTAAGGTAAATCAAATGTCAGTCAATAAACATTTATTAAATGATTTTGATGATATGTAAACAACTATATGCAAAGCAAGCATCTACAGGATAAATTGGAAATAAGCATTTAGGATACAAAGAAAGACAAAAGAGAGTACTTGCTCTCAAAGAGCTCATAGTTTAGTTGTAGAGACAATGTGCAAATAACAATGTACAAGTGAGCTATATACAGGACATGTTGAAATAATGAGCAGAGGGAAGGAATTAGAATTAAAGGTGACCAGGAAATTAAGGGTGATCTTTAGAAGATGGAATTTCAGCTAAGACTTAAGGGAAGACAAGGAAGACAGCAAGTAATGATAAGAAGGGAGAACATTCTAGGCATGAGGGACAGTCAATGAAGAAATCCAGAGTAGGGAGATGGAGTGTCCTATTCAAGGAACAGCAAGAAAGCTAGCGTCATTATCTGTCAGAGTAGGAGGGAGTGGGGTGGGGGTGCATGTTGTAAAGTGTAAGAAAACGGGAGCAAAAAGGATCAAGTTACAAAAGGCTTTAAATGCCAAACAGAGAATTTTATATTTGATATTGGAAATGAAAGGGAGCTACTGTGGTTTTTTGAGGGGTGGCATGGTAACATTTGTGCTCTTGGAAGATCACATTTACAGTTAATTTGAAGCTAGACTAAAGGGGAGAGATTCATCTGACAGGGAAAACAATCAGCAGGTTGTTGTAATAGTATAGGCATGGCACAGTGAAGTCCTACAGTATAAATGGAGAGAAGAGAACATATATGAGAGATATTACAAACGTAAATTATAGGCCTTGGCAACAGATTGTGTATAGGGGTAGGTGAGGGAGGCAAGAGAAACTGAGGAATCAAACATGACACCTTGATTGTGAGCCTACCTGACTGGGAGCAGTCATGCTCTTGACGATAATAATGAAGTTAGGAAGAGAGGAGGGTTTGGGGAGAAAGATATTGAAATCAGTTTTGGTGAATTTAAGATATCTTTGGAATATCTAGTTTGAGATATCCAAAAGATAGTTGAGGATGAAAATCTGTAGATCAACAAAGAGTTTAAGGTTGGATCGTCAATATAAAGATGATAAGTGAATCCATTGAAGTTGGTGAAATCTGAATGAAACAGTATAGAGGGAAAAGAGATGAAGGGCCAGGACAGAGCCCTGTGAGACAACCATGTTAGAGAGCATAACCTAGATAAAGATCCAGAAAAGGAGAATGATGAATATTCAGATAAACCAGAGAGAAAACTGCAAGAAAGTAGAGTCATAATTACATTTGATAAAGGCTTTGAAAGCATAGATTAGAAGCTAATAGGGAACTAAATAATCTAATCCCAAATAATGACTGGGCCAAAGAACAAATCATACAACTAATCAATTATTTTATTGAAGAGAATGACAACAATGAGACAACATACCAAAATTTGCAGGATACAGCCAAAACAGTACTTGGCGGAAATATATGTATCTCTAAACACATACATCAATAAAAGAGAAAAAAATCCAGATCGATGAATTGGGCATGCAACTAAAAAAAAAAAGAAAAAACTGAAAAAAGACACATTTAAAAACCCTAATTAAATACCAAGATTGAAATACTGAAAATCAAAGAATAAGTAAAGGTGAAAGTTAAAAAAAACAACAATGCAATGGCATTGAATTAATAAATAAAACTAAAAATTGGTTTTATGAAAAAAGATAAACAATTAGTTAATTTAATTTTGAAAAGGAAAGAAGAAAACCAAATTACCACTATCAAAAATGAAAAGGGAAATACATGACAATAAAGATACAATTAAAGCAATTATTAGGAGTTATTTTACCCAGTTATATGCCAGGAAAACTGACAATCTAATTAAAATAGATGAATATTTACAAAAATATAAATTGCTCAGATTAACATAAGAGGAAATAGAATGTTTATTTTAAAGACTTGTCTTCATACTTACTTAACACTCACTTAAATATTTAGCTGTCTTACAAATAAAAATTGAACACACTATAAATGAGGTCCTTGAGAAAAAATGCCCAGGATCAGATGGATTTACAAGTAAATTCTACCAAACATTAAGGAACAATTAATCCCAATATTATATAAACTATTTAAAAGACAGGTAAAGAAGGAATCCTACCAAACTTCTTTTATGACAGAAATATTGTTTTGATACCTAAACTAGAAAGACCAAAAACAGAGAAAGAAAACTATAGACCAACTTTACTTATTTTAGATAAAATGCTAGTAGAGAGATTACAACAATGTGTCACAAAGATCATATACAATAACCAGGTGGGATTTATACCATGAATGCAGGACTGATTCAATATTAGGAAAACTATAAACATAAGTCAACATATTAATAACAAAATACCAACAAAATCATGATTATAACAATAAATACAGAAAAAAGTTTTTGACAAAATAAAACACACATTGTTATGGCCACATCATTACACAAGAGAAGCCTGAAGAAGTAGACAGTGACAGAAGGTAACCGAATCATGCAAGATGCGAAGGATGAAGGAAAAGGAAGCTCTCAGTGAATGACTTCACTTTTTTTGCAGTAAAATATGAAGCAAAGCTCTCACTTGAGTAGGTGGAGGAGGGGGAACTACAAGAGATTTGAGGACTGATAGCTGCTAGGTAGTGCAATGGTTAGAGCGCCCTGGACCTGAAGTCAGGAATACCTGAGTTCAAATTTGACCTCAGCTAGTTGTGTGACACTGGGCAAGTCACTTATCACTTGTTTGCCTCAGTTTACACGTCTGTGAAATGAGCTGGAAAACTTAATGGCAAACTACTTCAGTATCTTTTCCAAGAAAACCCCAAAGAGGTCATGAAGAGTAAACAAACAAACGAAATAGAAAAGATTTAGTAAAGCTACTGTGGTGGGTGGGATAGCAATTTACTTATGCAGGTGTAAAAGGATTTTCTTGCTACATTGAGGGTCCAGTTGAGTCTACATAGCACACATTCTTAGTGAACCTAGTCAGAACAGTTTCATGATTTTCTCCAACTTCATTCAGCTCTATATTACCTTTCCCCTATTCACATATTTCTGCTGTTCTTTGCCATACATATGATTTAGGTAAGATTCAGATTAACAAAGAAAGGAGACACAGTTATACCCACATTACACTAACTAGGGTTTATTGAATATTGCACATGCCTTGTTTATATACTAATAGAATGGTGAAACATGATGACATGTGCACACCCACATCATTGCCACCAGCTGGGTCCCTATCTCTGAACAGCATAGAGAAATGAAGATGCACATATCATTGGTCCCAGAAGGGTAGCTCTATCCTAAAAATGATAGGCTAGATATCATGTGAACCACAGATACTGAAGGCTGTGCAGTTTCAGTGAGATTGACAACGGGAGTATGATTTTCTTACAAAGGGATGATCTTCAGTAGCTCAGAAAAGGCTAAAATGATGGTTAGTAGAATTACTTCGGAGTCAGGAGTTTTATTCATTAACATTTATCAACTAGTGTTTGCATCTACTTCATCTCTATTTTCATGTCACCCCTTTACTTTGGCTGAAGGAATCTGAATAAACTGTTTGGGATCATAATTTCACATTTTTCTTCCTGCATATTCACACATGAATCTTTTCCAGAACAGTATGAATCTGTGTCAGCAATAGTGGATAGCTACAAATATATAGAATGATAAAAAATCAAGAAAGAAATACCTTCAAAGGATTAAAATAAACGACTTTTAGAATTTCCTGGTTAAGTCCAACAGGAATTAAAAGGAACTATTTGCTGAATTGGAACAAAAAAGGAACATTGCCCACGTTGCATCTCTAGAAATAATAGGACTATAATTGCCTTTTCTATAGCTACAGTGCCCTGTATGAGTAAAATAAAAAAAAAAGAAACAAAAACAAAAACTAACGTGGCTACTTAGAAGTTTAACAATATATTCTCCTTCTCTCTCCCCATTTCTCCATCAGCCTCTCTTTCTGTTCTTTTCTTATGTTTGTCTCTGTCTCTCTCTCTCCCTCTGACTTTCTCAATTTAGTATGATGTTCTTTCATAATAAGCATAACTGAGATTCAGAAGTTAAAATACAACAATTTTCAGGAATATGTTGTTACTTCTCCATTAATACTCAAGTGTAGGAAATAATGAATTTCACATTGGCTTCCCCCTCACTGAAACACTGCCTCCCACTTTTCTTAGACACATTCCCTAAGACTAATGAACTCTTTCTTAATTAGAGGCCAGTAATGCCAAGCTCACTAGCTGCAAAACTTAGAGATGAATATATGATGAAAAAGATGTGTATTTGGCTCCCCAAATCTCAATGCTTTGGAAAACAATTTGCTGCAATTCTAGTACAAGCCCCATTGCACAGCCGGGTTTAAGAGACTGGAAGTAGCATTAAATAATGATGTCTCAATTACTTTACACATTATGTGCATGAAATTCCTTATCCCCAGTCTCATTTTCCCAGACAACTGAATTCAACTAAGAGACTTTGGTAAGCTTATTTTCTTTCTTTCTTTCTGTCTTTTTAATTTGCCTGCATTCAGTCCAAATAGAATATTCTTCTGACACCCTCTACTTATTTTTATTGGCAACTCTTAGTACTAACACTATCTGAACAATAAACTATTTTCTTTTTAAATAGATCTTATGTACTATGAGAAGCATCCATAAAACACTTCATACTTCCAACTTTTCTCAAGCATATCGTATTGATCCCAGATAAATTTTCCTTCTCCTCTTGCCTCCTCCTTGCTGCCACCATATCTATTTTCAAATAAAACCCAATGGAAAGTTATTATCAATATTTTTATTTATTCCCCCAACCAAGGATCTAATTTATAAGGATGCAGCCTGCATTCACGGATGACACATATGTGTATATGTACACATATATGTATGCATGTATATGCTTCATGGTAAATGTCAGAAGCACTTCTTTCAGTCACTGATATGTCATTCTGGATCGACTGATACATCTGTGGGTTTGAAATTTTTTGTGGCTTACCAGCTTTATTGGAAAAAGAATTGCCTTTGGGATCAGGCTAATTCATTTCATATATCCCTAAAATGTCACAAACCATTTAAGCTCGACCTGCTCAGTTTGCTGTTGATTCACTCGAGAAGCAAAAATTGAAGAAATTTTTTTTTCAATATTATATTTTTATCCTAGTTCAGTCATGCAACACAAAAGTTAGATACCAATCCCTTTTTAAAAATTCTGACCTGCACAAGCTACCACTTCAGATACAATCTTTTGTGTTCAACATTTCAGTCAGTAACTAATGGGTCATTCTGTAAAGGATGATGCTACTGTGCGATGAGACTTTTAATTACTAAGTATTTTAATTTTTTTTAATTTATTGATATAACATTCCACAAACCAACTAAGTAGGCCTCTTCACTATGTTTTTGATTCTCTTCAGAGTAACAAGAATTCGAGGAATAAAAGGATAAAATATGGGTTAGTAGATATACACCTCCATGTTTCAAGGCTGAGTGGTGCTCTTGGTGTGGGTATTCTCTTCAATGCAGAACACCTGTACATTCCCCAAAATTTAGAAGCAAATTCTCTCTAAACATATAATTATGGGGTATATGTTACCTCTGGTAAATATTATTACTAAAAATTGAAAGCAAAATCCAAGTGCACATCTCATATATATATATTCCATTAGGGATTCTTAAAAGATTGAAGCTATTGAAGGAGATGAGTTACAGGCAGCTGACTCTTAGATGACCAGAAGGTAAAAAGAGTGTAAAAGATCCAAAGGTCCTCTTAGGTGCTTCCAGAAGAGACATGCTCCTTTATACTTATGGAATTTCTGTTGTCCACCAGCCTTCTCCTGAATGATTGTATCATTGTGAATATGTCCATATGAGAATAGATGGGTTGTATTTGTCCTTCATTCTCGAAGAAGACCATGACAACAGGGAAATGATGACATGACTTGCAGTTGACTTTGATTTGAGTTAAGGAAGGCTGTGCAATGTCACCAGCCTCACTTTCTCCTCCAGAGACATCTGGGTCCAGTGGCCTGATATTCACTAGGATGACCAGAGATGGCCCAGGATGCATTGGGGGAATACACGGGTAAGTTTGGTAGCAATGCGCTTCGAAGCCGGCTTGATCTGCTTTTGATATTACTTCTTATCAGCAAGACTCCTACGTTTTCAAGAGTTCTTGGAGATTTTAGGGCTAATTGGTCAAGGAATATATCCTGAAATTCATGTACTATATTTTCTGAGTACCATTTTTTTGAGTTGTCAAGACATATGTATTTAGCATGTGGGTCGGTTTCTTTTTACTCACTAATGGACTTTGAGGCGACTTAGATATGGCACATATCCAAGACTATCAACAATCTTGGGAATACTCATGATGGGCTGGTTCTAGTAATGAACCTAAAGATGATATACAGTTAATGACATTGGGAAATGGCTGTTATTTCAGGAGGAGCCATTTGCTCAGCTTGAATAATAATAAATAGCCTGAGAATGACCTTAATAGAAGCTGCTGTTATTTTAAAAAGGAAAAGAGGAGGGGAGAGTCTTTTGCAGGAGTTACAAGAAAAGGGTGGTGGGGACTTAGCTGAATTTCTGATGTGCTAATATATGAAGGTATAAGGTTGTATCTCCAAAGAAACTAATAACTTAACACATGAGGAACAAGGATTGTAATAAAACACGTTTAATAAAAATATTTCTTCTGCTAATGGAAGTAGTCTCCCATAATTGAAGTTGTAGTAGCAATTGCAGTAGAAAAGTAGCAGCAGCAGCAGCAGCAGTAGTAGTAGCAGTAGTAGCAGTAGTAGCAGTAGTAGTAGTAGTAGTAGTAGTAGTAGTAGTAGTAGTAGTAGTAGTAGTCATAGTCATAGTGGTAGTAGTAGTAATAAATTTCATTACTCTAACAACTCTCAAAGTCTAATTTATCATCCATATCTTGAAATAGGATGGAAGGCGCAATGACAAAATGTCATAATTGGTGAGAGCCAATACCAATCAAGTGTGACATATAGCAGAGACTCCTATGTCTGCCAGAATAGCTGTGAAGGCCTAGAAGGAACCCTAACACACCAGACAACTGGGTTCTGGTAATACTACTGGAAAGATTAGAACCCAATTAAATAGATGTAATGGATATTATGAATCTGAACAATAGGAGAGGCAAAAAAGGATAGTGGAGTGAATATGGTGCTTCCTGACAACAAAAAAGACAATTTATATCAGAATAAATATATATATGTGTGTGTGTGTGTGTGTGTGTGTGTGTGTGTGTGTAAACACACACATATATATAGTGTGTATATATAATGCATGTATATATGCACACACATATACATATATGTGTATATATGTGTGTCCATATATAAACATATACATACATATGTGTGTATGTGTTTTCCAACTTCTGCAAATGCCTTGGTGTATTTAGTGGTGAATACTAAAGTAAGTATGATACAGGTGGATTGACCTATTGGGGAAGGGGGGCAGTAATATTTGAGAGAGGTACAAGACATTCCCTACCCAATTTTATTTAGTCCAAGCTACCATATGGGAACTTAAGGGGATCCAAATCCTGACCATGATCATTCAGAAGTTGGTACTTTGTGAAGATGAAAAATCTTCCAATTGACTGGAAAGCTAAAAGAACATATGTTACTGAGTGGCACCTCTTCCATTGCTTTCTTACTTTTGTAGTGGTAAGGAGGAAGGACTACTTTGAGCTTCCTCCAAAAGTCAAGTGGGGAAAGGGTGGCTGCCCTATCTCCTGTCCAGTTCATAACTATCTTCATCTCTGGAATTTGTTCTATCCTGATCTTAGGAAAACAAGCATTCTATGTGTTCATCCAATTCACAGTAAACTATGAGTTCAAGAGATCCAAAGGCCTCAGCCAGTGACTGTAGGTGGTAGCAATGACCACCAGAACAATGGAAGCTTATTGCAGTGGAAGTAGCTGCAGACAGATGCACGAATATGGTCCCCATCTTTGTTGTCTTACTGACCTGAGAACAGTAATAGCTTCAGGGAGTAAGACCCCTCATGGTGCAGGAAAGAGCTACTATAGCTTCAATATGAACCTTTGGGGTCCAGGTGGACTAAGCCTTTAGCAATGAGCTATACTAAAGAACTTCATGAAAACTCTATGAAGAGAGAAAAGTTCTTCCAAGGCAAGGTAGGAAACATCCACTTGACTTGTGTGCTTTCTACAAATGTTCCTCTCTACTATTACCTTAAGTTTGGACAACTGCTTTCCTTGGGCAATGAAGGGGTATATTGTTAAGAAGTGCCTTGCTTTCTGAAGGCAGGGAGAACATGAAATTGGTGCTATATAACAATGGTAAATGTGGTTCCTGGAACCACATTTCCTGGAAGCAAAGGAATCCCTTATCTGATTTAATGCTATTCTTGAACTTAGGTAAGGGATAGTCCTTATCTAGGTCCTTTTGATCTAGAGGGCAGCACCTTCACAAAGGTCTCTACAATGCAAAATATTTGGTATGATTCTTCTTATTGGGTTCCCAGAAAAAGGTTTGGGTGAATGAGCCAGGGGATACCAAGTCACGGTTGTGTAAGGAGAGCCTCAGTGTCAACTTGGATCCCAGGACAGGTTGCCTCATAACCACTTTGCTACAGATGACTATGACAAGTGATAGAGAATCATTGAATATGCCAGAAGTGTCATCTTTTATGCTGTGCCCCTGATATTACTGGCATTTTCCTTCCCAGGGACACCCCGTTATATCAAGAACCCTACTGTGAGATGACCAGATTGTTGAGATATGGGTCTTGGGCAATCTGAATTTGGGAAGAAAAACCTAGGATTCCTGATCTTCTTTCTCTTCCCCATTTTTGATCACTTTTTTACTTGTACGTCTGTTGTATTTGTTAGCTTTTTTTAGTTTAGCTCTCCCTCCTCTATTTACCCCCTAGAATTGCCTGTCCCTTAAAAACCCGTAAAATAATTCTATTGGTGGAAGGTCCCCAGGAAGCTTTTTCACACGTTACCACCAAAAAGTTGCTATGATATGATCATTGTCCATCAGGATTCTCCATCTCCCTGCAATATTTGTAAGTCTATTTTTTTTTCTTTTTCTCCCTAAGTGTCAACAAAGTTGTCCATGGGACTTGAATGGTCTGGGAAGCTAAGGCTCACTCCCAGTCTTTCTTGCTATGCTTTCTGAAGCCTTCTGGGCATATTGATGGAGCTTTAAAGAGACCCAATCATGTGGAGTCTAGTCCCTTCAAATTTAGTGTATGTTCCAAAGCCACATATATCACCACATTCTGCACAATTGACCAAAGGTATTTCATATGAAGATAAGCTAAGTGCCACAATGCTTTATTGAATGCCTTTTCAATGTCATGACTAAGTAAAATTTTGCTAATTATGAAAGACAACCTACAAGTATTTCATTTTGTTCCAAAACTCAACTTAAATTACTAGGAACCTGACTTGAGTCAGGCACGTCCATTATCAAGGCTTGAAATTAAAATAAATTAGGAGAGAAAGAGAGAGAGAGAGAGAGAGAGAGAGAGAGAGAGAGAGAGAGAGAGAGAGAGAGAGAGAGAGAGAGAAGGTGTGGAAAATTTCTCATCTATTTTTTGAAAAATCTAAAACAATACAAATATAAGTGGAGTCAAAAGTGAAAGAGAAAGTGGGCATACAATTCATATAATGAATGATGTTCATATCAGGGGAGAGGACTGAAACTCTCATTTCTTTGCAACAATGGAAAGCAGGGGATCTGGTTAAAGATCATAATTACTGACTCAGACACTTAAATGTGACACATAAATTACCATTAAAGTGCCTTAACAGCTTCCTCTCTGATGCTAACCTGATCTCTTCTTTCTTAACAGATGGTATCACATATTCATTACCTACAAATGAGATCACTGGTGACCGCTATAAATTTAGACAAATTACATGTTTATGCACCTTATATAAAGCCTTTACAAATTCTATTGCTATTTTTTTAAACAATGCACTGACAAGAAAGCAATGTATTGGCTGAGAAGTAAAGGGTATCAAAAAGTCCCAGAGGATTAAGAGCAACTCATTAACACTTTAGGTAGTATTGAGAAGGCCACTGAAAAGTCTTCTAACGTTTATACCACCTCAATTGATTATTGAAATCCTTTGACTCAATTCTGCATTCATGCCTAAGTCACATCCCACAAATATTTAAAAAGAGATCCACTTAGAGGGAGTCAGTCAATAAATACTTAGTAAATACCTACCAGGTTCCCGGTACTGTGTTAAGCGCTAGGGATACGAAAAGAGACAAAAGACAGTCCCTTCCCTCAAGGACCTTAAAATTTAATAGGAGAGACAGCATAATATAGATATCTAGATATAGACGTAGCCATAGATATAGATATGTAGACATATACATATGCAACAAGCTATGGAAAGGAAATGATTTTAAAAAAGAAGGTGCTGGAATTAAGAGGGGTTGGGGAAGGTTTAATATAAAATGAGTTTTCACTTATTCAATTAAAGGAAGCCAGGAAAGCCAGTAAATAGGGATGAGGAGGAAGGAATATGCCAGGTATGGGAGATACCCAAGGAAAACTCCCAGAACTGAGAAGTGAAGTGTCTTGTTTGTGGAACAGTCAAAAGGCCAGTGTCACTGAATTGAAAAGTACAAGGCATAGAGAAAGGTAGCAAGGGGTATAGATAATGAAGGAGTTTGAATGTCAAACAGAGGATTTTGCATTTGATCCTGGAGGTGGTAGGGAGGCACTGGAGTTTCTGAGTAGGTGATGGGGGTGGGAGAGCAATGCGTGATATGGTTGGACCTGAACTTTAGAAAATTCACTTTGGTGGCTGACTGGAAGATGGATTGGTTTGGGAAGAGGCTTGAGTCAAGTAGACCTACCAGGAGGTGATAAACTCCTCCACCAGGGTGGTGGTAGTGTCAGAAGAGAGAAGGCGGCATATTGAAGAGATACTGCAAAGGTAAAATTGACAGGTCTTAGCAACACATTGGATAGTGGGGGTGAAAGATATTGAGAAGCTGATGATGACATTTAGGTTGCAAGCCTAAAGGACTAGAAAGAACAGAGAAGTTCACAGGAGGAGAGTGTTTGGGGGAAAGGTAATGAGTTTAGTTTTGGACATGGGTACTTGATATACCCATGGAAAACTGTTCTCATTTAAAATTTAAATGTATCATTGTTCTCATTTAAAACATGTCATCAATGCAATAACATCAAGAATAAGTAATACAAAATGTAAGATCTTCTCAGGAAGACAGTTTAAGCCTTTTATGATTATATCTAGCCTCAAATCCATAATCATAACTCTTGAATAGAAGTCTTCAAAATCAGAGCAATTTTTTTTTATCTCATTATGCATTTACATCAGCAGTTTTCAAAGTATGGTCTGGGGACTCTTATGGGTTCCCAGATCCTTTTCATATGATCTACAAAGTCAAAACTATTTTCATAATAATGCTAAGATATTTTAATTTCTTATACAGTAAATATCAACAGATAAAACCCACATAAGCACAAGCAATTTGTGAGTCCTGAATAATTTTTAAGAACATAAAGGGGCCTTGAGACCCACAAGTTTAAAAGCCAATGATTATATGGATAGCATCAACTTATATGGATCATCTGAAAAGCTATTAAACTCCAATTTCATCTTGTGGAAACTTTCACCAAGCATCTGAATGTCATTTGGACATAATAAGTATACATTTTTTAATGTGAGCTAAGGAAGAATAGAGACTAAAGGTTTTGAGCTTTGATACCAAATTTAACCAATGGGTAAAGATGTTGTTTTTGTTTTTTTTTTTTTTCCAGGTAAGACACATTAAGGAGAAAACTGTAATAATGTGTGTTAAGAGACTTACTAGAATCTTTAAATCAAAGCTTTAGAAGAAAATGTTTAGAGCAATTAATACCTATACAATGCCAGCCTTCATATATTCATTATGGTACAGTAAAATGGACAACAATTAATCTAAAATGTTTCCTGGAAGAAAGCTTTAACTTTTTTTGTTTGTTTAAATAAAATATAGGATACCTTATCACAAAGCAGCTGTTGAAAGATAAATACTTCATCAAAAAAAGAGGAACAGGATTGATAGGTGTTCTCAGATAAGTTGATTAACAGGTTTAAGAATTTATAGGAATTATTAAAAAGAACTCACTTTCCATAGCAGTAGCAAAGGTTGTCCATAGCCACGTGCCAATGGATTTGCCCAACATAACCAAAAGGGTTATCTACAGACAAAGCCTATGAAATAATGAAAATATTACAGTGCAATCAAGTGGTACTCATTTCAAAGGCAACAAATGTGAATTCAAATAATGTGTTGAGAAAAAATTGTCAGACAGCTATTTGTCACATAGATTTCTCTAAATAAAGAGTTTAAGCTAGTGATCCAGGATGAGGTACTTGCCAACAGAAATAACAGAAAGGTTGTCTTTAAGAGGTCTGGACTTAATTGATTCACATTATGCAATGAAGTGGTGAAAACCATGGGACACATAATTAAGATAGAAAAAAAAAATTAGCATCTACCAGCTACCTTAAAAAACATAGTCAGATTGGCAAGAATGAGACACCTGAGCTTCACTATTTTTTATAAACTAACAGATGACAAAGAATTCATAGTATCACTGAAAATATTTATGACAAAAGAAAATACAATGTCAGCTAAGGAATACAAAATATTTGCCGAAAATTTCTAAGAGTATAAAGAACAGCTTATTATTGATTTAGTAATTAGTGAATAAGTTGCCCAAGAGCAACAACATTCACAGCACTTTATTTATTTATGTATTTGTTTTAGTTTTCAACATTCAATTTTATAAAATTTTGAGTTCTAAATTCCCCCCTCCCTCTCTTCTTCACCCCTTCCCCAAGATGGCATGCAGTCTGATATAGGCTATACATTTATGATCATATTACACATATTTCCACATTAGTAATGTTGTGAAAGAAAAATCAGAACAAAAGGGAAAACCATGACAAAGAAAACAAAACAAAAAAACCCAAGAAATTAAAGAGAAAATAATATGCTTTGATCTGCATTCAAGCTCCATAATTCTTTCTCTGACTATAGATAGCATTTTCCATCATGAGTCTTTTGGAATTGTCTTAGATCATTTCATTGCTCAGAAGACCTAAGTCTAACAAAGTTGGTGATCACACAATGTTGCTGTTACTGTGTTATCCTGGTCCTGCTCACTTAACTCAGAATCAGTTCATGCAAGTCTTTCCGGATTTTTTGAAGTCTTCCTGCCCACCATTTCTTATGGAACAATAATATTCCATTACATTCATATACCACAACTTGTTTAGCCCCTCCCCAATTGATGGGCGTCCCCTCAATTGCCAATTCCTTGCCACCACAAAAGGAGCTTTTATAAATATTTTTGTACATGTGGATCCTTTCACATTTTTATGATCTCTTTGGGATACAGATCTAGAAGTGATATTTCTGGATCAAAGAGTATGCACAATCTTATAGCCCTTTACGCATAGGTCCAAGTTGTTCTCCCAAATGGTTGGATAGATTCACAACTCCACCAATAATGCGTCAGGGTTCCAATTTTCCCATGTCTTCACTAACATTTATCATTTTCCCTTTTTGTCAATTTACATTCCTCTTGGTGATTTTTGAAAAGCCTTGGACTCAGTTCCTCACAGATGACTTATTTGTGTAATGCGAATATGTAAACTAGATCCAAGGATAATGCAAATGTTAAAGTATTTATCGTCCACATGAAAAATTGTTCTCTGCTCAAAAGGTGTCATCATCACAAATCCATTTTGATTCCACCTAGCCTTAAATCCATTTTTGTTTTCTAAATAGAAGTAAATGACTTCCAAATAAAGTGGAAATGGAAACAAAATATAGTAAATATTTGATGTAAATGTATGATATCCAGCATCGTGGAACCACTGAAAAACTCATTAACAGCTCCTTCATCTTACAGAACCTTTCTCTAGTGCTATTAAAATGTCATTTCGACTCATTAAGTGTAAAATTTTTAATGTAAAACAAGAAAAGATAGAAACTGAGGGCTTCAAGCTTCCCTTCGGAGGTCTCTTTGAACCAATAAATGAATGTGGCACCTACTGCTATCTTCTTCTCTTTTAGAAAAGCCTCTTCAAGCATAAGAATAGCAAAGAGAAGTCTGTGGTTGAATATGCTAAGGGTCTTATCAACATCCTGAAATCAGGTTTGAATGGGAAGAAAACTTTTAAAACAGTTAACACCTACATAACATTATTTTCAGAGCTGAAAAATAGAACAGATTTAGAAAGTACCTTGACAAAAAATGCCCTGTTAATGAAACATGGGTCCCATTACCCTATGGCAACTCTACAAAAATTAACATTTCCTCATCAGAAGGAGAATGACTAATACTCATTATCTCATTAGAAATAAGTTTGGAACAAGCAGATATTACTTCACCGAGAATTACTGATTACAGGTGCAGATCACTAGATTTGCAAAATGCTATTGGAAAATTGTTCTTTCAAGTAAGTCTATGGAAAAGAGTTAAGCTAATGAATCAACAAGCCCTCCACTGGGAACATTAGCCTAAATTCAGCCAACGGTATGTTGAAAAGAAGAAATTTAGGACTAGGCCATTGCCAGCAGAGATAACCAAAGGGTTATCCTTAAGAAGTCCTGACTTGATAACCAAAGTAGATTGTGGAGAGAAACAATGGAAAATGTACAACATATTACTACAGGCTATAAAAATGTATTATTTACTACATACTTGGCAATATGTGCCCTAATGTCTAAAATTGTATGTCATAGTCAGTCAACAAACAATTTTTGTCAGTCAAAAAACCTTTATTATGTACCTACTATGTGCAAGGAAATATTTTAAGTGCCAGGGATAGAAAGAAAGGTTAAATATAGATGCTCAAAGTTTTCCAACTGATAGATGACAAGGTCTGATTCTACAAAAATATTCCTGAAAATATCCTGAAGAACTCAATCAATAAACCGTATGGGATTTGGACCATTTTGACAGATTGGATTGTTTTCCACACTTTACATGTATATACTGTTAATCCATAAAATTGGGAGAGTATTACTTTTAATAGATTGCCTGAAGAAAATAATCATAATCACCAAAGCACCTGTAACAAAAGCTGTCAAAATATAGAGATCTAATGGAAGAGATCAAAATCAGAGGGAATAGGATGAGGTATACATCATCCCTGCTTTCTTCTCTGCTTATAGCAATAATGTTTTCAGCAAGCTTTCAGAAAATGAGCTTCTGTCTTAGTACTTCTATTCTATTACAAAAATCAGCAATTTTAGCAACCTAAAAAATAGTCTGTATAACCTTAAATCCAAAAGAAACAATAATAGAATAGCAGCCTTTCCCAAGATCATTTATAGTTGCATCCCATTGAAAAAAGATGACGATAAGATCATAATATGCCACTGTATTTGTTGAATATAAAAAGTAGTTGTTTATCTCCAGATGGAACTTGTGAAATGACTAAGATACAAAAAGGGAATCAAAAAGCTCTCCATGGGTGAGAACCAAATGAACTCAATTAACAATGTGGTGACAAAGAAATTCTGTACAAATGGTTGAATTCTGTGATTCTCCATCCCATCCCATTTTCTGGTACAGGTGTCTATATTTATACCCCAGACATTTACTATTCTTCAAAAACTAACAGACAACAAATCTCCATGCTATAAATGCATACCACCAAATATCAATTCAAGAAATTATTACAATCACTCAGACATAATACTTATATATAAAAGTTGGAGAACAATGTTTTTAATAGATCTCTCCATTGTAGCTATACCAAGTATTCAATCACTAAGCTTCCTGACAGGGAGGGGGGAACACAGGGGGATGGGAAGCTATCAAAATATAAAAGCCTAGCATCCTCCTCATCTTTTCTGCTACTGGAAGTGTCAGAAAGATGCTCTCAGCTAGACTACAGAAGATTAATTTATGTCCTAATATTTTTATTCAATTACAAAAGTCAATTTTTTCCACCTATTCTGTAGTCTAGAGAATATTAAGTATAAATCATATCCAACATTTATTAAGCACATATTATATGCTATACTAGCATGACAGATATTTGTCCCAAGATTGTTTGTGTCTAAATCTTTAATAACAATCTGTATAACATGATCTCACCTTTAGAAAGAAAAAGATAAATCAGAGGAATAAGACATGATTTAACCAGTTTAAAAATTGACAGAAATGCTTATGGAACAAGAAGATATCATTATAATGAGAAATTATAAAGACTGAGAGGAAATGTAAATAAAAGATTTTTACATACAAATGAAGCCTATGAAAGAGCTAAAAAATCAGGGATGGAATCAAAAGGTTCTACTTTGGTGACATCTACATGAATTCAGATTACAATACACCAGATCAACAAAGAAGTATCAAGATTGCTGTCACACATGTATTTATGGATATAAAATAGTTATGATGTCAATTCAGGATCAGGTCATTGCCATAAGAAATTGTAGAAGGCTCATCCTTGTGAGACCCTAATACAATGATCAATGTAATAGATTATGTAAGGAAAATTGTAAAGCCATGTAATAATTATTTACAGATTTTTAAATTAAATTTGTCCCCTAGTGAATTCTGAGCAAGATGTGACCAGATGGCTATGATTGTGCATCAGAAACATTTATTTATGCACTGAAATATGACAAATCCCAATACTACAAGTATAGACCTCAAAATTCTCTGGAGAATTTAACCAATAATCTATAGTGGAAACAGTCCATCATCACAGGATGTACTGTTGGCTGCAATCACACATACTTCACATTGATCCTTAAGAACTCAAGAGAATTTTTTAAAATTAATGTTATTTTAAAATTTATTTATATTAAATTTGATATTAATTTAAATGTTAATCAATGTTTTAATTAATGCATAATTGATTGTTCAACCTCCAAGCTACATGGAAGAAAAGGTTGCCAAAATATATAGCCATTTGAGATGAAATGAGCATAATCATACAGAAACAAGATGAGGTAATACTATTTCTGTTGTCCTATCTGCTACTGGAGCTGTAACAAGAATGATTTCATTGAACTTAACGGAAGATTATATTACATCCTAACCCTTTTATTCCACTTGTTTTTGGTCAGTCATTTCCATTATGTCTGACTCTTCATGACCCCATTTGGGGTTTTCTTGGCAAAGATACTGGATTGGTTTACCATGTCCTTCTCCAGATCATTTTATAGAAGAAGAAACTTAGGCAAACAGGGTTAAGTGACTTGCCCAGGATCACACAGCTAGTGTCTGAGGCCCGATTTGAACTCAGGTCTTCCTGGCTCCAGGCCCTTTGTTCTATCCACTGTGTCGCCTAGCTACCCTTTTATTCGACTACAAAATCTTCTATTTTTCCCACTTGTACAATAGTCTATAGAGCATTAAATCTAAATTAATAATAGCAAGACTAATCCTCTGGGCTTTTCCATCTCAATATCTTAAAAAAATAACAGTAACAAACAAAAATAAATAATGATGATTATTATGCATCACTCAGCTTCACTTCTACAGGTAGAAATTTATATATCAGTAACAATTTGAAATTAGTGGTTGGTCACAGTGCCACGGTACACAGTACCAAGTCCCCTCTACTTCTTCAGATTATCCCATTCTTTCCCATTTCCCCCAATAAATTGCCATATCATCCACATTCTTGCACTTTCTTTAGTCTCTCCCTCCTTACTGACTCAGTTCTTACTGCCCCAAAATCCATGTTTTCCCTATCCTGAAAAAACCCTCACTTGATACTTATATTCCTGCTAACTATTATTTTACATCTCTCCTATACTTTGTAGCTAAACTCCTCAAAAAGACCATCTACAGTAGGTGCCTCCACTTTCTCTTCTCTCACTCTCTTCTTAAACCCTTACTATCTGGCTTCCAACCTTATCATTCCACCAAAACTCTTCTCACCCAAGTTACTAATGATCTCTTAGTTGACAGATCCAATGGACTTTACTTAATCCTCATTTTCCCTGACTTCTCTGCAGGCTTTGACCCTCCTGATCACTCTCTCCTCCTTGATAGTCTCTTCTCTCTAGGTTTTCAGGACACTATTCTCTCCTGGTTCCCCTTCTACCTATCTGACTGCTCCTTCTCTATCTCCTTTGCTGGGTTGTTCTCCTGTATCATTCTCCTGAAGCCTTCTAACTGTAAGCCTCCCTCAGGCTCCTGTCCTGGGCCTTCTTTTCTTCTCCCTCTATACGACTTTACTTGATGATCTCATCAGCTCCCATGGATTTTTTTTTTCCAGTTTTAATTTTGTTATTCAAAAACCATATCCTTTTTATTTACTTTTTTGACTCTGTGCTTGTGCCTTCAACAGCTTCACAACAATTTTCTGCTCCTCAAGCAGGAAATCACACTTGATCCTGTCACAGACACACTAAGCACACATGGAGCCATCATAAGCCCTGCCGATATGCTTTTTTGTCTTTGATAGCCACATAAGAACTTTAGGTCTCATTGCATGAACACCTCGAAGTCTTCCCGGGCATACACCACAGGCTGATTTTGGTGCTTTTCCAACTTTCTTGGTATAAAGGTAAACAATTCTGTTACCCGGGGTTTGTGACAGCTGAGTTTTGTTGGAAGTTGTGTTGTAGGACAGCCTACGGCAATATGTCAGACGCCGAACCATTTTTAATTTCTGTCAGGTCCATCACCGGAAGAGGGGAAAAAAAGCAGCTCCCATGGACTTTATCACCATCTTTACTCTGATGATGCTCAAATCTGTCCCAGTCTCTTGTTTACGTACAGTATCACATCTGGAACCTACTTTACATCCCAACTCAAGGCCTACCTTCTCCAGGAAGTCTTCCCCAATCCCTCTGAATTTCAGGGCTTTCTTTTAATTATTTTTATTCACCTTCTATATAGCTTGTTTTATATGTATTTGTTCACATATCTCCTCCATTAGATTATAAGCTCCTTCAGAGCAGAGACTGTCTTTTGCCTCTTTCTATATCCCCAGTACTTAACACAATGCCTGGCACAATGTAGGCACTTAATAAATATTTATTGATTGACTTAGCAGTCATAATAAAGCACTCAAAGAAAAATGTCTGCCCAGGACATCAGAGCCCTCCACAGTTTAATGAGACCTTAAAATACAGTAAGCCTTTTTGTTGTTTGTTGATTTCAGTAGTGTCCCACTCTTAGTGACCCCGATTGGGTTTCCTTGGCAAAGATACTGAAGTGATTTATCATTTCCTTCTTCAGCTAATTTTACATATTAGAAACTGAAACAAACAGGGTTAAGTGACTTGCCCAGGTTCACACAGCTAGTAAATGTCTAAGGTCAGATATGAACTCAGGTCTTCCTGACTGCAGGCCCACTGCTCTATTCACCATATCACCTAGCTTCCCACTTTAAAGCTTAAAAGAAGTAATATATACATATATATATGTATATACATACACATATGTATACATACATATATATGTATATAATTTAAATATTCCATATTTATCCACATTTACTCATTTTCTGAATGATAAAAGGATTAATCCAAGTTTATCCAAGTATATACTGTATTATTAATACTATACTTTGAATAGATACTAATTATTTATGATTATCATAAAGGAATAAAACAAATTCCCAAGGTAATACCTCTATTATTGATATCATATATGTAATTCAAGTTCATGAAGACACTATTTTAGATTACAAATGTCAAACTGTCATAATGATAAAGTCATTATGACATATGACATATAATGATAAAATCATTACATGACTTATTTTTTTATGATTCAGATGTAACAGTAGGTCAAATCATGATTACTGCTAGCTTTATTAATCAACCAACCCATTAATAAAGAAATAAAGATGATATAAAAGAATAGAGGCATTTAGAGCTACATACACACACCAGATAGTTATGTATTTGTGTGCGTTGATGACATTTAACAAATTTAGAAATGAAATGATGAAAGGCCAGGAAACATCATCAATATGAAGCCATGATATATAGTTCTGTCATAGATATAAAAATAATTATTTTTGTCAAATGTGAGTATTTGTTTTCCCACTTAACTTCTGCCATGTCTCTGATTACAATGAGAACTCTCTTGCATTTTGATTCTTACTTGGACTGACACAAAGATTGATTGAGTTCCCATTGTGAGAAGAGCATTACACACTCCAGAACTCTACAGGGAGTTAAAAGGAATGCATAATATATATTCTAAATACTTCACATCAAAGAAGGGAATTAAACAAAAACATTCTGGGGTAAATGGAACTCTAAATTGAGGTCTACAAGTAACAATCGAAAAAATGTTCCACTATATTTGAAAATTGACCATTTTCTGTGAAAACACTAATTTAGGGCTTAAAAATCAAAAGAAAATTATAAACATTTTGTTGAATTAAAAATATTAAATGAAAATTGAGTGAGTTTTCAAAACCCAACTTTAGTTAATTGACTGTAATTCTAGAAACACGTAGTGAATGGCGAAAAGAAACTTGCATTGAATGTAAAAAGTTAATTTCATTTTTAGCAAGTGTTTCTTATGTGACTTGAAAGGAGGGCATTGTGTTTGGTTCTGGGGATACAAAGATTAAAAATTGCAAAATTCCTGGTTTCAAGGAGTTTATATCAAGAAAGGCACACCCATAAATATAACACAATTTAGGATGTTATGGGTCAAAGGACAGCCCCAGATAACAATATGTTGGGGAAATTTGAGGAAGAAGAGAAAATTTTAAGCTGAAAGGAATCAGGGCAGATTTGGGGGGAAGGTCATACATCTGAACTATGAAGGAAAAGAACACTTTGGAAAAATGGAGTTGAGAAAGTAATACATTCCTTCGAGGCATGACATCATGAAGGTATATCATACCTTTTTACCTCCTTTTCAGTTCTCGTTGTTTTTCAAATCCATTGACATGCTCATAACAATCACAGAATTGCTAAATCTAATTGAAATGGGCTTCATGGTTTCACTCATCCAAATTGCAAAGCCATGAATTCTGTTTACAAATTGAGATAAACTGGTCCAGTCTCTGCTTGCATATCTTTAGTGATGTGGATCTTATCCAACCTTCAAAGGAAAACCATTTCCACTTGGGGAGAGCTCTAGCTGCTGGAAGGTTTATCTGCATGCTTTAATACCTCAATGAATCTCTGCTCTAATTGATGTGGTCATATACTCCAGCAGTTCTATAATCCACTCAGAATTTCTCATCCTCTGCGGTCCTTTTCCATATTCTCCTCTAATTTCTCTATAGGATTCCAACCAACATTTGGTGGATTTTCCTCCATATCTCTTAATATTACTTGGATACCAATGCAATGCATGGAGTGCCTACTAAGTATTCCTCTCTCACATCAATCAACCCATTTCCTTTTCCAGTTGCAACTCTTTTGAATGTATGCCACTTTTCAAGTGTGTAATTCTTCATCAGAAATACGAGAGGACTACCACATACCTTTCTATTGTCCTTTCAGTAACCTGTAACTTGAGACTGTGGTATTCCTTTTTTCAGATAAAATATGCCTATCTATTGTTTTTAATAACTGTTTCTAGTTTTGCTCCCTGGGGTCAAATAGAACAAATATAATCCTTTTTTTTTCTATGTGACAGTTCTTCAAATATTTGAAGACAGCTATCAGACCTTCCACTTTCTATTTCTTCTTTTCCAGAACAAACATCTCAATTCCTTCAACATGTGTAATATAATACATAATTACGCATGTGTTATTATATTAATGATATATCATGCATCATATAAAATATACATATGTATATGTTGTGAATATATTACATACATGATTACATATTTTATGCATATTGTGCGGATTGTATGTGTATATATCCATATGCACACATACATGCATATACCTACACACATACATATGCATGTACATGTATGCATACGTGTGTTTATGTATATATGCATGTATATATGTGTGTGCATGTGTGTATACATACACTGTGTATGTATGTATATATATATATATATATGTGTGTGTGTGTGTGTGTGTGTGTGTGTATGGAGATATATACATATACAAAGTAAACTTCAAAGGGTACAGAGGCTGTTGTGATGTGGAAGAGTCACAAAGCCTAGATGTTGTTGTCTTCATTCCTCCCTGTACTCCACTCATGACTCTCTGGACTGTTTCTCTCATGTCTCAGCAACCTTTACCCAAATACATACGTATATAGATATATATGTAAGTATGTATAACATATATTCTATAAATATATAATTACATTATCCTGGCTTATAAATGATGGTGCTATTTGAGTATGTGTTTAATAGGAAGTAAAACATTTCTTTAACAAGACAAAACAGACAGGCTCAGGGATTTTTTTAAGGGTTTGGATTTTTTTTTTTGAGCGAGGGAGTGGGAGTCATTTTGATTTGCAAAAGAAAAAAAACACTTCTTATGTGAATATATTCATAGGAACTATCTCAATTCTATGGTTCTGTGATCACAATACTACTAGAAATGCTTCACAGCGAGTAGAGAAATGAATAGAATTTGGGGGAAGAGAGGAATTGAGTAGGAAGAAATATAACACTTTTCTAACACTGTGGATTTTGAATGTTTCTATATTTTAAGTATGTAAATATTTTAAAATTCAATATGTTGAATATCTTAAAAAGCATTTCAATAAATACTCGTTGAATAGCATTTATTCTCCACATGCAAACTCCTGAGCTTGCCATTTATGTCTACTAGTCTAAACTAATTTCATATTTCTCCCCCTTTTATACTCTTTGTTCCAATCAAACTGACCTACTTTCTGCTGCCTGAACTCAACATTTCATTTCCTGCTTTTATGCAGTCTCTCCTGCCTAGGATTCTCTCCTTCGTCATTTCTACCTCTTAAGCTTCCTCTAAGATTGAATTCAGATATCACTTCCTACCATTTTTTCTAGTTCCCACAGTATTCTCTCCCTCTTCAAATTTTCTTGAATTCATATATTCATATGTACGTTGTCCTAGCCCATACTCCTATTTCTAGAGAAGAATATAAAGTCCTTGAGGACAGGATGTTTTTTTTTTCTTTTTGTATTCCCGAAGTCTATCTAACACAGTGCCTTGGATAGTAGATATTGAATTCAATTGAATTGAATTCAAACTGACTTTAGATATGCTTTGTTTTGTTGTGTTTTGTCTTGTAAAAATCTGTAAACCAGGTATAACCTGAGTCCCGAGGCCCATCATACGATAGTATCTTCTCATTCATTAAGATCATTGTCCTATGCCTTCATGAGGGGCAGGGTGGAGTTGGTAAGAGAAGCAGAGAACAGAACTCAAAAGTCTTTTCAAAGGTCTTAAGTTTCTTCGGGTTCTGGAATCACTTTGGGTGTTTCTAGCTTCTTGGTTGAAGAGAAAAGATGGAAGATGCCCATTCCACTTCAGGTTGCTGAAGGAAAATAATTGGAAGATGCCAATATGAGAGAGATGGTAATCCCCGTCATGTCCCTATGTCCAGCTTCCTGCACTAGAGAGCTTCTATCATAGAATTTCTCCTTGGTTAAGATTTGGAATTCTCTTAGTTGAGCTGAGTTACCTCTCTCTTGATGGAAGACCTTTTTCATTCTGTATGGTTTAATATGTATTCACACACACATACACATACATAGATATTTTTTCTCTGTTTTCTCTCTGCAAAGAAATTGGTTAAATGGGTTTCTTTGCTACTTCCTATGTGTTTTCATTGTGGAACTGTTATTTGGTAGGAAAAGAGTCAAGCCTTGGGTATAAAGCTTAGGGTTCTGCTCCCCCAATTAATGAACAGTAATCATAAGTTAGCTTGAACTCAAAGACCACATTCTCCAGGCTAATGATATTTAAGGGAACAGACAGATAAAATTCTATCCCAGTACCCCTTCTCTCTGAGGATAGCAAAACTTCTGGCCCCAACTCCCTGCTTCCCTTGATGGCAGGAAATGAAGTCTCACTTGACGAAGGGTTGGGGGAGAAGAGACTAGAGACATCTATCCTGTCTACTTTCAAGTCATACAATATCATTTACTACATGTAGTGAGAAGGATAAACCTCACTCCCGGGGTTATTTGAGACTGTCTAGTTTAGATCAAAGTTTATCCCTCGAAATCATTTCCTTATCAGGAGAGTGTTAATTCAATTCAATTCAGTCAACTTTTACTGTATATCCACTACATTCACAGGTAGGCACTGGGGGCTAGAAAAGTTTAAATATATCATGGCCCCCATCCTCTTGGAGAGTACAATCACCATATAGGGGATATGACACATACATGGAACATATTACTGAAATGCATTAGGGAGATTTAAAACATGGAAGAAGTAAAAAGACACCTCTGATTGAGACAATGTCACTTTAAATGTAAAATAGATTTAAAGGGTGTGCACAGCCCTCTTTGATGATCATAGGATGGGTTAAATGGGCTTACAAGAGTCTATGTTTATTGCAGATGTGGGAGGTACTTCTGTTCAACAGGGAGAATATGTCATTTTCAGCATTTTGGAAAAAAAAATTCTTTCCCAGCTGGAAGCATGACACAGCAATTTGGAGCTAGTTGATGTGGTTGAACGTGCCTAACAATTTTCTTTACATTCTAGAAATTAGAGATAGGTCAATTAGCTAGACCTACTATACAAAGAAAAATTCAAGTAACTCAAAATTTTATCTCCCAGGGTGCTTCAAAATATAATTCATTAGAAGTATATTTTGCCACGCTTGTATTTTTTTAAAATTCAAACACTTTTTAGGAATTAAATTTAATCCGTAGCCTTCTGGTCCTCATGATAGTGTTTATCATTTGGAATTGTTGAATTTCTGTCAAACAAAATGGATGGAAGAGACAATTTCTGAGTACTCTGCCATCTGGGGCTTTTCCCAAACAAACAAAACTCCCATTTTGCCAGGAGTTCAGAATTGTGCAAATTAAGCTACTTCCATTCCACTTGAAATCTTCTCTTATCAAGTTCAAGATGGGCTATAAATTTAGCAGAAAAGATTTTACCATAACAGCTACAAACACGTGTCTGGAATAATCTGTAAGTTCATTTTTTATATATTAGGATCTTCATGTTTATGAAATGCAGAGGAGTAAGAATATTTCCCAGCATTAGTCAACTGGATGCATCCCACTTTTATTTGTTTTTCGGTACAATTTAATGTTTATCATCACATGAGTACTTATTGAAGTGCAAGAACATTAAATAATGGTGACATCAAATTGATTGATTTGTGTTAACTTTGTGAGAAGTTACGTCTTTTATGTTTATGAAAATAGTGCTGGGATAGCTGTAAATGGTATTGTGTTTATTTACTTAATAGTTGTTCTAAATAGATAGATGTCTGTAGAATGTTCATTTATTTGCTTCTTTGTGGCTTTCCATGATGTAATTTTCAAAATGTATTATTATCCTTAAAAGTAACATAGTGAATTAAAATAGTGAGAGAAATTATTAAAGGACAGAAAGCATTAATTTGACACTAGCTCAAAAGAATTAAATTTATATATAATCTTGTTAAATTATAGCTGGGATTGTGATTATATCCAAAGAAGGGAGGAGAAGAATGAAGCAATTGTCATCTGTGTAATTCAAGCCATTCTAAAATTCCCCAAAAATTTGTTTCTGTTTAGAATAATCTAAATAATTGCCATACTTTTGCAAGTCAAAAATGTATCTCTAAGATTGCTTTAGACTCTATGATTGTCTGCAAATATTGTGAAGGATGATATGTGGGGGAGGGGGAGAAGTAGCCATAAATTATATATATGTGACAATTGTAAATGACCTCTAAAAAAATCATGTATAGCCAACAGGGGTCATTGTAGAGCAAAATTGGCTGCCTACTAGCTAAATCATTTTACTCCCTTTGCTACAGGAAATGGAAGAAGAACTGATTCTTCTTTGACCATGCCTTTCTCCTCTCACTGGGCAACCCAAGGAAATAACCTTTCCCTTAAGTCTATGGCTCAATTCTTCTGTTCATCCTCTTGGAGTTAGAAGCTGGGGTTTTATCACAGGTCCTCACTACTTGAAAAGATATACCTAGCTATAGGAACTAAGTCTGTTTCTAGCATACATGCAAAATTGACCTTGGTCCATATCAGCCACTTTCTTTGCTAGATTTAGGCATTTATATACAATAAAAAGTTATTACTGAAATCATAAGAACTCAGAGCCCCCAGTTAAAAATAAATCCTAATGTTCAAACACTAGGAACTCTATGCTATTTATATATTTCTAGCTAGCCACTCACTTCCTCTAAGTACTTTTGCTTGTTTGAATTAACAATAGTGAGAGAAAAGAGAGAGAGAGAGAGCATCCCTCTAACTAATCTTTGCCAATACCCTTCTCTCTCAAAAGCTAAGTGTTTATCTACCTCTCTCTATGCTATTTAGACTGTCATTTTTCAAACACAACTTCTCTAGCCAGACTGACTTCTACAAGGTCACAGAGCTATTCAAAAGCACCATGTCTTACAAAACTCCTCCTCCAGACTCAGACCTCATCATGGTCTAACCTTCTCACAAGAATATAGAAGGAACACTGTTGCTCCAATGCCTGAATGCCTGATTACATATGGATTCAAAGGATTTGTTTTGTTAAATGTAAGGGAGAGAAAAATAATATAAAAATTAAAAGTTAACTAGAGAATTTAGATTAAGAAACTGGTTTCTAGGGGAAATGGTAGAAGCCTCTTCCTTAAATTACTTCAAAAAATTCCTCATTTCCTGAAGGTGCCTAGAATTCAATGGATAAATGGTCAGCAATGCCTGACAATGGAAAGCATGAAAGGATTGAACGTGGTTGGGCTTTCATAGAGGCAAGAATTGTTTTAGTTGTGTAGTATTCTGAGGAGATTGAAGGAGGTGCACAAATTATTAAATGTTCATATGAGTCAAGTCAAAGATCTATGAATCTGAATAGTCCAAAGCACCATAGCCAAAGTCTGAGAAGGGAAGAATAGGTCATTTGATCAGAAGCAGTCTGGAAATAGGCTATAATTAAAGGTTTTGAATACCAGAACAGGACTAGGATAAACCCACATTTTGGATGTCCTTCTAGATCTCAAATAGGCATCACCAGATCAAACTTTAGTTTCATATAATGCTTCAATATACATCTGTGATGATCCAACACATGAAGGGATGATTCTGAAGGAAAATCAAGCACTTATCTGGAAATTCCACCTTAGATGCAAATGAGAGGGGAGAAAAGAAATGGAAACAGGAGAGCTGAGAGCTGCTAGATGTGAGTCTGAAAAGGGATAATTTGAAGAAAACATGAGTCAGAATTGGTATCATTGAGATCCAGAAATGGAAAAGGTAAAAAAAAAATCAGTCAATTGGATCAGGGCCTCCGATCAAGGGGCAGTTGAAGATTAGAAAAGTAAAACCCAATCCAAACAAATGCAATGGAGTACTTTATATTGGGATTCAGGATACATGTTCTCTCTGGTGTTAGTGAAAATGACCAGTGTTTGTCCCTAGGAGCTGATGAATTACAGGACCACAGTGCTGTTCTCATATGTAAGCCCTATTTGATCCTTGGAATCTATAGCACTTGACTGTGAAGGAACTCAAACCATATGGTTCATATCTCCATAGAGTAAAACTAGATGGGATTAGAGTCCTTATTTCATGTTATTCTTGGCCTAACAATTCTTTAAAATATCATTAGAATTATATATATATATATATATATATATATATATATATATATATATATATATATATATATATATACATATATTATATCTGGATGGACATTTAATCTAAACCATTTAGTTTAAAAATAAAACTGAAATCTAGAGAGATTAAAAGAGGCAACATTCAAACTTAGGTCCTAATATTCCACATGCAGAATTCTTATCTGCTTCCAGGTCCTTTCCCCACAATTCTATATCACTTCTAATCAGTCAGTCAACAAAAATTTATTGTGTCTACTATGTACCAGGCACTGTACTGAGCACTAGCTACAAAAAAAGTGGAAGATGGCTCTTGCTTTCAAGGATCTCACAATCTAATAAAGAAGATAAAAAGCAAAAAAAAAAAATAGATACAAACAAGCTATATACAAGATAAATAGGAAATTATCAAAAGAGAGAAGGCATGATAATTAAGTGGAGTTGGGAAAAGCTTTCTGTAGAATATGATATTTTAACCAAAACTAGAAGAAAATTAATAGACATCCCAGACATGGGGGATAGTCAGAAAAAAATGCCTAGAGCCAAGAGATGGAATGTCTTGTTCATTGAAAAGCCAGGAAGCCAGTGTTGCATGGATCAGAGTACATTACAAGGAATAAGGTGTAAGAATACTCTAAAGGTAATAATAGGCTTCATTATGAGGGGCTTTGAATACCGCAGTATTGGGAGGTATAATTGCTAAGACACTTTCAGGAAAATTGGAATTTATTAAGAGTGATTAGGTGTTCTCTTATTATTTACCATGGGGATCAACTTGGCATACAGGACAGAAACAAAGGAAGAATTGAGCATCTTTTCCTTTTCCCTATTGTTGGTTATTGGCATTCACCCCAATCAGTGGTCTCCTGTCCCTTATTTCATTCTCCTTTATTTCCCTCTAACATAGATTTAAATAATTCAAAAGCCTTTTTTGAGTAGTGGAAGGTTCTCTTACCAGCATCTGCTCATTCTGAAATTCAGCACTCCTGATACTTTTTAAAGGACCATGCCATACTCTCAAATTGATCCTGTGTGAATTGCCTTTGCTTTCCATCTTCCAAACACATCGAAAAAATCTGTTATTGAATTTTCTGTTCACACACATTAGTTTCTTCAGACACTTGCCATTTTTCCTCTTTGGAATTCTTTCCTTTTGTGTCTCCAAAATTAAATTTGTCTGAGCTTCCATCCCTTCTGGGCTTTACTCTATAGAATTTTAGTCAATGACATCCTATATATCCTTGCTCTGAACAATTTGAAATCTGCTTTCCCAAAACCTACCTACCTATCTATCTATCTATCTATCTATCTATCTATCTATCTATCTATCTATCTATATCAGATTGTGCTTAGCTTTCTTCACCTACACTGTCACAAACCTCTAGAAAGAGTTACTTCCCCAAAACACCTGCACCATTTTTCAACCCAGTAACTAGTTTCTCCATGTTCAAATCAGATTTATTTTAGAATTTATCTTCGTTGTTTCTACCCCCTTTGGAAGGATGAAATTATCATTAAGCTAAAGAGTTATTAACTGCTTTGTTTTGTGCAATGAAAGAGTTCCAGCAAGTGCCTAGATAATTTAAATCTCCCATCACCCCTATATTATTCCTCTATTCTAGTGTGGTGATCTGTCTTCCAAATTCCTTATCTAGTCCCTCTTCCTCTCCAATTGATTTCTAGTATAGACAGGTGACAAAAATCACTTCTTTTTCTGTGCCCCTAGAGTTCCATCCAAATAGTCTTCTCCATGAATCTCTGCTTTCTGAAATTCCACACACAAGTCTGCCTACTTAATGGGTAAAGTCACTCCACCCTCCTATTTATCTATCCTGTTATTTTTGAATAAGGTATATCCATAAAGAGTCATATTCTCTTAGTTTCATACTACCAAGTCTCAGAATTACCAACAGATTTTATCATGGAAGTAAAAGGAATACAATCTAACACAATAATGACTTATGATTCCACCCAGGCCTAGGAAATCTAACCCAGTGCAAATTCATGAGAAACCAAGAGTACCAGGAACATCGCTTGGATACCTAGGTTCAGATATCTTCCTCTTGTTCTTACAAGGAGTAGAAATATTAGTGGTCATTAATAGCCTCCCAGCTGTCTAGACATTACAGGTCAGCTCCTGAAGTCACTGTTCCTTCTCTTGTATTTTTTGGGGCCTACTCTCAGACATACATTACTGCCCTCTGACTGTTTTCCAGTATAGTTGATTCAGCACTGGATTATTTAGGACCTTAACCACTCTTCGTTGCCTATAAGGTGGAGTGGTAGTTTAGGTTCAAGGAAAAAGACTCCTTTTCTTAGCCTACATGTCTTATTCCTGAACCACCATATTATTTCTTAAAGTCTAGATAACGGCTATATTTAACATCATTTAGTCCTCAATTTTTGGTCTGGAATCTTCCTTTAGCAGTGGAAGTTTGGTATGTATGCCCAACTTCAGGAGGTTTAGAGGATACATATTTGCACCCTTGGAGTATAATAAGGCAGGTTTTACATAAAAGATTATGTAACACATCTTTGGAATTTAATTATATATTTGAATGAGTTTACTCCAACTCAATATAAGAAACATTTTAAAAACATACTTATTACTTATTTTTTGAACACTGATTTTTTAATGTTGAGTTTTGAATTATCTCTCCTTTCATTCCCATCATTGAGAAGGCAAAAGATGTGATATAAATTACGTATGTGAAATCATGCACAACATATCTTTATATTAGCCATGTCACAAAAAACAAGAAAAATAAAGAAAGGGAAAAATATGCTTCAACCTGCACTCAGACTTCATCAATTCCCTCTCTGGAGGTGGATACCATTTTTCATCACAAGTCCTTTGGAATTATCTTGGATCATTGTATTGAGCAAAATACTAAGTCATTGACAGTTTATCATTATACCATATTGCTGTGACTATATGCAATGGTCTCCTGGTTCTGTTCATGTCACTCACTGCATTAATTCATATAATTCTCAGGTTTTTCTGAAAGCATCCTGTTCAAATTTTTTTTTTCTGCATTGAAATTTTGGTTTCACAATATTGTCTCATGTAACCATATAGTATTCATATTGTAAACAAGTCATTACATGCACAAATTCCTGCCGATTAATGCTGGACTTCCTGACAGTGAGAGCTTGCCTACCAACACTTGCTTGGTAAGACCTGTTAGTGGACTTGAACACTGATTGATTATAATTTGCATTTTGTGTATTTATTTGGAAAATAATGTAATCACTACAGTTTTAACTCTGTTGCACAACAGATGAAACATGTACAAACATTTTTTTTCAAAATTTTCTTCTCTTTATTTTTTCAATGCCTCCCAATTGTACCTGAGGCAACTACCACCCCTTCCCCATTGTTCCAGTGCCCCCTCCAGGGGTGGCATCACTCATTTGGAGAACCTCTGGAATTGATGTATATACCCTCAATGAGTAATTATTCAAACATAGCGGTATCTAAAAGAAAAATGACTTCTAGCTGCAGATATCAGAAGAAACAATAAAAGAGGGGGCAATCTAACTTGTACTTGAAGGAAGAGAAGAATATCAATTACACAGGAGTTCATTCCAGCAATATGTGATGGTGTGTACAAATGCATGGAGGAGAGAGAGGTCAGGACAAGATTAGGGAAGAGCAAATAATCAAGCTTTGTTTGAATAAAAGAATAATGCTGAGAAATGAAGGAGAAAAAAAATAGAGTCAAAAGGTAGCTTACTGATTATTTAGTCCAATGTCCCCATTTTCCTTCTTTTTAAAAAAGAGATAATTGTAAAATTTAGAGCAATCTCAGTTTATTTTTTTTCTTTTTTCTCATCTATTTTTAGTTTGCAACATTCACTTTTATAAGATTTTGAGTTCTAAAATTTTCCCCTTTCTTCCCCTACCCCTCCTTAAGATGGCATGCAATCTGATATGGGCTATACATGTAGGATCAAATTAAACATATTTCCATGTTAGTCATGTCGTAAAGAAGAATCAGAAGCAAAGGGAATAACCATGAGGGGAAAAAGAGAGAGAAAATAGTATGTTTCCATCTGCATTCAGACTCCATAGTTCTTTCTCTGGATGTGGATAGGATTTTTCATCATGATTCTTTTGGAATTGTCTTAGATCATTTCATCGCTGAGAGGAGCTAAGTCTATCAAAGTTGGTCATCGCACAATGTTGCTGTTATTGTGTACAATGTTCTCCTGGTTTTGCTCATTTCACTCAGGATCAGTTCTTGTAAGTTTTTCCAGGTTTTTTCCTGAAATCTGCCTGCTCATCATTTCTTCTAGCACAATAGTATTCCATTACATTCATATACCACAACTTGTTCAGCCATTCCCCAATTGATGGGCATCCTCTTAATTTCTAATTCTTTGCTACCACAAAAAGAGTCAATTCCCCCATTTTTCATATGAGGGACCTGAGGCTTGGAAAAGTTGAATGGTCTGTGCTGGGACTCAGAATCATAAAATGATTTTCTTAAGATCGCACAAATGGAAAAGGAAAGTGCTCTTAACTAATGTTCTTTCTGCCATGCCATCTTATTATATTTTTTTCATAGTAGGGTAAGGAATTGATCCTATGTATACTTCTTAATTAAAGAAATTTTACTTTTTGAAAGCAAAGAATAAACCACCTTGTATCCCCCCACAGTACTTAGGGAAATATTGCACACAAAGTAGGGACAGGGACTGGATGTGAATTTTTATTACTATATTGTATACTATATTGTATATTGATACAGCTTGGTACCTTCTGTGCAGTTTACACTTTTAGAGAATTTCCTAGAACACTGAGAGGTTGAAACTTGCCCAGGGTCACACAACCAATACATTTCAGAGGCAGACTTTGAATTCAGGTCTTTTGGATTTCTAGGTTGTCCCTATATCATACTGTTTCTCAGATGCACATAGAAATTACTCAATAAATAGTTTTCAAATTCAATGAATTATAAAGTTAAGATATGCATTATATAAGAGAATGTCAGGTGGTCAGGGGAAGAGGAAACAAGCATTTATTAAGTGCCTACTGTGTGCCTATCATTGTGCTGAGTGTTTTACAAATATTATCTAATTTGATCCTCACAACAACCCTGTAATTGGGACATACTTTCCTAAAAGGAATCCCCTGGTTTACAACAGTGTGCAACACAGCTTCATAGTCTCAGAATTTCATTTGGAAACAGTGTGGAGATTATTATTTCATGAGTGTACTCCTGGGGACCACAACATTCTTAAAATAAAAAAAAAACACAAGTTAAGACAAAAGTATCATCTTCATATAATTTCTTCTAAGGTGCTTGATTTGTCCTGTGTCCATACAATATATAAACTCTTAAGTGTATAGCACTTGAAAATTTACTATACAAATTACTTATTTCATAAGAAATCTGTGAGGTATATGGGATATGGATATGCCTAAGGCAACCAAAGCATGGTGTCACACAACTAGTCAGAGTCCAAGCTAGGAAACGCATCCAGGTTTTCCAATTCCAAGTTCAAGATCCTAGCCACTACCCAATCCTGCACCTGCTCCATTCCAACAGCTGTGCTGTGCAAATGTTTTCCCAAATGGCAATGAAAAGAAAATAATTTTGTTTTTAATACTTGTGCCTCATTTCAATTGAGTATTCTTCAGGGAAGGGAGAGTGCAGTGTGGTCCATCTAAAAGTCTAAACATTCATCAGAATTCATGAACCAGCATTAGCGTGACTTTGAGGTATTAGAAGATCAGGCTGGAGGATTCTTATTTAATGATGCTTAACATATCTAAAATTGTAACTAATTGAAGTTTAAATAGGTAGTGTAGTGCCTCTACACCTCATTGCTCTAGTAACACTGGTATTGATGTCACCATATGAAAATGCTTGGGTTGGAAACCTTGAGTTTCTAGAGAAGTCAAGAAGGAGGGAAAAAAAAAAACAACTTATCACCACTGAAGTTCCATAAAAAAAAAAAAAAAACATGGTCAGGTGGGCTTGAGTGACCCACTGTTACCGAGCTACTTAAGAATGACAATTAACCATACTCACATGTAGTTATAGAACAAAATGAAATGGAAAACAGAAAGGAGGGTAAAAAGAGTAGATTTCTAAAGTTCTACTTCCAGCTCTCCTGAATAATCACCATTATGGTAGCCTAGTATGATGGAAAGTGTATTGAACAAAGAGCCAGAAACCATAAGATTTTTCTCTCCCAATTATTAGTTGTGGTCATGGTTTGAGCAAGAATGATATAGGGGGAAGAACACTAGATTCTGGGTCCCACTTTTCTCGTTTACAGAATGAGAGGGCTTCTTGTCTGATCAAATACACATATATTCATATATAGTAATATAATATAACATAACATAACAACATAGTATAACATAATACAATAGAATAGAATAGAATATATTCATACACCATAATACATAATATACATATGCATATAAGCATACGCTTTGTACATATATATATGCACAAAACACACAATAGTTAGATTTGTTTGTGTATGTATACATTATACATGAATTTTTATATGCTATATGTATATTGCATGCCTTGTGTGTACATATATACATAAATGTATATGTGTATATGTGTGCATATATGTACATATACATACATATATAGCAAATAAAAAGTAATTTGGAGAGTAAGGAATCCCTCCTAACCCTGCCAAAATTACTTCATATTATACCTGGGAGGTATCAGGGAAAACTTCCTGTAGGGGGTCTTACTTAACCTGTGCTTAGAAGGAAGTTGGGATTCTATGAGGTGGTTATAAGAGGGAGAATGTTTAATGAAAAGATGACAGTCTCTGTCAAAGCCTAGTAGGGATGAAAGTTAGAATGTCATACATGGAGTTTTGTAAGCAGACCAATTTAGTGAAATGTAGAGGTCATGAGGTGATATATGATTTGCCTGGAAGGTAACCTGAAGCACAATTCTTAAGGGCTTCTAATGCCAGACAAAGGATTTTATATTTGTTCCTTGAGGCAGTAGGAAACCACTAAAGGTTTTGAGCGTGAGTGACAATTAAGCATATCAAATCGGCACTAGATTGTAGTTTCCCTCTCCAAATTTACAATGTCTCATCTGACTTTTTTCCCCATATTCATCTCTCTATAGGTTTTGTCACTGTTGACCAGCATTTCCTACTAGATACTATCCCCTCTATGGGTTATGATTTCACTATCTCTTGGTTTATTCTCTGAATATTCTTCCTTCACTGGATCTACCATCAAACACCATATATACCATATACAGAGTTAAGTTAACTCTAATTCTGTTTCTAACCCAAGGCTCTTTCCTCTTCTCCATACTCTCTTATTTAGTAGCCTCTTGACCTCTCATGACCCTTATCAGACCACTTATTATGTGTATAAATTACTCCCACATCTGTACATACCAATCTCATCTCTCTTGAGCTCCAGTCCCATATATCTAATATCATGTTGGACATATCACACTATGTGTGCAAATGGACATCTCAAATTCAATATGTTCAAGTCTGTTTTCCCCTAACCCACTCTTTTTCTCTATTTTCCTATAACTCTTGGGGGAACTACCCTACTTGCAGTTACTAAGGTTCACAACCTTGGATTCATGCTTGTCTCCTCACTCTCACTCACCTTGTGGTTTTAAATAAAAGAGTTACCAGCTCCTATGCAAAATTTAAGTAATAAAATATATCAGATATAGCTCAGCCTTTATTTCACCCCCACAGAGAACAAAGAAAATATTTACAAAATGGTGGCCAAAAATAATCAATTCTTTGTGAATCTCATCTTCCCTGCAGGACCTCCTACAGCCCCCTAGATTCTTACACACAGATGGGAGGAAGGGAACAAACTTGGAGTTACTGGAGGCAACTTGATATTATGAAAAGTTCTACTTTCACACTGAGGATGCATGCAGACCTCTACCTTTATTGTATTATTTTATATCTCTCCTCCCTTTCACAACTAAACAACCAGAAAAAGCTTTCTAAACTTACTGCCTCTCTTTCCTCACCCCCCACTCCCTTCTCAAACCTATGCAATCTCTCTTCCAACTGTACCTCTTGACAGAAATTGCCCTCTGCAAGATTACCAACAATCTCTTCACTGACAAATCAGTCCTTCCTGACCTCTCTGTAGCATTCGACACTATTGACCTGCCTGTTCTTCTGGACTCTTTCTCTCAGCTGGATGTTTGTAACTCTGCTTGATTATGATTTTCTACCTGCCTGTGGGACCAATTCTTCTTAGTCCCTTTTGCAGGAATATCATCCATGTTCCATCACATTTGCTTGGATGTGAAACAAAGTTTTATATACAGTTCTCTCTTTCCTTTTCTATATTAGTTCCCTCTCATAATGGAGCTTCCTTCATTTCCAATGTCCAGTCAAACTGGCTCTATAACTTTGCACTGGCTCTCTTCCTATAACACATTTCCTCCTCACTTCTGCCCTTTGACACCCTTACCTCCCATCAAGGCTCACCTCCTTTAAGATCCTCCATCAAGTACCCTAATTGTTAGTGCTCTTCTCATCATTGTGCATTTTTAAAATATATTTTGTATTTATATCTTAACCATATTATATTCCCCTAGTGCAAAAATGTCCTTGAAGGCAAGAGTTCTTTCATTTTTGTCTCTGTATCCCTAGTATTTAGCAGAATAATTGGCAAATAATGGATGCTAATAAATGCTTGTTAAGGATTGATTGATAATGCTATTCTATGGGAGTCGACTTTGAGAAGAAGGAAAATTAATTTAGGGTTTCTAGGAAGGCCACTCCCTTTGAATTGAATCTGCTCTGAGTTTGTACTTCTCACATGGCTCATTTTTTATACGGTCTTTTCTCCCCACAAAGACTGGTCACCACTCCCTCATGTATATTGTTTCCTCTATTAAAATGTAAGCTTTTTGAGGTTAGAGACTGCCTTTGCTTTTGTATTTTTATACTTAGAGCTTAGCACATAGTAAGAGCATAATAAACACTTTTTCATTCACTCATATGTTCTTAACTCAGGACTTCCATAAATACCAAAAGAATGCTCTATGAAATGTTTTGTCACTTTATTGGTTTACAGGAGTCAGAGCTGGAAGGGACTTTAGAGGTTAGCCAAGCCCAATACTCTCATTTTACAGACAAAGGCTTTGAGACCTAGGGTCACAAGGTAGTACCGTAAATTATAGATATATATCTCCCCCCCGCCCCAATCTAGTGACAGCACACTGCCAGATTCCAAAGAGTTGGGGTATTGCTTCCATGTAAAACACAACAATATATTTCTCACATTGCATTACTAATTGATAAAAAAGAGACTAGGTGAATTATTTTCTTAAGCATGAACTTGCAGGATAAGCACACAAAAATCATGTTAGTAGCTAGCAGTGGCTATTGAATTTTATTTTTGAAACTCAAATGATAGAGTTGATGAGAACAAATAACTCTCATTTTTGAAAGCCTTTGAATTCTAATGGGCTTCATACATAATGAAGAAATAGTTTTATTGTCAAATGCATAATGGATTTCATATAATTCACTTGAATCTTCCTGAAATCTGGTAGCTACCACAATGTACTACTATTTTGGGAAAGATTAGATGATGCATTAGTCAAAGTCTGACCTTAATTTGTTATTGAGTTAATTTGAAATTTTAAAGAAATTAGTCCATACTTTTTAGGTCTGGAGTTTGAGCTCATTTTCTCATAATTCATTGCAGTGAAGCAATACTTGACAATAAAATATGTCACAACAGAATTGTACCCCTATCCAAGATATTTTTAAAAAGCCAGTGGCTTAGGTCATGCAAGAAAAAATAATATTTTCACTGTTCTATGAAATATGGCAAAGGAAAGATTGTGGAGCAGAAAGTTCTTAGATAAGCTTTCTAAGAGGAATAATATGGTACATAAAGAACCTGGAATCAGAAGATTTGGGTTTCTGTCCATGTCATCGTTCATCCTTTGTTTTCAAAGAGGACCAGTAACATCATGGGTGCTATCTTGACTTGTGTGTGAATTGGATTTAAGTGAAGCAAAGCTGTACAAAGTCATCAGCCTCACTCTCTCTCTTCAAGAGTTGTTGAAGTCCCATGGCAACACAAAAGTCAGGATGACTGGAGATTGTCCAGAATGCAATAGATGACTTTGGTGTCTTTGATGTCTGACCAAGCTCTTAAATACTCCACAGCACCTGCTTCAGCTGTCTCCAGCTGAACAAATTGTTCTCATCCACCCATTCTGCTGGGGGAAGCCTTCATATGCATATAGTATACATCCCCCTAACTCACAGATGGGTTAAAGACCTGTTGATTATCCTTATCCTGGTTTAGCCCATCTGCCAAGATGTGGCTGCTGCACATGCTAAAACTTTTTGGAGCAAAAGGTAAGAGTTGGGTGAAAGATGAACACCAAAAGTGGATGAGTATTCCTGAAAAGGGCTTGACAAGACTTCCTGCCAGAAGTCCTAGCCCTCGCTGAACACCCCATGCACCCCATTGGAGTCATAGTTTATTAGTCATTGAATTTTCAGTATGTAAGGTATTTAATTTGCCTCAGCCACCATTCCCTCATCTGTAAAAGATATAACAATTCTGTACTTCCTGTCTCAGGGGCTTTTGTGAGGGAAACACTACATAATTCATAAATTCAACAAATATTTATAAAGTGCCTACTGTATTTATAGCTATACTGTGATAGACACCCAGAGACTTACAACATTTAGATAAGAAATGGCATCTGACCTCATATAGTTTAATAATCTAGCTGGGGAATAAGACACAAACATACATAACACTGGGGTCTGGGATCAAAAGATTAGATAGTAGCACAATAAAGTGCTGCATGATGTCTAAGGGATCATAGAAGGCTTCATGTAAGAAGTGGCATTGGGCAGGTAAGAATTCAACAGGTGAAGAGGAAGGAGTAACACTAGAAATAGGGAAAGAAATGAAGAAAATAAAGGCATGGTTAATGGAAGGCATATGATACTCTTGGGATATGAACAAAGAGATGACTTAGGGTAGATAGAGCATGGAATGTGTATGTGGTAGGTGGGAAGTAATAGAAGTATAACACTGTTACAATAATAACTCATAGACAATATAATGGCCCCTAAGGTCCTCTTGGTTTCCTTCTCTTTCACTTTTGAGACTTAATTTTAGATAAAAAAGCTCTAAGTTATATTTCAATTTCTCTGAACCCCTAATTAGGAAATAATCTTAACAGACAGAAATTGACTTCTCTGACTAACCTTACATTTCTATCCATATCATAAAATAGTTGAGGAGAAATTCAGTTTACTGTAAATGTTGGGATAATGAGCAGTAGATTGTTTAAATTATCTGTGAATAGTCAGGATCAGGAGGGGAAGTTGGGGGAAAAGCTGACCTTTTCTTGGGACTTAGCTCAGTCTAATTAATCCTCTATATAATGTCCATAGAGTCAAGGACTGCCCTCTGTCACAGCTCAGTAATTCTTGTTTCATACTTACTTCAAATTCTTGAAACCAGACTCTCAGAATTTCTTCTTCCTGAATTTAAGATTGATTCAAGTAGTTGTGCAGGAACTGTTTACACTCAGTTCTGATTGTTTGATTAATTTATTTTAAATGTTTGCACCTAGTGGAGGCATCAAGGCCAAATCAGGTAGTTTCAATCCCACATTTATATAAGACTGGCTTTTTAATAACACCAGCCTTATTGTAGTTTTTCCTTGGATCTCCAAGAGGACTATGACATCAGGAAGATGATGCCATGACTTGCAAGTGAATTGGATTACAGTGAAGGAGGGCTATGCAAAGTTACCAGCCTCACTTTCTCCTCCAGAGTCATCTGGATCCATTGGCCAGATACAGATCAGCACAACTGGAGATGGCCCAGGATGCAATGGGAGACCTTGGCTTTTATCAGCTAAGGTTTTTCTGTGTTCTTACTTTTACTGAGGTAATGACTATTCACTGATTAGGGCAGTTTAAGAAGTGAGCCAAGGGATGGCCCCTTTAATAAAAAAAAATTAAAGAAAAAAAACCTGGAAAGGGAGACCCTCACAGTTGATTCTGCTGAAAAGAGAAACCATTACTATTTACATTCACTCTGAGACATCCGGGCCCGAAAATAACCATTACGTGGTACAGGATATACTTGCAAAAGACTATGGAAGACTTTAAATGACAAGAAAATTACTCTAAATTTGACTTGGGAAGCAACACGGAATCACATAAATCTAACCTGACCAATGCAACAACACATTCCAAATTTCCTTTCCCAGTTCTTGTAGCAAAAGTTCCAATCACTTGGCAAGTCAGCCTTTTCTTGACATTCTATAGCCTCTCCTCATTGTAGCTGTAGCATGCACAACAAGTGCTGGATGGGTATTGGGAAGAGTAACATTTCATGTAACCTTGCTTTACTTTTATCCTTAACCAACACACACACACACACACACACACACACACACACACACACACACACGCTCGCGCGCGCATGCACTTCAGAAGTTATCAAGACCAACAAAAGTGGCAAATAGCCACTGGTCACATCTCTCTATTTCAAATCCGAGCTGAAGAAGTAGGATGGGAACCAAAAGTCTCCAAAGGAAGAAAGCAGATGTAGTAACATTCCTCAAGTAGCATCCTTTCCTTGTACACATACATCTAATTCAACCAGAATCTGGGCTGGCTAGTCACATATGTATTTATAAGTCACAGGAGTGAATGATTCATTACAAATGTGTTTGTTCCTTTAGTCTCCCAAAGAAGACTTGACTAAGTTTGATAATGACCAGATGGACCACACAATAATACATAGATACCATTTGTGCAGTCAATGGAAGAAATGATTTGAGAGCTCTCTCTAGTCCAGAAGGATTGAGAATTCCATCTGTTGGGAACGAACAAATTCAACACATATTAGTTTACTTTAGCCACAGATTTTTACATATTTAGAATTCTCCTACCTTAGCATCTAAACTGTTTCCAGTGTCATACTATGATTAACCAGGTTGTGCTCCCAAAGCCACATATGCCACAATCAGAAACAAAGAATTTAATTGTACCCATGTTATCAGATTAAATGAGTTTAACTATTTATTTGATTTTTATCAGATAAAGTACAGGCAACACAACATAAGTCAAATCTCCATGGTGATTTTAGGAACAAACTCAAGTTTCTAGCTTCCTGATCATTGTTGATCAGAGTAGATAAGTAAAATTAATTGAGACAAGAAGATTAAAAAATGTCAACTAACTTGCCATCATTTTGTGTTTGCCCTCCACAGTATTCTTCCTATCATTATACTATTGCATTATTTCAAGGGACTACCAGCTTTAAGGAAATTAGGTGACATAGTGGAAAGAGTACTCAACCTAGAGTCAGGAAGATTCATCTTTCTGAGTTCAAATCTGGCCTCAGATGCTTATTAGCTGTGTGACCCTGGGCAAGTCACTTAACCCAGTTTGCTTTAGTTCTCTATGGGTAAAATGAGCTGGAGAAGGAAATGGCAAACTACTCCAGTGTCTTTGCCAAGAAAAGCCCAAATGGGGTTATGAAGAGTCAGAAATTATTGAAACAACTGAGCATCAACAAAATAAAGCTGGTACACATTTTTGGTTATCTCAAACCCTAGTTGTTCCATCCTTTCCAAGTTAATAGACCAATGGTTAAGTATCCCTAAATAAGGTGGGAGTATGCTTAGTCTAAGTTTATTTCAGTGATGTTGTAATTTTCAGTCTTATGTTATAGGTGTAGGTCAACCACTTAGTAGAAACAGTCGATCAATCAATATATTTGTTTGTCTTCTGAGTTCATCACCCCATTCAGGACAGTGATGACAGCTGTGATGATGATTATGATGCTGCTGCTGCTGATGATAACAGCACTTACTATATAACTTACTATATGGCAGGGACTGTGCTGAGAACTTTATAAATATTATCTCATTAGATTCTCACAACAACCCTGGGAGGTAAGTGCTGTCTCCATTTTACAGATAAGGAAATTGAGGCAGAAGCTAAATGACTCAACCAGGATCACACAGCTAATAAGTGTCTGAGGCTGGATTTGAACTCTGGTCTTTCTAACCCTAAGCCATGTCCTTTATCCTCTCTATGTTTCACCTTCTTCCTTAGTGCTTTAATAACATCATGGCAGATGAGACTTTCCTCTAGAGCACCAACATACAGGGGAACAAATTTACTCTCAGGTGAGTCGTTGAGCTTGGTGAGCTTCCTTCTTTTAACAGTTATTTTCCCCTAATCTTACCTCAATGTCCATTATAAGTAAGCATGTACAGATTATAAATAAAATAAAGCCAAGGTAATTTGAAAAGGAAGAGCACTAGGAGCTAAATGTAGCTTGCAAGCCCCCTTGTAGAAGATAACATTTGAGTCTTCAAGGAAACTCAGGATTTCAAGTAGAGATGAGAAGGGAGAGAATTCCAGGTATGGGGAACAATCAGTACAAGGCATGGAGACAGGAGATGGAGTATCTTGTCTGAGAAACAGAAAAGCCAATATGGCTAAACTGGAAAGTGCAAGAAAGGAGAAAATATAGTGAAGTTAGAAAGATACAAAGGGGCAAGGATGTGAGCAGTTTCAGATGTCAAACAGAGGAATTTATACTTGATCCTGGAGTTAAGGGGAAACCACTCAAGTTTATTGAGTGGAGAGTGACAGTTCAGAAAACCATCACTTTGGCATCTTTGTAGATGACAGATTAGAGAGAGAAGAGACCAGACAGGGAAATAAATCAGGAGGCATGGGAGGAACAACGTCTCCCCATGGATCCCTGGCTAATCCCCCCCCCCATAAAAGTCAGTGGAGCCTGAGCAACTCAGTCACTCCCACAATATTCATCTTTATTTTACCTAAACCACTCTCTTGAGGCTTCTTTGTCAACATAGCATTGACTCAATTCATGCAGATTTCATCCATTGGAACATTTTTGATTTCACCTTCAATTCATAGGCTCCATCCAGAGGTAAACCATTTTAGTTACATTTCATAAACTCACTACTAAGAATTTGTCTTGACTATTGCTCAAAGAAGTGATTCTTGAAGTCAAGAAGTCCTGTGGGCCACGTTCAAAGCCACTACCAAACAGAAACCAAGAGCCTTTGTTCACTCTATCTTTTCATACAGTCTTCCACAACTTCCCTGTCTCTTACAGTCTACCTCCTAAACAAAGGGCTTTCATAGTGGGTTTTCTTTTTAATTCCTTTGGATGGAGCTACAGACACTTAGAGATGCAAAGACTTTCAGACAAATTGGAGAATTTACCATTGGTGTAGAGTTGTAAAACCAGGTGAATCCGTAGTCTTTGTCCTGAGATAGTTGGGCTTCATGGTTCTGCAGATAGTCTGTTTGGGGATTTCCAGAATCTCTTGGCCATCTTAGCAGCAACCTGAGTCAGATAAGACTAACGCAAGAAAACTAATCTAGTGAGTAGGAGGTAAACTCCCCAGAAATGTATAGCAGGAGCATCTCCTTCAGTGTATTCTGGCTTCTCTAGACATTTTGGAACAAAATTCAGGGGGAAAGTTTCTCAAGAGCCAGAGAATGCAAAGAGGGCTGTTGCAAAGACTCCCAGTTTTCTCAAAGTATTCCCTGTGAAGATAGGAGCAAGAAATTTCTTTTCCCATCCTATACCCACATCAGGATCAATGATTCAGATGACTACTGTCAGAATCACATCCTACTCTTGGCTAATTTAGGCTAGTCATCCTAGTCATTTGAAAGTTTCCTCTGACAATCCCTTGTGCTTAAAGTCTCTCCTTTCTCCTCTTCATCCTACCATTATTCAGCTCTTGTGGCAATAGCCTATTCTCCCTGAACATATGATTTGTTGATTTTGTTAAGCTTCCTGTAACTGTCTGCATTACATTTTTCTTTCAACAAATGCTCTTTGAGGTGGCGTTACTTAGTAAATAGGACCTATCCCAGATTCTCTTGTGCCATCTCTCCTTGCCAATCTCTAGCACCATCTTCTATACCACCCCAGCTGTTGCCTAGGGGGCAATATTTTCTCTAATTTACACTATGAAGAGAGAGTGGGTATCACCATTATTTTTTATCACCACAGCTGCCCACATACACATCTTTGGTCACCCAGAGATGCAAAAGATCTCTCCCCATAAGACAGTCACTATGTTGAAATGACTTTGTGACATTATTTTCCTCTTTTTTTGTTTGTTTAGAGGATGTCCCTGTCTCCTCATTGCCTCTCCTTTTCTGCTCCAAATCACAGCATTGCCTTGGCTGGGGGCCAATAATTCTTCATGACTATGCCAAGTGTTAGAGTCAACTCGGTGTCTCAGTGGATAGAGTGCTGGGCCTGGAGTCAGAAAGAACTGAATTAAAATTCAGTCTCAGATACTTATTAGCTGTGTAACACTGGGCATGTCATTTAATACCTTTTTGCCCTAATCCGCTAGAGAAGGAAATGGCAAACCACTATAGTACCCTTGCTGAGAAAACTCCATGGAGAGTGTGGACATCCAGAGGGTCATGTAGAGTTGGACAACTGAACAACAACCAATGCCAAATGATGTCCATGAAATATCTGTGTTGGAATCATGGGAAGGCCAGAAAGACAAGAAATCCAAGATGGTAGCAAAATTAATTTTTATTAAAGGTAATAGATAAAAATGTTAAATGGGGTAATTCATGCTTCTAGTTGCAGGGGAAGTCCTGGTAAATACCTTGTAGAGTAGCTATCCATAAAGGATCATTCCGGTTTGATCTGGATTAAGTTTTCAATGAGTTGTTTAACACAGCTATTTTTATTTAGACCAGATTTAGCTAGGCAACCTAGAAAGTAATATAGATTCTGTAAAATGAGAAAGGAAAAAACAAAGGGAGTGGGTCGGGGAGAATTCTGTTTGTTAAACAGCGATCACTACTTGGCTGAGGAAGTGTAGCATATATGCAGATTCAGACAGCAGTCACTACTACAGCTGCAACCAAAAGAGAGACCCTTTGTTCATCATGTCTTTGCATATAAAATCTTCCACAAATGTCCTGTGTTTTAAGAATGTCTATCATGATTATTACCAAAATTGCTTATTCTCGACTAAAACTGCGAGCGTAACCCCCATGTTGGAAGAGTCCTTTCTTAAGTAGAGGAAATCTTTGTAGCAAGTATGATTTATTCCAATCCTTTTTTCTTGCATTTTGAGTTAATAGGTTCCTTTGAAGTGAAGTTGCCTGTAGTCATATAGGGTTTTATGCAAAACATTCAGTAGCTTTAAAAAAAAATCTTTGTAGTTTCTTTTTAAAGTTTTCTCATCTATTCTCCCCCTCTGCTACCTCCATGACAACAATGGCTTCTGTCAAGGCCATTCATAGGTCTTTTGTAGTTTCTAAGGTGAGATAACCACTACTTCCCAATGTTATTGACTACATATCATTTTATATTAACTATGATAACTGTATATTGTAGCTTTCTCCAGAGACAAATACCTCTCGCTAAGGCTGCTGAAATCTGCATTGTGTAGCAAGGCCAGGTAGACTTAAAAATTCAATTATGAGTGTGGAAAAGACTGAACATGAGCTAGGTATGTATGTTGTGACCATTTTGCACTTAGAAAAGATTGTCCATGAGCCCTACCCAATTGTCACTCTTCAGTATTCAATAATACCTTTAGATTAGGAGCCTTACTGTTAAGGAGTGATGCCAGGAGCACTGCAATCCTTTCTCTAAGAGTAATGTTGCTGAAGACTTATCCTACAACCTTTATACAGATGCTGGTGTTTGTATCTTCACTAGAAGGCTAGGAGAGGAATAAAAACCTTACCAACTTGGATGAACATTCTTTTCATCTAGAAATATCTACTTGGTGCAATGTGGGAGTAGGGCTTGGCAGCATTTATGCTCCCTGCCCTGACTTTTCATCTGAAATACAAAGATTCACTTAGAGACCATTTGCCTCTAAATGTGAGAGAATGATCAAGATGGCTTTATTACTTCTCTAACCTATGGAATCAATCATATAAACCCAGAATGTGGCTTGAAAACCATTGAGGAAAAGAAGTTCAAAATCTCAATTTCATATTATATTTTTTAGAGTTTTCATATTCTAAAACCCACTTGTTCATAATTTTAGTCTTAGTCACTCCCTCGAGAGTTACACAGAATTAGTTTAATGTTGGCATCAAGCCCCATTCATGTATATGCATTTTTTTTTAAATTTCAGAATCTAAGTGGGGTGTATGTGTGTGTGTGTGTGTATGTATGTGTGTATTGGGAGAGTGTAGATTGGTTCCCCACCCCAGCACGTTATCATGAAATAAATGTACAGAACAGAGATAATGAGATGTTCAAATATAAAGAGATGTCTATATAACTTTACAAAATTCTGAAGAAGTTTCCCAGAAGAAGTTGGAAGAGCAGCTTTCCCTGGCTGCCTGAAAACTAACTGTGCCCCCAGTAGCCTTTAAAAATCTAATCTCGTCAGTCCTGGAGATAGACAAAACAATCATCAGCTAAAGCAAGGAAGCAGTTTTGTATGGTATAACCCTTGTATCTCTACCAGAAGAACACAAGTAAAATGTGGGAGTAGAAGTATTTACCAGAGTCGTCTGCCATGTAGGCTGTGCTAGATTTTCCCAAAGCCTTATACAAATCCGGTTAGGCTAATTTCACTTTAAGTAGACACTGAAATCGTCCTTGAGACTTGATTGACTCAGAAGACTAAGACTTAGGATATTGACTTGCTTTCCTAATTATCTGAAGAGAAATCCAGTACAAGAACAGTAAGAAGTTTCTACCTAAGACGTCACTCTTAGAGACCAGCAGTGTAACCAACACTATGAAACTCTGCTCAGATGAATCAAGTCCCTAGCTTCAGTGAATATCCTTTCCCTGCTCTTAATGTCTTTCCTCTATTATGGCTAAGTAAACTGCCTTCTCTTAACTATTAGATTGCTTTCGAGTGTCTTGTTTCACTTGTTGAAACTGTGGTCCCAACCTGTGTGAACAAGGAAAATCACAATCCCCACACATCCACCCTCTCTAATTCTTGCTCATGTCTTCATATAAATCTCCCAAAGGAGGTTCACCTGATGTGCTGGGAAAATTTCTAAAGTCTCCTTGACATTTGTTTGGGCATAAAACATAAGACCATTCACAGACTACCCCTCACCTTTACTCCATGAGGGTAATTTATTTTTCTGATCATACATTTTGTGGATGGCATAGTTTATACCACTTTTCCTAATTATTCATTCATCATATGTTAAGCCTGCTCCTGATTGATTTGATATTTTTCTCATAAACACCTGTCATTGACCCTATTCTTGTGTTGCCTATTGTTTCTTTGTTCATGGCACAAGGACACAGGGCTGCTCTGGGAACCACACAGAAAAGAATGACTTTCCCTAAGATAAAGTTGGGTTTTCAATCCTCTATCAGCAGTGGGGAACCTGTGGCATCTAAGCCACATGGGGCCTTCTAGGTGCGGCCTTTTGACTGAGTCCCAGTTTTACAGAACAAATCATTTTATTAAGGGGATTTGTTCTGTGAAGTTTGGATTCGGTCAAAGGGCCACACTTGAGGACCTAGAGGATCACATGTGGTCTCTAGTCTGCAGGTTCCCCACCCCTGCTTTAGCTCATTGTTAAAGAGTTTTTCTAACTAAAGTCATAAGTGTGAGCTATTTAATAAATGCATTTCCAAACATAGAATTGCTGACATTTTATTTTAAGTAAATCTATCTCAGGGATTTAATAGTAACTGAGTATTATAAAAGTTAAAGAAAAAATTTAATTTTAATTTTAGAAATTCAGGAAAACTAACCAACAATCAAATCTGACATAATTGCTACATTCCATAATCAGAGTCTCCCATCTCTACAGAACTTTGAATTGCTCTCTCATCTTCTCCTATGGGGGGAGGGGTTATTATTGCTTCACAGTGCAGCCCATCTAATCTCTGGGAATCCTTAACCTAAATCCTACTCTCACAGATGAGTTTCAGGTCTAGGGTAAGGGCACATTTACTAAAAAAGGGTTAGGAAGTGAAGAGTGATTCTCCTCTACCTTGACTCAATCCCCCACCAGTGTGCTGCCCCTCAAGATTAACAAGTGAGGATCATTTTAGTTAGCCAGTCTTTACTAGCTTTCATTGCTGTTGTCACCATCATTGATAGTGTGTGTGTCCAACTCTTCGCGACCCCATTTGGGGTTTTCTTGGCAAAGATACAGGAGTGATTTGCCATTTCCTTCTCTAGCTCATTTTACAGATGAAAAGACTGAGGCAAACAGCACTAAGTGACTTGTCCTAGTTCACAAGGCTAGTATCCAAGGCCACATTTAAACTCAGGAAGATGAGTCTTCCTGATTCCAAGAACAGTGTTCTATCTACTGTGCTACCTAGCTGCCCCATTACTAGGTTTTTAGAAATGGGTATTTACTAAAGTAGTACGTTAAGAATAATTAGCACAAAACATCCCCCTAAAAGTCTGTGACATACTCTCCAACAGGTATATAACAAATGGGCTTTACCTCATACTCAGCTCCTGGCTGCTCAAAGACCTTTTCTTCCATTCATAGGGTGTTCAATAAGTTCCTCTCAGGCACAGTTTCATTTCTTTTCTCAGTGCAGACATCAATCCAGGGACACAACTAAGGAAGCAATGGGAAGGTGGGAAGGTCACATCCCCCATACCGTTTGAAGTTTCAAGATTTTACTCTAATGAAATGGAAGAGACCTAGGGCAAGATCAAAATTGAGGTCTCTCCTTCTACCCCAGGTGTCTTCTAAATTGAGGGCTTTCACTGGAATGGCGTGCTTGTTCCAACCTCTTGAATGACTTTGGTCTAATATTGCATTCATAGATGATCCCCAAGGGCACAATCAAGTTGCCAATGGTTATCACAAATATGTACCCTCTAAAATTGTATGATTGTTTTGCCTAACTAAGCAACAAAGGTGTCTTATCAGTTTCAATGGAGTGGGAATGGTTTGATTAAGTCAATCAACTGTATGCAATACAGGATTTGGCTTTTTTATTTTGGGCCCCCCCCCTTTTCTTGGTTATTGTTCCATTTTGTTATAAGCAGATATGTAAGGGGGAAAATGGTGAGCAGAACAGTAATATAGTTGAGATTTGTAGCGATTTTTAAAAATCAGACTCCTGGAAACAATCCATAAAGACAATAAAATCATCACGGACAAAAGAAACTCTGCTTTAGAATTATGTTTTTGTTAGAGTGTGCTGTCCCTTTGTGGGAATTTGATTTAAGAACAATTGAAAACAAAAGGAATTTCAGGGACCATATAATAAAAAAGAACCCACCCTGTCCCATCCACTATGTCAAAAATTCCCACTTTTAATAAATACACCTAACAAAAGGTCATCAGTTGAAGATCTCCAGTGAGAGAGAAGCTATCACCTCCACCAGGCGGTACATTCTCCTTCACATATCTTTAAGAAGTTTGTTTCCTAACCTCAAGGTTTAATTTGCCCTGTTGCGACTTCCATCTATTGCTCCAAAATCTGCTTTCACAGTACAAAAACTAAGAAGTTATTTGAATTTAAGTCTAAATTTAGACATCTTATACCATTCTTCTAGCTTCCATTAGCTGAACACTTACTTGACTATCTATCCAAAGGTGCTTTGATACGTATGTATGGATTTGGAAATTAAAGGGATCTATTCTTTCTAAGGAAACTGAGGAAAATACTCACTGTGTTTAAGTCTTAACTCATGGCTCAGGGAGATTTTTTTTTTTACTTTTTAAACAGAGGGAAAAGAGTGGAAGGGGGGAAAATCTCATCCCAAATTGGGATAGGTTACATGGTCTTATGCCAAGTCTCCACTGCCAAACTAGAAAAGGGTAGAAAGAATCCCAGTTGTAGAAGAGTATTTTCCCTTTCTTTTTTTTTACTGTCTCTGTTTAAGAACAGCTTTCTCACAAAGCTCGGTTGGTTCTTACAATGGGTTTGATTAAACTCCCAGACTCCCCTGAGCACTCACACTTCTTATACTTCCTTGGGGGATTAAGTAACTCATTCCAGCTGGGCCCAGCCACACTTCCCTTATGGCCCAGTTCCCTGGCAATCCTCTCAATGAGGGCATGCAGCTGTGGTGTTCACTCTAGTCAAGCGATTGTTAACCCTTTTTCAGACAACAGAGATATCAAAGGCCCTTGCAAAAAGACAACAGCTCTCCATTGCTCACTTCCTTCCCTCCAGAAATGCCAAAGCAATACATACACATGAGGCTATCAGAATGCCTACATATGGTTAAAATGCAGACTTAGAATTTTGAATCCCTTTTGCCAGATGCCTATTATCACCTTCCTACCAATCCCCATAACATAGAATGAGGCACTTGTTCAAAATGAGTTCCACTGCTATGTGAGAGCTCTTCCATGTCCCTTTTTATCTCTGCTCCCTCAGGTGTGTGTGTGTGTGTGTGTGTTTTGAGTTCCTAGTAGTAATGAAAGCTCCTGAGAAGGCTTATGTTATTCTTGTCTGTTACTGTTTGTGGGCAGCAAAGGTGCTGACAAGGGGTCTTTGTAATTGTGTGCACCAGATGCTTCCTAAAGAATTGAACTTTCTTTAAGTCTGCTTTTCCCCACACTGGTATGATTCAGGCTAGGTTCAGATAGACAGAAGAGATACTAATAAGCAAAATACCTGACCCCAGAGGGTGATGTTTGGGAATCCACAGAGTCTTCAGAACTCTCCTCTCTTAAACTGTATTCTCCTTTAAAAGAAATAGAAAGGTAGGTGCTATAGAAGAGTGCAGCCAACATTGTTCTAAGAACTGAATTTGTCTACCTACAAAACAAATTTACTTCCTGAGTATAATTTAAGAACATTATCCCAATATTCATTCATCATGAGTCAATCATCAAATACCGATAATTGCATCCCTGAATCAGCTTACATAATGCATAATGTAGACAAGTCTCAGGCATTATAATCAACATGTGCTCCCATGGTTAACTTACATCTAGTGTATATACTAAAATATCTTACTGTCTTATGAGTAAATGTTAGTGTCTTTTAGAGGTAACCTCTCTAGCTTTAGAAACAATAGGGATTTTCACAGAGGAGAAGCTAGAGGAGAGTCATATGTCTTCGGAGAAAAAGAGTAAAATAGTTGAAGGATTCTTAGTTGATTGATTGATTTAGCAAGAGGGGGGAAAGAGAAAAAGGCAAAAGAAAAGTACTTGGACTAGAAGGTGAAAGAATTTTTTACATGACCCAAGAGATTATGTTCCAAATGAGAGGTTGGTTGTTTTTCAGGAATCAGGCAGGAATCCTAGACTGGAAATTGACAGGACTTGGCAGAGGCTGGTCAAGAGTTATCCAGAACAGAGAAGGAAAACAGGATGAATTATTTTCAAAGCTGAACACTATACCTCCTCTTTGCAGCTGCAATTTCCTAATATGTAAATAGTTTATACTTTATTGCCTTCTTGTTGCAGCCAAAACTAGTTAAAGTAAGTGTCTTGATCATGAATTTACACAATATCACAAATGTGTCAGCCAGTATCATGTGGGTAGACATCAATAGTCCTAGGTGCTTTCCAGTACAAGAGTAGGAATACCACCACCAGTGTGGCAAAACCATAAAGTAATTGAGGCTTCTCATACTCTCTTCCTTTCTTCAATTCTTTCCTCATTTCTCAAGAAGATAATGCATATATCCTATATCTTCCAGCTCCTCTAGATGCTTAATACTATATTGGTAATTAAGGTGGGACTTCCTTACCATTTTGGAATGCTAAGTTAATTGTCTTTGATTGAGTCTTAGTAGGTGCAAAGCTCCAGGCACATAAACTTTTGCTAACTAAGTGTAAAAGCACCAGGCTCATGCCTTTTTGCTGAGTAGGTGTGAATCTCTTGAGCCCTGAACAGAGTATTAAAGCTCAAAGGTTGGTGTTCTGTCTGGGGCTCTCGGTCACTGGAAAAGGGACAGCTCATGAACCCAGATGTTGATGCTTCCCTTGTAACTATGAATTGTGATTTGGTCTGTTTATATTGTGTATGTTTATAATTTCTTTGTATTTCCTCTGAAGTTCAGGTTGCTGGCTTTTCCTCCTAAACTAAGTGAATGATATTTGTATGTTGGATTAAAGTAAGATTGTTAACCCCTTAATGTTGCTTTCCTTAGTAAAGCAGATCAGAAGAACCTGTGCTAGCAGCACTTGTTGCTGATCTTGTTTGGGTCTTGCGCCCCTACAGCAGCTGCTGTTGCTACAAATACTTACTTCAATAATTAAAGTATCTATTTTTTTTAGTATGACTACACACTGACATATATCATAGCCCTTCTCTAGTTCTAATCTTCTCAGAGATTTGACTGTGTCATCTCACTCCATTCAATAAATTCCAGTGGCTCCCTATTGTTTCAGGATGAAATATAAAATCATCTATTCGGTGTTCATAGCCCTTTGGAACCTGTCTTCCTCTTACCTTTGCAGTCTTCCTACACCTCACAACTCCTTGCCCCCATATATTTGGCAGTCCAGTGACACTGACCTCCTTGCCATCCTTGAACAAGACACTCCATCCCATGAGTGAGCATTTCCCCTGGCTGTCCCCATCCCAGGAATGCTCTCTCTCCTCATCTCTGTTTCCCAGCTGCTCGTGCCTTCTGGAAGGACTACCTTTTATGGGGCTCTTTAATGCTAGTGGTGCCCCTCTGTTGGCTATATTCCATTTATCTTTGTCTGCTGATTTGTGCTATTTGCTCCATTTATATAATCTCTGCTTGTAATTTCTGTTTGTGTTTTCTCTGAAGTTCAGGGTGATGACTTTTCCCCATGAACTAAGTGAACCATATATGTATGCTTAATTAAAGTGAGTTGGTAAACCCCTTAAAGTTGTTTTCCTTAGAAAAGCAGATCAAAGAACCTGTGCTAGCAGCACTCCTGCGTGCTGGTGTTGTTGGTCCTAGCACCTCCAAAGCAGCTTAGTAGCATTGTTGTTACAAACCAGAAGGCAAAATAGGCATTGAAAGAAACGGTCCCATCACCTCATGAAAGAGATTCCAAAATAAAAACTCTAAAGAACATTATAGCCAAATTTCAGAACTATGAGGTCAAGAAAAAAAAAAAAAACTTCAAGTGGTCAGAAAGAAACAATTCAAGTACTGGGGAGCCACAATGAGGATTACACAGGAATTAGCAGATGCAACAATAAAGAATCAGATCATAGAACATAATGTTCTGGAAGGCAAAGGACCTAGGACTATAACCAAGAATCCCCTACCTGGAGAAATTAAGCATAATACTTCAAAGGAAAAAAATTGGCATTCAACAACATAGAAGGAGAAGACCAGAATTGAACAAAAAAAATGATCTCTGAAAACAGAGAAAGAATCTTTACAACCAGTGTCTCTGATAAAGGCTTCATCTCTCAAATATACAGGGAACTGAGTCAAATTTACAAGAATACAAGTCATCCCCCAATTGATAAATGGTCAAAGGATATAAACAGGCAGTTTTCAGAGGAAGAAATTAGAGAGATCTATAGTCATATGAAAAAATGCACTAAATCACTATTGATTAGAGAAATGTAAATCAAAACAACTCTTAGGTACCACATCTCTCCTGTCAGATCAGCTAACATGACAAAACAGGAAAATGATAAAGGCTGGAGACGATGTGGGAAAATTTGGAACATTGTTACATTGTTGCTGGAGTTGTGAACTGATCCAGCCATTCTGGAGAGAAATTTGTAACTATGCCCAAAAGGGCTATAAAAATGTGCATGCCCTTTGACCCAGCAATACCACTTCTAGGGCTATATCTCAAAGGGATCACACAAGTGGGAAATGGACCAGTATGTACAAAAATATTTATAGCAGCAATTTTTGTGGTGGCAAAGATTTGGAAATCAAGGGGATGTCCATCAATTGGGGAACAGCTAAACAAATTGTGGCATATGAATGTAATGGAATGCCATTGTGCTGTAAGAAATGGGGAGCAGATGGTTTCATTACAACCCGGAAAGATTTATATGAACTGATGCTGAGTGAGGGGAGAAGAACCAGGACATCATTATGCATGATTACAGACACTCAGTATCTGTAAGGACTAACTTCGATAGACGACTCCTCTCATCAATGCAAGGTTCAAAGGCAGCTCCAAAAGACTCATGATGGAAAAATCTATGCATATCCAGAGAAAGAATTATGGAGTTTAAATGCAGATTGAGGCAAACTATTTACTCTCTTTTTTTTTCCTTCTTTCTCATGATTCATTCCATTGGTTATAATTCTTCTTTGTAACTGGACTACTATGCAAATAAGTTCAATGTGAAGGTATGTGTAGAACCTACATTGGATTACATGCTGTTTTGGGGAAGAGGGAGAAATAGAGGGAGGTAGAGAAAATTTGGAACCGCAAAACTGGTGGAACTGAGTTTTGTAAATTAAAAATAAGTTTATTTTCAAAAATTGATCTCCAATGTCAAAACACCAAAAAAGCCAAAAAAAGGAAAAAGGGAAAAGAAAGCATAAGGGTTTCAATGGAGTTAAACTGTTTATATCCCTACATGGGAAGATGATACTTGTCATTCTTTAAAAATGTACCATTAATAGTACAGCTAGAAGGAATATATATAGAGAGAGGGTTTGGGTATGAGGTTAATTTGAAGGAATGACATAAAAATAATTATGGGATGAGAAAGAGGAGTATATTGGGCGCAGAAGGAAGGGAGGGGTAGAATGGTGTAAATTATTTCACATGAGGAAATACAAAAAAAACCATATTACTGTTGAGGGAAAGATGGGAGGGTGGGTGATAAGCATCACTTGAACCTTACTCTCATCAGTATTGGCTCAAATAAGGAATAATATACACAATCATTTGAATATAGAAATCTATCTTACCTGACAGGAAAGTAGGAGGGGAGGTAATTATTTAAAGGGAAGGGGAGACTGACAGAAGAGAAAGTAGACTGGGAGACAGTAGACAGAAGCAAAATACTGGTGAGGAGGGAAAGGGTGAAAGAAGAGAGAGGGAAAACAGGAGATAAAATAGAATGGAGGGAATGCACAGTTAGTAATTATGACTGTGAATGTTAATGGGATGAACTCTCCCATAAAATGGAAGTGGGTAGCAGAGTGGATCAATAACCAGAATCCTACAATATGTTGTTTACAATAAACACACTTGAAGCAGAGAGACACACACAGGGTAAAGGTAAAGTGATGGAGCAGAATCTATTATGCTTCAGCTGAGGTAAAACAAACAAACAAAAAATTCCCCCAAAATAGGCAGAGCAAACCTGATCTCAAACAAGCAAAAGCAAAAATAAATCTAATTAAGAGAGATAAGGAAGGGAACTATATCTTGCTAAAAGGTATCATAGGCAATGAAGTAATATCCATACTAAACATATATGCACCAAGCAGTGTAGCATCCAAATTCTTAAAGGAGAAGTTAAGTGAGTCACAGAAAGAAATAGATAGCAAAACTATACTAGTGGGGAACCTCAACCTCCCCCCTTCAGAACTAGATAAATCTAACCAAATAATAATAAAATAAACAAGAAATAAAGTAAGCAAGTGACTTAGAAAAGTTAGATATGATAGACATTTGGAGAAATCTGAATGGGAACATAAAGGATTATAGCATTTTCTCAATAACACATGGTGCCTACACAAAAATTGACTATGTATTAGGGCATAATCAAAGGTAGAAAGGCAAAAATATTAAACTTTTTCTTTTCAGATCATAATGCAACAAAAATTACATTCAACGCAGTTGAACAAAGTACCCAGTTTTGCTGGGTAGGTGATTCTTGGTTTTAATTCTAGCTCCTTTGACCTTTGGAATATGCTATTGCAAGCCCCTTGATCCCTTAATGTAGAAGCTGTCAGATCTTGTATTATCCTGATTGTGTTTCCACAATACCTGAATTGTTTTTTTTCTGGCTGCTTGAAATATTTTCTCCTTGATTTGGGAACTCTGGAATTTGGCTACAATATTCCTAGAAATTTTCCTTTTGGGATCTTTTTCAGGAGGTGTTTGGCGGATTCTTTCAATATCTATTTTTCCCTCTGGTTCTAGAATATCAGGGCAGTTTTCCTTGAAAATTTCTTGAAAGTGCTATCTAGGCTCTTTTTTTGTCATGGCTTTCACGTAGTCCAATAATTTTTAAATGATGTCTCCTGGATCTGTCTTCCAGGTCAGTGGTTTTTCCAATGAGATGTTTCACATTGCCTTCTAATGTTTTCATTCTTTTGGGTTTTTTTATAACTTCTTAATTTCTCATAGAGTCATTAGCTTCCATTTGTGCCATTTAATTTTCAAGGAATTATTTTCTTCAATGAGCTTTTGGCCAGTTCTACTTTTTAAGGAGTTCTTCTCCTCATTAGCTTTTTGGATCTCTTTTGCCATTTGGGTTAGTCTATTTTTTAGTTTGTTTTTTTTTTTGGCAGGGCATTTGGGATTAAGTGACTTGCCAAAGGTCACACAGCTAGTACATGTATCAAGTGGCTAGATTTGAACTCAGGTCCTCCTGACTCCAGGGCCGGTGCTCTACTCGCTGCGCCACCTAGCTGCCCCCGGGTTAGTCTGTTTTTTAAGATAATATTTTCTTTAGTATTTTCTTGGGCCTCCTTTAGCAAGTTGTTGACTCATTTTTCATGATTTTCTTGCATGACTCTCACTTCTCTTCTCAATTTCATCTACTTCTTTTGCTTAATTTTCCAAATCCTTTTTGAGATCTTCCATGGCCTGAGACTCATATTTTTCTTGGAGGTTTTGGATGTAGGAACTTTGACTTTGTTGTCTTCTTCTAGTTGTATGTTTTGATCTTCTTTTTCACCAAAGTCAGATTCTGTATTCCAATTTTTCCCCAGTTTACTCATTTTCCCAGCCAATTGTTTGATTTTTTAGCTCTTTGTCAAGGTAAGACTCTGCTTCCAGTGATGGGAGTGTGGGGAGGAGGCATACTGTTCCAAGCTTCAGTGGTTTTGTGCAGCTGTTTTCAGAGATACTTCTAAGGATCTGTAAATTTTCAGCTCTTCCAAGGCATATGATCAAAGGAGAGGTGTTTACTCCTCTCTTGGCTTGTGCTCTGGTCTGTGAGTGACATCAAGCACTTTTTTCTGCTTTGGAACCGTGAAGAGGATTCGCTCTCCACAGCCACCAAAAGCTCTGCCACATCAGTGCTCCTCCTCACTCCAGGACTGCCACCCAGGACTGCAAGCTGGATCCAAGCATGGGAAAAGCATGAGAACCCTGCCTCAGTGCCAGAAAAGGGATACCTGCAATCTCATACTGTCTGTGGGCCAAGAGCTCTGGAAGCAGACCCTACCTCTGCTGCTGCCCAGCACCACTACCCAGAAACTGGACCACAGTCCTCTCTCACACAGGTCTGACAAACTTTTCCTACTTACCTTCTAAGTTGTCTTTGGCATTGAGAACTTGTTTTTTGGGGGTGAGAAGTCTGGAAACCACTGCAGCTTCCAGTGATTCAGTCCCCTGATACCTGCTCCAGCCCTTCTGTGCCAGCGCAGCCCAAGCTGGACTGCGCTCCTCTTCCAGCCCTGTGCAACAGACCTTTCCTTTGACCTTCCAGGTTGTCTTGGACTGGAAATTTGTTTCACTCTGTCATTTTGTGGGTTTTGCTGCTCTAGAATTAGAGTCATTTTTACAGATATTTGGAGGGATTTGGGGGAGAGCTCAAGCAGGTCCCTGCTTTAACTTCACCACATTGGCTATGCCTTTGGAAAACAATCTTTACAGCAAGTATTTCTGAGAAAGTACTCATTTCTCAAATAGCTAGAGAACTCAGTCAAATTTTTAAGCATACAGATATGAACAGGCAGTTTTCAGACGAAGAAATCAAAGCTATCTGTAAGCAAATGAAGAGGTACCCTAATTCCCTTTGTTTAAGAGAAATGTAAATTGAAAGAACTCGGAGGTACCACCTCACACCTATCAGATTGGCTAATATATCAAAAAGGAAAATAATAAATTTTGGAGAGGCTCTGGGAAAACTGGGAGACTAATGGTGAAGTTGTGAACCAATCCAACCGTTCTGGAGAGCAATTTGGAAATGTGCCTACCATTTTTTGGAAGAGAGGAGGGGAGGGAAAGAGGGAGAAAAATTTGGAACTCAAAATCCTCTACAGGTGAATGTTAAAAATTTTCTTGACATGTTGGGGAAAAATACTATTTGAAAAGGACATTGATAATATGGTTTATTAGAAACAATAACAGTATCCCTTGCCCTGAAGACTGGGCTATTTCATCCCAAAAAGGTAAGGAATCTATCCTCAAAACTTATTTGGCCAAGAGACAAAGGCTCAAGTCTCTCATTTTTTTTGTTTGTTTTTTTCTGCTCACCTAACAAAATATTGGAGATCAGACTACAAGGAACCAGGGCTTTTCACACTTGTCTGATGTCACATTGCCATGGGACTCAACATATCCCACTTTGCTGACCAGACGCATTTCTATTTGGAGAGAAGGGAAGGCATTTTACCTGAACCACTGCTGTTATCATCATTACCTAGTATCCTTTCTGTGATTTAGCAAAAATAAATTTTAAAAAACACCTTTTAAGTTGACCATTAAGTAATCCACAAATGTCTCTGTTCATTCTAATCTTGAACAAGAAATACCAGACCAGCCTCAGTCAGGCCTGGCCTACTACAGTTGAAAAATATTCAGAACAAGGAAACTGGGATGGTGAAGGATGATAAATCCTTTCCAAACAAAAAGTGGAATGACTTGCCTTGAGAGTCTCCTATAAACCTTCACGCAGAAGATGCTGTGTTATAGTAAGAATTCCTTTCATGTACAGATTAGGTTTGATGGTTGCTGAGGTCCTTTTCAAATTTCAAATGCTGATTTCTTGATTCTGTGAAAGTTTGAAGATACAAAGGTTGTTCTAACAAGAAAGAAAAGTGTGAATTGTTTGAATAGAATAATATTTATGCATAGTGAACTTACCAACCAACTTAGATTTCTAAGAGAAGATAGAAGCAAGAGCAGGTAAAAAAAGGATGAAGATGAAAGCATGGTGCAATGCTGTGAAAATAGTAGCAACACTGCAAAACCTCAGAGTGATCTGAGGCTGGATCAAGCAAAGTTAAGGACAACAGAAGCCGTTTCTTAAGAGCAATACTGGTGGAAAAGTGAAGGATCAAAGAAGTGACAGAAATGCTTTTAGAGGTGGATGGGATGATACTAGAAAAGAGAAAGGATAGAACTGTTCAATTATTATTTTGCTTTTGATTTCTTGGGCAAGGAGAATGATGGGAAAGGGCAAAATAAAAATGACAGATATGGAGTTGATAAGCAAGATCAATGAGTGGAGCGTAAAAGAGCAGCTACAGAAGCTGTCCTTTATGTATTCAAGTTATAAGAAGAGACAAAATATGTCATTGGGTATGAAAAGAACTGGCAGATATTGTTTAGCTACTGTCAGTGATATTTAAAGATTGTGAAGAATTGATTCATCACTAAACATTTATTAGGTGCTTAGCATAGAAGGGATGTCATCAGTCATAGGTAGGTAGGTAGGTAGGTAGGTAGATAGATAGATCACTTATTAAGCAGTTACTATGTATCAAAAACTGTGCCAAGCTCTGGGGATACATTTACAAGTAAACAAAACAGTCCCTTCTCTCAAAGAGCTTACCTTCCCATGGCAGAGGGTAATGCCAAAGGTATGCTGAAAAGTGGGAGCAGGGGAGGGAGCATGGTGAAGAAATGTCCAGGAAATGATATGGGTACCTAAGAAGGTGGCACCAAGTTGTGAGGAATGCATAACACCCTAAATGGCAATGTGCCAATCACCGAGCTAGGTATTATGTCAGGAACTGGAGAAGCAAACACAAAAAACTAAAGATTTCTTACATCTAGGAGCTTATATTCTACCAAGAGAGAAAACAGGTATATGTAATTATATACAAAATAAATAAATGTAATTTTTGGAACTAGAAGCTCAGGGAATAGAGAAAAACTTTGCATAGAAACAGAAACTTGAAGTAATCTATACTCATTCCAGAGGCCTATCCTTTGTTATGTTCATGTTTGAATCCAATAGAACCTCAAAGAACTGATTGATGAAGTCATCTTCAAAAGTTGCAAGGTCTGTTCCAACAGAAACAAGCAGAAAATGTGGTGTCAAAATATACAAGAAATTTTAAAAAATCCATCTGCTGCTGTAATTTCAACAAGAGCTATAAGGATGATTTTGGACACATGGGCCTTAATTTCTATTAAGTCATACAAATGCAACTTCACCTCATTCCACCGCCTTTCACTTTTAGACTCTTCCTAAGTACCTGGCTGCAGATGAGGTTTCTAATGCTTTCAACTCCTTTTGAAGTGACATTTTAGAAAAAACCAGGTAGGATCTCATAAGCTCCTGTTTCGGCTTGACATGAAAAACAAGAGAGATACCAAATATCTAAAGAAGAGCAGAATTCTTGACTTGCAAATAAAGACAAAGAATATTGTCTACAAACTATCGGCTTGTGAGTTTGACTTGTATTCATAGGAAAATTCTAAAATTTATCATTAATGAAATGGCTGATGAAAATCTAAAAAAGGAAGTGAAAGTTACAAATACACATTGTAGTCTTATCAAGAACAGATTATGCAAGAGTAACCTTTTTGGACAAGGGAATGTTTTGGTGTGTGGGTGTGCATACACATACATACATATATAAACGCACACACTGTAGATACACAAATGTACATATTCACATATACATACATATGTGCACATATATGTGTGTATATATGCAAAGTATTTTATAATGTCACTCATACTACTATAACATTTGCTTTAAAAAAGGCTCTCCTATGCTGTATAGATATTTTTCCTGTATCATTAAGAACAAGAGAGTAAGTTAAGGTATGAGTAATTTTACTTGTCATTCTGGAAAGATTATATGGTGATAAACAGAAACTGGAAAAGACAGAAAAACAATGAGGGGGAAGAACATTCTTAGGAAAACTATTTGGCTCCAATATTGTGAAAAAATTATCAAGAGAGTTTCTTGAGGATTCTAGAGAGTTTTCAACTGTTGTTATGGTAATTTACCTACTATGACTGGTGAGAGTTTGAGTGAGGTACAGAGACAGAAGATTAAAAAAATTTTCCCAAGAGACTGAATTTTACTCTTACCTTGAGGAGAACTGTAAATAACATTCTTTTTTTCTGGAAAGAGTAGTTTATTTTTTTTTCCAATTAGATATAAAGACAGTTTTCAAAAAAACATTTTTAAATAAAATTTTGAGTTCCAAATTTTTTCTTCCTCCCTCCCTCCCTCCCATCTCCCCTTCCTCCAATCTCCCCTCCCTCCCATCTCCTCTCCACTGAATCTCCCCTTTCCAAGAAGACAAACAATCTGATGAAGGTTATACATATGCAGTAATGTAAACCTATTTCCCCATTAGTCATGTTGTGAAAGACAAAACAGAACAAAAAGGAAAAGGAATGAAAAAACATGAGAATAGTATGCTTTGGTCTGCATTCAGTCTTCATAGTTTTTTCTCTGGATATGGATAGCATTTTCCATCATGAGTCTTTTGGAATTGTCTTGGATCATTGTATTGCTGAGAAGAGCTAAGGCAGTTATAGTTGATCATTACATAATATTGCTGTTGCTCTGTACAATGTTTACTTGGTTCTGCTCACTTCACTCAGCATCAGTTCATATAAGTCTTTCCAGGTTTTGCTGAAATCTGCCTGCTCATCATTTCTTATAGCACAATAGTATTTCATTATATCAATATAGCACAACTCATTCATCTATTCCTAGATAGATATTCCCTCAATTTCCAATTCTTTGCCACTCAATAAAGAGCTGCCATAAATATTTTTGTACATGTAGGTCCTTTTCCCTTTTTAAAATAATATCTTTGTAATACAGACATGTTAGTGATATTGCTAGATCAAATGGTATGAACAATTTTGATTGCACTTTGGGCATGGTTCAAAATTGCTCCCCAGAATGGTTTGATCAGTTCACAACTACACCAACAATGCATTCATGTTCCAATTTTCCCACATTCTAAAGTTTATTACTTTTCTTCCTGTCACATTACCCAATCTGATAGTGTTGCCTCAGAGTTGTTTTAACTTGCATTTCTCTCAAAAGTGATTTAGAGCATTTTTAAAAGGCCATAAATAGCTTTAATTTCTTCATCTGAAAACTGTTCATATGTTTGGACCATTTATCAATTGGGGAATGACTTGAATTCTTATAAATGTGACTCAATTCTCTATAATTTGAGAAATGAGGCCTTTACCAAAAACATTTACTATAAATATTGTTTCCCGTCTTTCTGCTTTCCTTCTAATCTTCATTGCATCAGGTTTTTTTTGTACAAAAACTTTTTAACTTAATGTAATCAAAATTATCTATTTTGCATTTCATGATACTCTTTATCTCTTGTTTAGTAATAAATTCTTGTCTTTTCCAAAGATCTGACAGGTAAACTATTTCATGCCCTACTAATTTGCATATAGTATCATCCTTTATGTATAGAACATGTACCCATTTTTACCTTATCTTGTTATACAGTGTGAGATGTTGATCTATGCCTGGTTTTTGTCATACTATTTTCCAATTTTCCCAGCAGTTTTTGTCAAATAGTCAGTTCTTATCCCAGAAGCTAGAGTCTTTGGGTTTATCAAACAGTAGATTCTTATGGTCATTGACAACTGTGTCTTATGTACCTAACCTATTTCACTGATCCACTACTCTCTTTCTTGGCCAGTACCAAATTGTTTCGATGATTGCTGCTTTATAATGCAGTTTGAGATCTGTTAAAGCCAGACCACCTTGCTTTGCATTTTTTCACTAATTCCCTTGATATCCTTGACCCTTTGTTTCTCCAGATGAGCTTTATTATTATTTTTCTAGCTCTATAAAATATTTTTGGTAGTTTGATTGGTATAACACTAAATAAGTAAATTAATTTAGGTAGAGTTGTCATTTTTACTATATTGGTTTAACATAGCCATGAACAATTGATATTTTTTTCCAATTCTTTAGATTTGTCTTTGTGTGAAAAAATATATTTTTTTAATTGTGTTCATATAGTTTCTGGGCATTTTCTTGGAAAGTAGACTCCAAAATATTTTATATTGTCTACAGTTATTTTAAATGGAATTTCTCTTTTTATCTCTTGCTGCTGAGCTTTGTTGGTAATATATGGAAATGCTGATGACTTCTGTAACTTTATTTTGTACCCTGCAACTTTGCTAAAGCTGTTAAGTATTTCAAGAAATGTTTTAGTTGATTCTCTGAGATTCTCTAAGTATCTCATCATATCATCTACAAAGAATAATAGTTTTGTTTCATATACTAATTCCTTCAATTTCTTTTTCTTCTCTTATTCCTAAAGCTAAAATTTCTAGTACAATATTGGATCATAGTGGTGACAATGTGCATCCTTACTTCACCCTTGATCTTATTGGGAAGGCTTCCAGCTTATTCCCATTACAGATAATATTTGCTGATCACTTTAGATAGATACTACTTATCATTTTAAGGAATTCTCCCTTTATTCCTATGTTCTCTAGTATTTTTAATAGGAATGGGTGCTGTATTTTGTCAAAAGCTTTTTCAACATCTATTGTGATAATCATATGATTTCTGTTGGTTTTGTCATTGATATGAACAATCATTCTAATAGTTTTCCTAATATTGAACCAGTCCTGCATTCCTGGTGTAAATACCAGCTGGTCATAGTGCATTCTCTTCATGGTGAATTTCTGTAATCTTTTAGCTAGCATTTTACTTACCTTTTTTGCATTTACATTCATTAAGAATGTTGGTGTATAATTTATTTCTCTGTTTTGGCTCTTCCTGATTTAGGTATCAGTAACACGTGTCATAAAAGGAATATGGTGGGACTCCTTCTTTGCCTATTTTCCAAAATAGTTTATATAGTATTGAAATTAATTGCTATTTAAATGTTTGGTAGAATTTACTTGTAAATCCATTTGACCCTGGAGATTATTTTTAAAGGGTGTTCATTGATTGCTTGTTCACTTTATTTTTTTTTTTATGAAATGGTGTTAAGTATTTTATTTCTTGTTCTGTTAATCTGGGCAATTTATAGTTTTGTAAATATTCATTCATTTCACTTAGATTGTCAAATTTATTGGCATATAGTTGTGCAAAATTTCCTTTTCATTGGTAGCGAATCTACTCTAAATTTTTGATACTGGTCATTTGTTTTTCTTCTTTCTTTTTTTTAACCAAGTTAAGCAATGGTTTATCTATTTTATTGGTTTTTCAATAAAACCAACTCTTAGTTTGTGCATTAATTCAATAATTTTCGTACTTTCAATTTCATTAATCTCTCCATTGATTTTCAGAATTTCTAATTTGGTGTTTAGTTGGAGATTTTTAATTTGTTCTTTTTCTAATTTTTTAAATTGCATGCCCAGTTCATTGATCTAATTTTTCTCTATTTTATGCATGTAAGATTTTGGATAGATAACATTTTCCCTAAGTACTACATTGGCTGCATCCCATAGATTTTGGTATGTCATCTCATTATTGTCATTCTCTTTGAGGAAATTATTGATTGTTTCTATGATTTGTTGTTTGATCCACTCATTTTTTAGGATTGTATTATTTAGTTTCCAATGATTTTTAATCTACCTTTCCATTACCCTCTATTACATGTAATTTTTATTGCAAGATGATCTGAAAAGGATGTATTTAATTTTTCTGCCTCACTGCATTTGAATGTAAGGTTTTATGGCCTAATACATAGTTAGTTTTTGGTAGGTGCCATGTACCGCTGAGGAGATGTATTCCTTTCCATTCCCTTTCAGTTTTCTCCAGAGATCCATCATATCTAACTTTTCTAAAATGTTTTCACCTCAATTCTTTCTCATTTATCTTGTGGTTAGATTTATCTAGTTCTGAGACTGGGACACTGAGGTCCCCCAATAGCATATTTTTCTGTCTCTTACTTCTTTTAACTCACTTAACTTCTCTAAAACTTTGGTTGCAATGCCGCTTGGTGCATATATGTTTAATATTGATATTACTTAAATCCCTATGGTATCTTTTAGCAAGATGTAGTTTCCTTTCTTGTCTCTTTTAATTAGGTCTATTTGTGCTTTTGTTTTGTCTGAAATCAGGACTGCTACCCCTTCTTTTTTTATTACTTCAGCTGAAGCATAATAGATTCTTCTCCAGATCCTTATCTTTACTCCCTGTGTGTGTCCCTGCTTCATGAATGTTTCTTGTAAACAATATATTACAACATTCTGCTTTTTAATCCACTCTGCTATCTGCTTTTATTTTATGAGAAAGTTCATCCCATTCACCTTCTCAGTTATGATTACTGTGTATTTCCCTCTGTCTTATTTTTTTTTCCTTTTTTATACTTTCCTCTCTCCTTTCACCTTGTCCCTCCTCAACATTGTTTTGCTTCTGACCATGTTCTCCCTCAAACTGCCTTCCTTTTTGTCACCCTTCATTTTTTCTTTTCCCCTTCTCCTCCTACTTTCCTATAGGGTAAGATAGATTTCTTTACAAAACTGAGTGTGTATGTTATTCTCCTCCTCCGTTCTTTCCCACTAATGTAATAGGTCTTTCAAGCCTCTTCACATAACATAATTTCTGCCCCTCTACCTCCCCCTTTCCTCTTTTCCCAGTACAATCATTTTTTTTAATTTCACCTCTTAATAATTTTTTCATTACATCAAAGTCAACTTATACCCACACCCTCTGCCTAAGAATACCTTTTGAGACTGCCCTAATAGATATACCACAAATATCATCTTCTCATGTAGGAATGTAAACAATTTAACTGTATTGAATACCATGGTTTTCCTTTCTCATTTACATTTTATGCTATTCTTGAGTCTTGTATTTGAAGAGTGAATTTTCTGTTCAGCTCTGGTCTTTTCATCAGGAAAGCTTGAAAGTCCCCTATTTCATTGAAAGTCCTTCTTTTGGAAATTCATTAGGGAGCCAAGATGGTGGCATGAAAACAACGTCTTACCAGAGCACTCTTACCCAGCACAAGGAATTGCACCAGACCACACCAAAGTGGGAGCAACTGCAGAACTCAGCCAGCGATCCAGGATGAGAGAACACGAGGCATGTGAAACTGGTAGTGATCTCCAGGCCTCTCAACCCAGGAGAGGAGTCTGTTGGAGCTATGGGACAGAGTAGCACAGTGCCTGCAGCCAGGAGAGCAACCACTCCTGAGGCTTGCAGCCCATAGTCTAAAAGTTTGAAACTTGCCCTATTGAACTTCTGGGAGCCATGATGACCAGGTAAACTGACTCTCAACCCTCCCTTTCTCACCCAGATAATACTCCCTTGGAATAAACCATGAAATTGAAAAGGCAGAAATGGGGCTTCGGTAGCCGCACAACGGGAGCTCCTGAACCCCAGGGGGGTGGAGCCAGCTAGAGTCAACACCAGGAACCCAAAGGTGCCTACACACAGCCAGGGGAAGAGGAGACTTCCAACAGCCAGACCATCCCTCCCCCACAGCTCACATTGTGACCCCCCCCCCCCAGGGAAACTCAGAAAGACCTCACTGGGCCTGGATTCTTAGCGAATACCAGTCAACTCCAGCTCAGCACCAGGTGAGCAGCAGCCATATATAGCCTCTAGTTGACAAAACCAGAGGCCACAGCACACAAGCCAGTAACCAGGCACCCAGTTCCCATCACAAGAAACTTGGGACAGAGGCCCCTGACCCCAGAAGCAGAAATCAACTTTAAAGCCAGGAAAAAGATAACCAACATGAAGAAGCATTCCAGAAAACCAAGGACAATGGATTCTTTTTTATGGAGAGAAGGAAGATCAAAATGCCAATTCAGAAGAAGACAGCATTGCCACTATACCCACATCTGATACTTCAATAAGGAATGTAAACTTGTCTCAAGCCCAGAACGCATTCCTGGAAGAGCTCAAGGAGGAATTTAAAAACCAAATTAGAGAAGTAAAAGAAAAAATGGGAAAAAAAATCACTGATGAGATCAAATCTTTAAAAAGTAAAATTGATGAAATGGTTGAGGAGGTTCACAATCTAATTGGAGACAATGATGCCCTGAAAAGTAAAATTAACCAAATGGAAAAGGAGGATCAGAAGTTAAATGAAAAAAACAACTTGTTGAAAATTAGAATTGGGCAAGTAGATGCTAATGACTCTATGATGCATCAAGAATCAGTCAAACAAAAACTAAAGAATGAAAAAAAATAGAAGAAAATGTAAAATATCTGATTGGAAAAACAACTGACCTGGAAATATAGATCCAGGAGAGACAATGTAAAAATTATTGATCTCATGGAAAGCCATTATGAAAAAAGAGCATGGACAGTATCTTCCAAGAAACCATTAAGAATAACTTCCCCAAGATCCTAGAACCAGAGGATAAAATAGTAATCAAAAGAATCCACCCATTGCCCTCTGAAAGAGATCCCAAATTGAAAACTGTAAGGAATATTGTAGCTAAATTCTAGAATTATCAGGTCAAGGAGAAAATACTGAAAGTAGCCAGAAAGAAACAATTCAAATATTGCAGAACTACAGTTAAGATCACATAGGATCTTGCAGATACATTAAAATACAGGGGGAATTGGAATATGATATTCCTGAAAGGAAAGGGAGCTTGGACTACAACCAAGGATCAACTACCCAGCAAAACCGAGCATATTTTTTCAGGCAAGGAGATGAACATTCAATGCAATTAGGGAATTCCAGACTTTCCTGATGAAAAGGAATATTGATGCAAAAATTTTGAATAAAATACTACCAAGAAAAGATAGAGAGCATTACAAAATGGATAATTTTGATTTTGTTAAATTGAAAACATTAGCAAAACGAATGCAGCAACTTATCACAAAAATGATACACTATGACCAGATAGGATTTGTTCCAGGAATGCAAGCCTGTTTCAATATTAAGAAAATTATCAGCATAATTCATGATATCAACAACAAAACTAGCAGAAACCATGTGATTATTTCAATAGATGCAGAAAAAATGTTTGACAAAATGCAATACCCATTCCTATTAAAAACATCAGAAAGCATAGGAATAAACGGAGTCTTCTTTAAAGTTATAAATAGCATCTGCCTAATACCACCAGCAAGCATTATATGTAATGGTGATAAGCTAGATGCATTACCAATAAAATCAGGGGTGAAACAAGGATGTCCATTATCACCCCTATTATTCGATTTGGTACTAGAAATGTTAGCTTTAGAAATAGAAGAAAAAAAATCGAAGGGATTTGAATAGCCACAGAAGAAACTAAGTTATCAGTCTTTCAGATGATAATGATTTACTTAGAGAATCCTAGAGAATCAAGTAAAAAAAACTACTTGAAACAATAAAAAACTTAGTAAAGATGCAGGATATAAAATAAACCCACATAAATCCTCAGCATTCCTACATATTGCTAACAAAGCCCAACAGCAAGCGATAGAAAGAGACATTCCATTTAAAGTTACTCCAGACACTATAAATATTTGGAAGTCTGCCTGCCAAAACAAACCCAGGGCCTATACGAACACAATTAGAAAACACTTTTCACCTGAATAAAGTCAGATCTAAATAAATCAAAAAACATCAGTTGCTCATGGTTAGGCCAAGCTAATATAATAAAAATGACAATTTAACCTAAATTAATTTATGTATTCAGTGCCATATCAATCAAACTACCAAAAAATTATTTTACTGAGCTGGGTAAAATAACAAAATTCTTCTGGAAGAACAAAAGGTACAGATTATCAAGAGAGTTAATGAAAAGAAATGCTAGTGAAGGAGGCCTAGCTATACCAGATATTAAACTGTAATATAAAGCACCAGTCATCAAAACTACTTGGTACTGGCTTAGAAACAGAGTGGTGGATCAGTGGAATAGGTTAGGTACACAAGACACAGTAGTCTATAGCTATATAAACTATAGCAATCTACTGTTTGATAAACCCAAAGAATCCAGCTTCTGGGTTAAGAATTCACTATTTAACAAAAACTGCTAGGAAAACTGGAAAATAGTGTGGCAGATATCGGGCATACACCAATATCTTACACCATATACCAAAATAAAGTCAAAATAGGTTCATGATTTAGGAATAAAGGCTGATACTATAAGCAATTTGGGAGAGCAAGGAATAGTTTATCTGTCAGATTTATGGGAAAGGGAATAATTCATGACCAAACAAGAGATAGAGAGCATTATAAAATGCAAAATGGATAATTTTGACTATGCTAAATTGAAAAGGTTTTGTATAAACAAAGCCAATGCAACAAAGATTAGGAAGGAAGCAGAAAACTGTGAAAAAAAATCTTTACAGCCAGTGTCTCTAATAAAGGTCTCATATCTAAAATATACAGGGAACTGAACCAAATTTATAGGAATACAAATCATTCCCCAACTGAGAAATGGTCAAAGGATATGAACAGGCACTTTTCAGAAGAAGAAATTAAAGATATCTACAGTCATATCAAAAAATGCTCTAAATCACTATTGATTAGAGAAATGCAAATGAAAATAACTCTTAGGTGCCACATGTCTCCTGTCAGATTGGGTAACACAACAAAACAGGAAAATGATAAATGCTGGAAACAATGTGAGAAAATTCAAATATTGCTACATTGTTGGTGGAGTTGTGAACTGATGCAGCTATTCTGGGGAGCAATTTGGAACTAGGCCCAAAGGGCTATAAAATGTGCATACCCTATGATTCAGCAATACTACTCTTAGGGCTGTAGCCCGAGACCATAGAAGTGGGAAATGGACCAGTATGTACAAAAATGTTTATAGCAGCTCTCTGGTGGCAAAGAATTGGAAATCAAGGGGGTGCCCATCAATTGGGGAATGGCTAAACAAATTGTGGTATATGAATGTAATGTAATATTACTGTACAATAAGAAATAAGGAAGAGATGTAATTCATTACAGCCTGGAAAGACTTATATAAACTAATGCCAAATGAGGGGGCAGAACCAGGAGACCATTACAAAGGAGTACAGACACTCAGTATCTGTAAGGACTAATTTTGATAGACTTGACTCCTCTCATCAATACAAGGTTCAAGGACAGCTCCAAAAGACTCATGATGGAAGAAGTACATCCAGAAAAAAAATTATGGAGTCTGAATGCAGATTGAGGCAATCTATTTGCTCTCTTTTCCCCTTCTTTTTTGGTTTCATTTCTCCTCTCTCATGATTGATTCCATTGGTTTTAATTCTTCTTTACAACTGGAATATTATGTGAATAATTTCAATGTGAAGGTAAATGTAGAAACTGCATGGGATTACATGCCATTTTGGGGGCAGGGGTGGGGAGAAGGAAGGAGAGAAAATTTGGAACCCAACGATCTGTGGAACTGAATGTTGTAAACTAAAAATAAAAAAAAAATTAAAAAAATAAATTGATTAAAAGAAAAAAAATAATGTCCATCTTTTCTCCTAAAAAATTATGTTCTGTTTTGTTCAATAGTTGATTCTTTGTTGTAATCCAAGCTCTTTTGCCTTCCAGAATAGTATATTCCAAGCTCTTTGATCCTTTAGAGTAGAAGCTGCTAAGTCCTGTGTAATCCTATGTCTCCTTGATATTTGAATAGTTTCTTCCTGGATGCTTGCAGTATTTTCTCCTTGAGGGGTTAATTCTGGAATTTGGCTAAAATAATTCTTCTTGAGGGGGATGATGAATTCTTTCAATGACTATTTTACTCTTTCTTTCTAGGGTATCTGGGTAGTTTTCCTAGATAATTTCTTGAAAGATGCTATCCAGGTGCTCTCTCTCTCTCTCAGTCATGGCTTTCACTTAGTCCAATAACTCTTAAATTATCTCTCCTATATCTATTTTTCAGGTAAGCTGTGTTTTTTTATTGAGGTATTTTACATTTTCTTCTATTTTTTTTTCATTCTTTTGATTTGGTTTGACTGATTCTTGTCTCATAGAATCATTAGCTTCCATTTCCTCAATTCTGATTTCTAAGGAATTCAGTTACCTTTTCTAACTCCTTTTTACATTTAGCCAATTCTACTTTTTACAGAGTTGTTTTCTTCTGTCAATTTTTGTGCTTTATTTTCCAAGCTGTTGCCTCTTTTTTTCAGAATTCTCTTGCATGATTCTCATTTCTTTTCCCAATTTTTCTTCCACCTTTTTTACTTAAATTCTTTTTGAGATCTTCGAAGAGGACTTTTGGGGTTTGAGAACAATTCATACTCCCATTTGAAACTTCTCATGCAAGTATTTGACGTTGTTGTCCTCTTCTGAGTTTGTGTTTGGATCTTCCTTGTCACCATAGTAGCTTTCTATGGTCAGGGCTCTTGTTTTTTGTTTTTTGCTCATTTTTAAAAGTTGAGCTCTGCTCCTGAGGCACAGGGCCACTGTCCCAAGCTACTTGTGCTAGTGACTAACAGCCTTTTTATGAGTTTTATGCAACAGGGCCCCTGGAGTTGTAGGCTTGTCCACTGTGCTAGGGTGCCCAGTTCAGTTGTAGCCATTGTTCCCTGGGTTCTAGGGCCAGAGGTTTGCCTACTGTACTGTGCCTGGAAGCCTCACAGCTGACCTGCTCCACCACTGGACTGCTGAGTCAGGACTGTGGGGCCTTGGGTGCTCATTTGTGTTGTGGCTAAGTGCCTCCCAATGTTTTATTTTTTTCCTGGACACCACCTGTACTA